>NC_079908.1:10362207-10962207 GCF_024868665.1 Triplophysa rosa
GGGGGTTGCGCCCTATCTTGGGTCTGTGTGTTCTGAACAGGCACCTACACAATAGCTGCCTTTCAGGTTGATCACGCAGAAGCGCATCCTGACGTCCGTCAGGTGTCAGGACTGGTTCATGACAATCGACCTGAAGGACGCGTACTTCATGTCTCGATCCTCCCTCGACATCGGCCGTTCCGACGGTTCGTCCTCCCCTTCGGTCTGTCCCTGTCTCCACGAGTCTTTACGAAGGTCGTGGAAGCCGCCCTCCTTCCCCTGGATGCAAGTCAATGACATCATCTATCAACAGTTATCATCTCTCCCAAGGTGTGCGGGTACTAAACTATCTCGACGACTGGCTCAGTTTGGCGCACTATCGAGATCTGTTGTGTACACACAGGGACCTGGTGCTCCGCCACCTAGATCGTGGGGCTACAGGTCAACTGAGAAGAGCAAGCTCTCCCCGGTGAAGAGCATCCTCTTTCTCGGTAGGGAACTCGACTCTGTCCTCATGAGCGGCCCCGCTCACCCCCCGCAGGGGGCGCGAGACCCGCGACGAGGAAGCCTGCACCCATGCGGCCTCCCAGAGGCAGTGTGACTGACTACAGAGCGCGCCCGATCAGTGTTGAACTGCCTGAAGCTTTCAGACAGTCAGCGGTCCCCCTGAAACAATTTCAGAGGCTTCTGGGATACATGGCATCCTCGGTGGGGGTGGTCCCCCTCGGGTCGATGCACATACGACCGCTCCAACACTGGCTACAGAGTCAAGTTCCTTGGAGAGCGTGGCACACTGGCAGCAGGCGTATGGTCACATGCTTTTCTGCCGACACACCCTAACCCCCTGGTCTCCATGACCTCCTTGGGGTTGGGGTGCCGTGTGCAACGGGCAAGCAGTGTCGGGGCGGTCGACAGGCCCCCGCCTGCATTGGCATTTCAACTGCCTAGAGTTGATGGTTGTGCTACTTGCATTGAGGAGGCTACTACCTCTCGTGCAGGGCAAGCACGTGCTGGTCCAGTCGGACAGCACAGCTGCTGTGGCGTATATCATTGGATTCGCTCACGGCAGCTAACATGACTCACCCGGCACCTCCTCCTCTGGAGTCAGCAGGTGATCAGTTCCCTGCGAGCCACACACATCCCAGGCGTCCTGAACCAGACAGCTGATGCGCTCTCTCATCAGTCGACGCCTCGCGGAGAGTGGCGACTCCATCCCTGCGCAGCTGGCTCATTTGGGAGAGGTTCGGCCAGGCACAGGTGGTCCTGTTGCCTCCCCGGACTCCACCCATTGTCCGCTTTGGTACTCCCTGTCCGAGGCAACCCTTGGCACAGATGCCCTTGCGCACAGCTGGCCGCGGGACAAGCGGAAGTACGCTTCCCCCCAGTGAGCCTCATTGCACAGGTCCTGTGCAAGGCCAGGGAAGAGGAGCATCAAGTGGTACTAGTTACGCCCCCTTTGGCCTAACCAGGACTTGGTTCTCGGGGCTAAGTCTCTGACAACAACTCCCCCCTGGCCGCTCCCCCTGGCGAACTGCTTCCCCAGGGGAAGGGGCACGTTACGGCATACCAGGCAGAACCTGGTCTCCATGTCTGGACGGGACGAGGAGATCCTAGGCTAGGGCTTCGGCCACTGGGCGGCTATACGCCCATAGGTGGCGCCTCTTCTCATCCTGGTGCTCTTCTCGGCGAGAAGACCCGCGGAGTTGTTCGGTCGGGTACGAGCTGTCCCGTCCTCAAGAAAGACTGGGGAGTAACCTCTCCCCCTCCACACTGGGAATGTATGTAGCCGCTACGGCCGCTCATCATGACCCATGTGCTGGGTAGCCTCTGGGACAGCACGACCTGGTCATTAGGTTCCTAAGGGGCACGAGAGGGTGACCACCTTACCCGCGCTCCGTACCCTCTTGCGACCTCTTGCGCCCCCTTCGAGCCTCTCGGGGTTGCCGCTCTTTCTCAGTCTTGATAAAGACGGCTTTCCGCATGGCGCTCACCTCCAAGAGGGTAGGGGATCTACAAGCACCCTCCGTGTCCACAGATTGCCTAGAACTCAGCGCCGGGATTCTCACGTTATCTTGAGACCCCGCCCGGCTACGTGCCCAAGGTTCCCACCACTCTCCCGAGAGACCAGGTGGTGAACCTGCAGGCGCTCCCTACCGGGGAGGAAGACCCAACCTATCCGTGTTGTGTCCAGTACGCGCACGGTGCCTCTACTTGGACCTCACGCAGAGCCCAGAAGCTCTGAGCAGCTCTTTGTCTGTTTCGGAGGTCAGCAGGAGGGCTGTCTCCAAACAGAGGCTGGCGCACTGGATCGTGGATGCCACACCCCTCATGGGCACTGGCTCAGGGCGCCTCTCTGGCAGACATCTGCAGAGCTGCGGGTTGGGCTATGCCCAACAACTCCGTGAGGTTCTAATACCTACGCGCGGAACCGGTGTCAGCCCACATCCTGGCAAGGTGTGGGACCGGCAGCCGGTAGGGCGTACGCCTGCGGAAGCCCTTCCCCCTCCGGGGGAAGCAGTGGCGATCCCGCCTCACTTCTTTCCCCTCGGGTAAAGAACAGGCATTCCATCCATCACTAAGCACCCTTCCAGGGGACAGGCTGGGCAGAGCAGCCCTGCCCCCTTAGGCCGGGGATCAGTTGAGTTATCTCCCACATAGCTCTAACCGGACCTAGTGCTCCAGACGTGGTAACCCCCCCTCCGTGGGCTGTTCCGTCTGATGTATCCTCATGAATGGTTCCCACCTTGGCAACCCATGACCTCCCCAGGTGGACTCCCACCTTGCGTTTAACTCCTGCAGTCCGCACATTCCTCCCATGAGTTCTCCCCTGATGGTGAGACCATGTGGTGTCTCCACTAATTCCTCCCTACGGTAGGTAGTGGCCTCTGCAGCGTTTTTCCCCCAGGGGGGAATAATGCTTACCCAGTGGCCTGTACGGTGCCGGGTGGCTTCTCGCCATTTAGAGAACTAGGCCTCCGCCCGTGATGGCCGGTGACAGGGGCTTCCCAACTTTGTGTAAAGCTCTGGGTCCCACTTCCTCTCCACTGGACGGTCATAATTTCGCGTTAGCGTCTTCGTCTGACTCGCCCAGGCCAGTCAACGTCGCTCCGCAGAGATTGTGACGCGGCTCAGTGCTGTGGCGTTTTCCATAGGAACCCTATTCTGTCGGTTCGACACAACGTCGAGAGACCGACAGAAAGGGAACGTCTTGGTTACGGATGTAACCTCGGTTCCCTGATGGAGGGAACGAGACGTTGTGTCCCTCATGCCACAACACTGGCCGCCCACCCCAGCGGTCGGGGGAGGATGCTTTAGGCTCCTCAGACCAACAGGTGAATGAATGAGCACGCCGGCTTCCCTCTTATACCCGGACATCCGGGGAGGAGCCCGGCATGCAAATTTCACTCGCCAATTTTCATTGGCCTTTTCTAAATACTCAGAAGATGATAGGTTCTCAAGACAAACCCCATTCTGTCGGTTCGACACAACGTCGAGAGACCGACAGAAAGGGAACCGAGGTTACATCCGTAACCAAGACGTTTTCTTTCCTGTGCTGACATATTTCTCATTGATGCAGGTATCTTGGACTAAACCTATTAAAGAGTTTGTCCCTTATTATTTAAATAGCCAATAAGCTTCAGTTTCTGTATGTTACACCCATAAACCCTGATTTGCTACTTGCTAGCCAGTGATATCATTCTATCTGTATTGTATAGGACAGGGCATCTGTATTTTTGTTCTGTTTTCAAGAAGAATGTGGGTCAATGACGTAGAATGACCACTCATCATGTGGTGTGGCCAATAATAACAATGAACTGTATTAAACAAAAAAATAAATATTTAATTTCTGTGGCTCAAATATGAATCGCAAAGACAGTATGCTTAAGTGAATGGTATTTTAAAATATTTTATCAGTTGAATGTGACTTTCAGGACAATAAGTCTGTAAACTACATTTGAAGGTCCAGTGTATGAAATGTAGCGGCATCTAGTGGTGAGGTTGTGAATTGCAACCAACGGCTTACGTCCCCCCCTACCTTTCGAAGCACTACTGCAACTGACACAGAACTAAAATGTTGTCACGTTTTTTTTCTTTGCCGAAAGAAAACGTATTTACGAAACACGCTCTGTAGAGAAGTTATAATAAAGAAACAACATGGCGTACTGTACTGATCTGCGGTGTACTGTATGTAGATAGAAATAGCTCATTCTAAGGTAATAAAATCATAACGCTTCATTATGTAAGGTCTTTATACACCTCTGAAGACAGTTATGTATATTATATTGCATTTCAGTCAATAGATCCTCGAAAAAATTATACACAGCTAGTGCTGAAACGATTCCTCGAGTAACTCGAGTAATTCGAATACAAAAAATCATAGGAGGCAAATTTTGTTGCCTCGAAGCCTCGTTTAATCCATTTAACTACAGTACACACGGAGCACTGCGTTTCCCCATGGACCGTTATTACTGACGCACAGCCCGCTAAACTCTATTCATGTTACAGGGCTCTCAAGTCTCATGCATTCACCTTGAGTCACACGCATTTTAGTCTGTTCACACGCTCACACGTATTTCTCATGCTGATAAATAAGTGATAGCTTATTAAAATGATGAACTGCTATTTTACTTAGTTTGAAGAAACAGACATACTAAAAAATAAGCGTCTTCCGACAACCTGCCAAAATAAAAGTCATAAGCTATATATTACTATTTAATAGTAAGAAAAAACTAAAACTAATTTATATAAACTAAATGCATCATGCATAAGCTGAAGTTAGTTGTTTACCTTTGAAATTATTCTTTCTATTTTTATTCATGTTTCTTATTTATATATTTGTATTATATTGCATTTTGAATTTAATACGGCAATGGAATGTACTAAATGGGTTTAGTTTTCACAGATATTAATGTTTGCAATTTCAGCAATAAAAACTTTGATTATTCTAAAAAGGAAACAAATTAGTTGTTTTACTCATTTTAAGAGACCTGTCTTATTTTCTCTTGTATATTTAGTATTGCTTTTTAATAAAGAAAAAGTACTTATTATCCAAATACCCGATTAATTGATAGAAAAATCAGTAGAATACTCGATTAGAAAAAGAATCGATAGCTGTAGCCATATACAGCACCTTTAAGAAGGCATCTCTAAAATTATAGAACAAAAATATGAGATCATTACTTACAAAAACTCAAAGAAATGGAAATACTTTCTTTCTAAACATTTAAAATACTGAGAAAAATTAGGGAAATTAATTCATTTTAAGTTAAATCAGTCACATCACATTTTTTAAGGCTACGACCAATTCATCTTGATGAAAAAACACGAAATTCACAAGATTTAAAATTTCATTCTGCATTTCTGTGTACACCACAATCTTAATGTTTGAAAAATGCAATAGATCATTTTTTATTTATTTTAATTGGCCTTTCGAAAATCCTTATACATCAATGATCCACATTTAAAACCTACAGTCTGTAGATACAGTAGCCTCAAACTATTTTTGTTTTTTATGTGGTAAAGTGGCAAAGCACTCAACAGATATTAGAACAGTCTATTGGCCTTTATTCTGTGGCCTGTAACTCGCCTGTTTGAATGTGCACTTCTTATAATTAGCCCCTTATAATTAGGCAGAGCTTTTTTTTATAACCCTGTCTACAATATCAAGTGAAGTACCAGCGTAAGACAAATGATCTTCTTACTAGCTTTCTAACTGCCTAAACAAATCCAAATTGACCCAGTTTACTTTCTGAATAAACGATCCTGGTATCATTGTGATTCATCAGTTCTTGGTATTTTATAGAAACAATTATCTCTATTTTATATTTTTTACAAAATGTTTTATGTTCTTCACTTCTGATACAATGCTGATGTGGCCATGTAGTTAAAGTGATTTATTCATTTTTGAGTGAATGATCCCTTTAAGATCAAATAAATCACTAAAATTGTAGTTTGTCTATGATATCACAGTCTGATTTCTCTCAGTTCTGATCCACCTAAAGGGAGCAGAAATACAAATTCTATCTTCATTTATTCACCCTCACATCATTCAAAATCTATGAGCCTTTTGATCTGTGAAAAAGATA
This sequence comes from Triplophysa rosa, assembly GCF_024868665.1. Classification (NCBI taxonomy): domain Eukaryota; kingdom Metazoa; phylum Chordata; class Actinopteri; order Cypriniformes; family Nemacheilidae; genus Triplophysa; species Triplophysa rosa. Next base: position 10,368,273 of record NC_079908.1, read on the forward strand.
TTTTGAGAAATGTCTCAGTTGGTTTTTGTCCACACAAAGGAAGTCAATGGGGGCCAGGGTTGTTCGGTTACCAACATTCTTCAAAATATCTTCTTTTGTGTTTTGCAGAAGAAAGAAAGTCATACTAGTTTGGAATGACATGAGGTTGAAGTAAATGAAGAGTTTTCATTTTGGGGTGAACTATCACTGTTAACCCTGGTAGGGATACATGTTGAATATTTCATTTCAGTCTAAAACATGTAAATTTATGAAAGCAATATGCACTAAAACATTCAAAGAGCATGGGAAAAAGATGATTCTATTTAATGTAGTCTTTAGAGTTAGCATATGGAAAAATACTTTATTCAGACCTTTTCTGCTTGTTAATGTTTTGGAGTCACAATTTAAAATGCATAGAAGCGTTTAAGTACATTTAAGTACATTATCTTCTCACCAGTCTTACATCTGAGGGAGTTTCAGGCTGCACTTTTAAACGTGTCTAAAGCTCCTCTAATATTGTCTAGTCCCATCATGTCACATTGGTTTATTGTTAGAAACATTACCTTATACTTAGTCACAGCCCTGTGTTTTGTGGGTCACATTGTGTCTGCGTCACACTGTAGTCTGGGAAAAATTGAGAAAACTCCTAAGCACACACAGCTCAGCGGGGGCTTCGCCTCTGTCATATCTAAAAGACTTCCCTGCAACATGGGAGGTCTGGTTGTTGTGGAACACGCTCTGGCTGTTTATTCTCCACTGAACCAAGTGGCACCATGATAAGATTCTGCCTCCGTAATTTTGCAAGGCCACATTTCCATGGTGAAGACGTATGGTTGGCTGGTTCGTGCCCAATCGCTTCTTTCCTAACTGATGGTCTGAGCCTTCTTGCTTGAAGAAATATCACAAGTCTTCAAATTAATGTTATGCTCTGTTGGGTGGACCTGAAATTGAATATTTTATACTATTTTTAGCAGCTGCACAGGTTATGTATGCAGATCTCAAGGACGAATATTACTGTATGTCCTGGTGCTGCGAAACATCCTGTGGGAAAGATAAATCGCAGAAGAGATCTCTTTAATGTAGTGTAAGCGAGACGACAGTGACATTGAAAGGAGAGCAAAGGTTGTGAGTCAGATATTTTAGCAACCTAAACATTTATCATCAAAATGTCATATTTTTCTACTAAGATTTGTTTTATTATTTTATTATTTCTCTTAATGATTTTTTCTTTTACTGAATGAACTTCCAGAAAAACGGCCAGCTAATATAGGCCACACATACAGTAAGGGAAGGAAAAAGAAGCAAAACGAATGAAAGTGATGTTTTTTAATTACCCAGAATTCATGATGATAAGATATTGTGACAGGCTTCCTTCCAGTCTCCTATTTGCTTAATGACTGTATTTTGAAACTCCTACTTCGTTCATCAAAGCTTTACATCTTACGGTGGCGTTCCCGAATCGAGCTGTTATTTAAACGTAGGCCGTGTTTTACTCGAGATCATTTCTGACAGCCGGTTTTCAGCCCGTTTAATTGCACGCTCGCAGTTTAATTTCAGAACAGCAAGCTTTACATACACAAATGACCTTCACGATTAGCCGATGCTATTGGTGCTCGGGGAGATTAAGCTCATTTGCATGTGTGACATCACTCACCTCTGCGGTACACGTCCACGTGGAGAAAGATGCACTACAGGCTCAGAAATGAAAGCGGAGGGTGGCGAAGTGCGTTTTTGGTTTTCACGGCGTGTATCATGTCGGAGACATGCACAATGATTCAGGCTTGCAGATGTCTTGTCGTGTTAATTTATGCTTCCTTTATGCTTCATTTAAGCCAGTGGCTCTAAACCTCTCATTAGCCAAAATCACATCAAGGCTCAAGATTTGCCCGATTCTGTTTTACTTGTAAAACACGATGTATTTGTGTGTGTTTTATATGCATTCCCATTTCATTCATTTTCTGTTTGCACTTTCATGCTAACATGCTTGGTTGGGTTTAAGACAGTGTATAAAGTACTGGTATTAATTCAAGAGCACTTCAGGACTGAAGCTTGTTGCCTTTCGATACTTTACACCGGAGCTACCCAAACTTCAGAGGGGTAAGGCCTTTCAAAAATACAGAAAAAGTAGTAAACATTAGGGGCTTTCGCACCGTAGGAAAGATTTCATAGTTCCAGGACGATTTGCTGGAAGTACCAGCTTTTTGTTGTGTTCGCACCGTAGGAACCGGCCAGAATTTTAGTTTGGGAGAACCTTTTTGAAGGAACACTTTAGTTCCTTCTCCGAGGCAGGGTCTAAACCAACAGGATAGGAACGGCCCGTGACATAAGCAAACGCTTTGGCCGAACACAGCATCCTCCATCATTCTGTTGTTTATCGTTGTTTGACAGACGTACTTAAATGACATTGCCGTCGACTGTATTACGTCACTAAATAGTTCCTTTTGCCGGTGCGAATGCGAGCGGGGAAATGTCCTGAGGGAAAACTTAGTTTGAATAGGACGGCCCTCTTTACTTGTTTCGGAACTTTGTTCCTCAACTTATCCGGTCGGTAAGCACCTATTATGGGGAGTAAAAATAATGTACACTCCCAGTCCCACATAAAAAATATTTCATACTATAGTAAACATAGTATACTGTATTTAGAATAGTAGTTGTATAGTAAAAATTCTAGATACGATAGACCACTTTGCAAGATGTAAACATTTCTGGTGTTAGTTGTTTTAGATGATATACATTTTTTTAAACTTACAGATATGATAAAATCTTAAAGATATTTATTTAACATTTTGATTTGTAATTTGATTTATAAATGTTCTGTTGGTTGTATTTTGTTGAAAAGTTTGTGTGGTGTTAAGAACTGAAATCCAAAAGTTCTTTTGGACTGAGTTGGAGCAGCTTTGTTTATGTGTTCCGGAGTGGTCTATAGTGTTTTTGAACATGACAATAGTAAATATTCAAGTATACTACACTATCAATTTACTACAGTTAATACTACAGAATAATTAAGTATACTACAGCTATTATAGTATACTATAGTATTTTTCATGTGGCCTGCCACAAATTTTGCTTATCCTATTCTGTTGAAGGTAAGATGATAATAAATATATTGTATTTCGCTGTATACTATTTTCAGATGACATCAATATGTGTGTAACAGAAGCTACATAAGCAGTTAAGTTCAAAATCTTTTCACAGTAAGATTCAACTATATACAGTATTTAATTGAACAAATACTGTATTTTTAATGGAATAAAAATTTGATTTAGCCTAAGCAGGTTTGAAAGTTTTGTGGAATGTGGCCGTATAGTCGCCTGGTATGTGCACTGTACCCACAAGGGCGGGAGCATTGAGCAGCAGCCAATAAAATATCAGGAAGGAAGTCTTGTAATGAACAATTCATGTCCATAATATATGTATATTGATATATAAATGTTCTTTATTTTTCTTCTTCTAACTGACATTAGAATATAACACTAGAATAAAACGCCTCGATGAAAATAACTAGGCAGGTTAGCTGATTGGATGTAAGCTGATATAACAAGACTTGTTTTCCAATTTGGTCATGTGACGTTCAACGAATATCCTATAGACACTGATGTTCTGCGATTACTGCACCAGCCCTTACTAGGTAACAGTAAACAGTACACTATGAGTCTATGAATGTATGCCGAGCAACAAGCTTCATCCATGTGCACTTGGTACCAGTATAAAAATGTCATGATCACACCCCTGGTCCACATCCATCCCGTATCTAACGACCTTTCCCTGACTTCTTTCTATCTCTCTTCAACAAGGCCAAGCGGAGTCAGTGGCCACGTTCAAGGGTAATGAGTTCTTCAGCTACGACCTGTCCCAGAAGCCCATCCAGAGCAGCACAGATGAGATCACACTGTCCTTCCGGACTCTGCAGCGAAACGGCCTCCTGCTCCACACCGGCAAATCGGCCGATTACGTCAATCTGTCTCTGAAAAGCGGAGCTGTGTGCCTGGTCATCAACCTGGGCTCGGGCGCCTTCGAGGCTCTCGTGGAGCCGTCGGACGGCAAGTTCAATGACAACGCATGGCACGCCGTCCGCGTGTCCCGCAACCTGCGTCAGGTAACGTCCCCTTTGGGTGATTGCCGGCTCCAATGGGGCCTTTTTTGTTTATTTATGAGTTCATTTATTGTTAACTTGTATAGTATAGACACATACATGAATAGTTTGCAGAAGTAATTTTGAATTATTGCTATTGTTTAGATGTCCTGAGAAATGATACTGTGTCAGTTAAATCTTGCTAAATCTTTTCTTTTTAGTATCGGTCACACCTAGAGATTATGTTTCATTGAATTAACCAATGTGATTCTTTCTAGCCCTTATAACCGAAACAGCCCAACACAATAGTATATTGTTTGGGATAAAGACAAACTGCAAGAGGACCTGAATTAATTGGAATCAGATGGTCTCACAGGTGGACCAGAGAACAGGTCGCTATTTAGGAGTTTGTACACCTAATGATGTTAGTCTCCAGATATCTGACAACGTAATGCATAACAGCAAAATAGATTTACGCTTTACACTCATAAGCAGCAAGATATGTTTACTTCTGATTTAGTAAGTGCAAAATATTTCTGTTTTTGAGCCCTCAGAGGGATCTAAAGTCTCTTCTTCACTACAGGATTGAAGTACCATTAAGCCACAGGCTCCCACAGACATAGAGCAGCAGTGACAATTACCTTCCAGTTGTTACTAACCAGCGTGGATGTGTGTGTGCGAGTCCCTGTTGAAGAGGAGTGTTTAGATTTGCCAGCTCCATTCAAGCCCGGGCTGAGCCGCTCGGTTTTGTCTCAGTGATTAACTCCACAACAGTGAATACGCTCCAATTACGCCAACAAAAAAAATCCATTTGCATTCAGCGAGCCTTCCATCTTCTGAAGAGGGGCAATGTTTACTATTAATCATTTAACCTAAGAAAAAAGAGGTCTCTTTGTCACAGCCTTTAAAAAAACAGCACTCATAGTCAAGGCAGATTTTTTTGCTCCCATTACCGTGATTGTTTTCAATCCGTTATTGCCGGAGAATGATTGCACGATAGGGCGCGTCGTACGGACGCGGAACGCCGGCGCCTGCTCGCGCTGATTATTTCTCCGTTTGACTGCCGTAACCTTTAGCAGGAGCCGGGGGCGCACCTCGCATCTGTTAACGAATGAGCCGTATTTTTGTTTCCGCCGCCGCAAATGATCCGGCATTGAGCTCGCGACACCACACAGGCATAAACAGCCGAATAACGGTGTTGACATTTTTGTTTTGATGTCATTCATTTACCGTGCATAACTACGGTGCTGCTGCTCCCATTCTTTACTGTAATGCTGCTGCCGCTCTCCAACCCCCTCCTCAAGAACCCCCTCAACACCCCTGAACCATCTTTGTTTGACAGTTAGTTAAACTCTCTCTCTGTTTCTCTCTTTTACTAACACTGAAGTGGATTTGTCATTGTTTATCTTCTGCCTTTACCCCCTCCAATACTAACATGAAAATCTCCATGAAATGTGAGTCATCTGTTCACCATTGACAGTGTCCAAAATATTAGTTTTTTTTCTACCTGAGAAGAGAAATTAGACAGTAGTCCTTTAAAAACAAAAGACTCGTTCCGTGGTATGGTTAAATTTGCTTCAGGTTGCTAGTGAATTCATCTTTAATAGTTTTCAAGCTTCTGTGGAGTTTATGGTATGTAATTTTACTCTCCCTCCCTTGTTTTTTCTTTTTTTGAAGCGCGCAGGGGTCGGACTCCCTACGGTAAACAAACTGCATTATATGGTAGATATCACATTCTAATTGTCTAGTTTGGTTTGGCCCTTTCTTTTTATCTCTTTTTGCTTTTACTGTGCAGAAACGACAAAAGACAATTTAAAAAATGGCATCAATCCCAAGGTGCCATGCAAAAGTTCATTTTTTGCCATTTGCAGTTTTTTATGTATGTTTTTTTTTTGGATACCATTCATCATTCCCTTCATTCATATCCTTTACATTTTGAGTTGTAAATGGCTTTTCATAGTCAATAACTCATTATATTGCGCTGTACATTTCTACAGTGGACATAAATGATGCTATAAGATTCTGTAAGAGTTTGAAATATGGTTGACACTGGGCTGATACAACAGACTGTAATGGTTAAAGTACAGTGGTTTATGCTAGTGTTAGTATTGATGCAAGGTAGCAGAATCATATCCAGGGAATTACAATAGAAATATTTAGGCATTAGTCAGTATGTTTTAGCCAACGAAGTTACATTCATATCAGTACTGTATGTAGGTTATACATAAAGGTAATCCAAGGATAACCCATAATACGTAAAATGTGAGTTCATCTACAGCAGTGGTCGGGAACCTATGGCTCGCGAGACACACGTGGCTCTCACCATGTGGCTCGCCAGGTATCTTCTTCACCAACATTTGATCGTTAAAAACATCATAATATATATGAATATTTCAGGTTGTCCTGGCCAATACACGCATGCAGTGCTATGCGCAAGCCGCGTCACGACACTAATCAACGGCAAATGACGTTTCTATGGTAACCTCTCCCGCCGGCAGCCCAGCATCATATCGAAAGCCAACAGGCTCCCAATTTGCGTGCTTTTTACCCAGAGCGCGAGGTCTTTTAGAAGAGCGAGCGTCATGCTTTTATTGAAAGATACGACTCTCTGTGGCGGATACAGAACTTGTTGCCACGCTACGTAATCACATGTAAAAAGTTTTAAAAACACATGGAAGCAGATGGAAGCAAACTGTGACGCGTCAGTGTGGATGCGCTGTGTTTAGTTCCTCATTTCCGTGTCGGCAGTCTTTCTCGCATATGAAGTCCATACAGCTGTCAAGGTTGACAGAGGCTGTATGTAAGTGTCTTGACCACCTACGAACCGAACTACAAAGCTATTAGCAAGACGCTAGTTATGTTCGCTTTTATGAGGTGTTGCGCAGGTTGCGCAGGTTGCGCAGACCGATCAGCGTATGACATCAAAGTGACGAAACGCGGTACTCTGATGTCACACATTCGCCGATCATGCAGCATTTCAAGAAGTCGAACATTGCAATGCAAAGTCAGAAGACACATATGCATTATTTTGTGAGTATCAGTACTATGAACGTGCACTTTTTAAAATTGTTATATGTTAGATATAATGAAGTTTAATTGAATGGAGGCCTAATGTAAACCTGTAAGTTGTTTATAAGTCATGGAAATATATTTTTAGAGGTCCAGATGTTTGCGTTTGTTTCACTGTTTTTGCCTTGTCTGTGGACATGTTCTCTTATCGAAGGCAAAGAACAATTGATCCCCACAGGGACCATAAGTGAGACTGTGGTCTGTGGACATAAATCAAGTTATTAGTATTGAAGACATTGAAAGATGTTATAGTTTTTGCAATGGCTCTTTTGCAAAAATAAATTAACCAAAAAATGGCTCTTTGGTTAAAAAAGGTTCCCGACCCCTGATCTACAGTACTGTACAAGCAATTTTTTTCTATAGCACTTCACTGTTTTGCATTGTTGCAAAGCAGATCTATAGATCTATAATCTCTACAATGCAGTAGAGATTAAAAAAGAAAAATAGAATAGAAATTAGAAAAAAATATGATGAAAACCATTTAAAATTCTAGAAAAATGCATAGAATCCATAAAATACATGGACTTTGTTACTAACTGTAATATAATATAACTGTCTATAGGATTGTAACACAGTTAATCACATTCGTGCATGCCAAGTATCAAAAAAATGGCAAAGAAACCTATGCATGTGGATCTAGCCAGTGTCAATCAAAGTGAAAGGGCACAGAGTAATTTATAACTATAAATTCCCAGAGACATAAAACAATCAAAACAAATGTTTGACCAAAGCAGCGTTTCTGTCCACTTGCTCGGTTTGCTCTTATTCTCTGCTCTTTGATGTTTGCTTTTATTATGTTGCAGAAATTCATACAAAGATTACAGCGTGCTGTATGACGTAGCATTTAATAATTCTGCTTTTTTGCTTTAGAAAATGTTCCCCAGCATTGTGTTTGTAGAGCCACAGGAGAGAAGGGTTACGAGGGCTCGCGTTCGTAGAACATTAGATATGTTTTCCATGGCAATAAAAACGTGTGACTGCAAAGGAAATTGTTTTTAGATGTTTGTGTGTTTTAAATGCTAAAAGAAACCGTTGTTCGTGCAGCTAGCGTGCCGTCGTATGCTCTTTGTAATTTCAAACTTCCTCACAATTTCAAATGAAAGGGATGACCTTGGGCAGACGAATGGAGGTGTTCTGCTTGAGCACAAACACTCGCTGTTTATACGAAAGGAAAATGACAGAATCGGATCAAAATGATTGCCGCCTCATACCCGCTGCCACCTAGCTGTGATTAACCCTCCGTCTGGAGTACAGAATACTGACTGACCTGTCTTAACCCTTCTCTTCCCGTGACAAAGCGGCACACCTGCGTTTTTTGTTTGTTGCGTGTTGATTCTTGTCATTTATTTCTTTAAGCTGTTGATAACGTGTGCCATTTTCTTTTGCCAAAACCTTTTTTTTTGCGTATCACTGTACACGTGCCTGTTTTTATTATATGGGTACGCAGCTTCCACACCATTATGCCCCTGCACAATTTGCTTTCAGCGCATGAGCGAGTAACTATCCCTGTTGTTGTTTGCGGTGCAGTACATCGATATTTTTGTTTCAATTTCCTTTCCACCTCTCGCTTTCTCTGCTCTATCTCTCTTCTAAAGGTTGGGACACGTAATGGGTTTCAATTCAGGACAATGTGAGCCATCTACAATTTACAGCAAATATGCAGCGTTCCTTCAAGATTTGCCTACTTGCCCACAGTAACAATAATGTTCACGCAATATTCGACAGTATTAGAGACGGAATATGAATCCTCTCTGTCTGTCGGCATGGAAACACCTCAAGCAGAGTACTTATTATGACTATAAGAAAAGCACCTGTTTTGGATGTCTGCCAGCGTTTCCTGCCTTTATTTTTCCAAATGTGTCGTTTTGGCACAGAGAGTATTGGCTGAATTAAATTGAGAGCGCTGGCGTCATGACATGTTGCCGGCTCCCACGTTACATCCTGCAATTGTTGCCCACGTCGTCTCGAATATCATGCATGGCTTGTGTATTAACCAAACTAAAAGCTTTACGCCACTAAGTATTTCTGTTCAAGACATCACTTTTAAGAAATGTGTGCAGTTTACCCAAGTAACTTATCAGAACTGATCACTAACAGTTAAATGCAACCTATGTTATACTAACAACCATTTTTGTGTCTGAATCCCCCCTTTTTATACTAATACTGCACAGTCACCCTTAACATCACTTGCTAACCCACTCAACATATAGCAAGTCCTGTCAGTTCCCGAAGACCACACCTCACCTTCCCGTTTCTCCTCTCCAACACACGACAAGCACACACGACAGAGCATTCTCCCATTCAGACAGCAGCAATAGCAGACATAAAAATGGGTTGCCCTTCGCTAACGTATGCATACAGAACCAGAGGACCCCCCTCGTGAAACACAACAGGTTTAGGCTTGGGTTTCTTTTAGAGGAAGCCGTAAAAGACGGCTTAATCAAAAGATTTGTTGCTTAATCAAAAGATTTCCCACGCTCTCTCTTTTCTTTTTTCTACTCTACCTTCATTGGCTTTTATACATGCAGGTAACGATATCAGTGGACGGGCTGCTGACCACCACAGGCTACACTCAAGAGGACTACACCATGCTGGGATCTGATGATTTCTTCTACGTGGGAGGCAGTCCAAACACGGCGGATCTGCCCGGCTCCCCCGTGAGCAACAACTTCATGGGCTGCCTCAAAGATGTAAGTGCGGCCCACATCCGTCAGGAACGGTTTGTTCTTTCCTTTCGCTTTCCTTTTGCCGTCCGCCTCAAAGACGGCCCGAAAGTTTCCCGAGAACTTTATTGATGTTCTTTGTTGCTCGTAAGCGTCTGTCCTCTTTTACCTCTTCTTTATCTGTCCTCTCGCTTTCTTCTCTTTCTCGTCCGTTCGCACCCCTCCGAGCGCGTCCCATAATTTATGTCATGTCTTTACCGTTGAAGTTTCAGCTTTACTATCCTGACAGCCAAATTAAAAATTGATTTCCTCTATGGATCCCCATCCAACTGTCCCAGACTCTCCATCTCTGTCTCGTTGACCCTGGACTCTATTAATCACCACTCGTCTCTACCTGCTCAACCGTACAGTTACTATCAGTGGTCCGATCTTCGCTAGAAGCTTGAGCGCTCCGATCTCACCACTCGGATAGAAACAGATACACATCTACATTGTTGAAATGCTTTTTTATTCGGATTGCATTAGAACAAATAGCTCATTTTAAAGGGATAGTTCACCCAAAAATGAAAATCCTGTCGTCATTTACTCACCCTCAGGTTGGTCCAAACCTGTGTACATTTCTTTGTTCTGCTGAACACAAAGGAAGGTATTTGAAAGAACCAAAAACTCATCCCCCATTTACTGCCATAGTACTATGGCAGTAAATGGGGGATGAGATCTGTTTGGTTACTGACATTCTTACAAATATCTTCCTTTGTGTTTGGCAGAACAAAGACATTAATACAGGTTTGGACCAACCTGAGGGTGAGTAAATGACGACAGGATTTTCGATTTTTCAACTCCCATGGACCCAAATAGTGGTGTCACAGTATATCAGTATTGACAATAATTGTGATATTAAAAACAAGGATTATCAATATTGTGTTAATTCCACACATATACTGTAATAATATTGTACAAACTTGTTTAAGGTTTTGCCTTAAGAGCCACAATGATGACAAACTCTCTTATTTTGAGTGTGATTCACTGGCCAGTACACAAAATAAACAAAATTCAAGATGAATTTGAATGATAGAATCATTTATTTCTTTTTTATAGATTTCAGTAGATATCATGATGATAACGCTATACTGTATGTTTTCGCCCACGATAATGCTTGACAGCCCTTGCCCTAATAAGCTATACTGTAGTAGCTGTTGCTAGTTGGCTAACAACATACAGCTAGGTAACGCTGTTAGCATGTTTACCAAATGTTAACTGATGCCATGTAAAGTAATATGTGATAAGAGAATTATTAACATATTCAATGATTAAATAAACGAAATGTGTCATAAAACTTTTTTCTATCATTTTTTGAATCAGGCACTGAATAGAATACCTGTTAAGTTAATTAGCCAATGGAATCAACGTTGCATCACCTGCCAAGGCTCTTCTCAAGTAGCGTTTGTGCACAAAGTTAACACGCATTGTTTTAAAATTACATTTGATATGTAGTTAGCATGTTGGCGCTAAAAAAGCAAATATTTAAAAACTGCAATACTAATTTCTTGGTACAAATGCAGTCAAAAGTTGTAGAACACTAAAGTAAAACTGTTACACAAAAATGAACAAGATGCTGTTTTGGGTGCCGTTTTGAGTTTTGGAGCTTGCCCCTTTTCGACCAATCTCCTTTCTCGCATACGTACAGGATCGTGGGGTGTGAAAGGCGGGGAAGGATAAATCAGTGCTGCCTTGAGAATCGATCAGATACAGGAAGTGAAGAAAACAGTGGATTCGGACATGCCTCGATGCCTTCCTACCTTAGACTTAATCCTCCGAATGCAGCATTTTTCAGTTTTCAAACACAGCCAGCAAAGGTGTGAAATATCCCTGACCCTAACTACAAGAAATAGTCATAGTGTTGCTTGCCTTAGCAGCACCACTCATTACTTTTTGTGAGTTGAGGCGTAAGAAACAAAAGACACGTTTTTGTATGAAAGTGCTTAAGGGACATTATAAAGAACATTGAGATTAAAGAGCTTCATCACAATCTGATAATGAAGCAGGAAGATTAAAACTCTCAGGTTTGTGCTATCAGAGGGGGTCTGAAGCACGTTCTCGTTGATAGATCCCACCAATTTTTTTTGCACGTCTCTGGCAGTAATTGCATTTTTCATGTTCTCTCCCTCTGAGGCAGCACCTCTTGTTTTGCTCCAACCTCTCCTTTTATTTTTCTGTCATGGGGTTGACGAGAAACATGGCTGCCTTGTGTTATTTTCAGAGACACTCAAGTTCACACCCAGCAACAAAGCGTCAGTCATCATCTCTGGACTGAGAGCGTGGCTGGTGTAAAAATGAAAAGTGTGTTTGCCGCGCTGGGCTGATTCTACCATCTGGCCTCGGAGACAGCGCACACGTGACTCCAAAAACGAATCGACCCCAGGGGACGCTTTCACAACGCATATATTTGTAGGAATGTTATTTTAGGAGCGGTTTGGCTTCGTATCGCATTGCGTGTGTGGGCTGGGAGAGAACGCGCAGTATCGTCGCATCAAGCCTTGATCAAGGTTTTTTTCTGTTGATTTCACTTGATGAATGCATCCCTGCCGTCATTTATCCATACGATTGAGAGAGGCAGTTAGCTTCGGCATTGTCAGAGCCCGATGTTGTCTCGTCGGTGAAAGCAGGGGATGATTCATTAAATTAATGAAACAGAATATTGATTAGCGTAGGGTTTTCTGTAACGCTCTGGATGGGTTGCTAGATTTATGTGATCTAACGTTACTCCTGCTTTGAGTATTTAAAGAGGCTGCTGTGTTTACTCAGTTGAAAACCATGCCTCCGAGGCTCGCACATCAGATATGGCTTGTTTATAACAGTGTTGGCATGAGTGATATAACTAAAAATTCACATTTGAATCATTTAATACATTTATATAAATAAATTGACATACATTTTCAGTCATCTTTTTAAAATGTTTCTACTTTTTATAACTATAGAGAATATATAGAAAAATAAAATATCTTGGCTGTCCCTATTTACGATATTATCATATGTGTAGTAATAACTTTGTTTCGATAATCGTGGTTTTTATTATAACACGGTTTTTGTAAATACTGGTATATTGTGACACCCCAAGTCAACATTTGACTATTCAGTACACTGTATAGCTTAGAAGAACCATGGTTCGACAAAACAGCCCTCATAGCCAATGGTCATGTCAAGAGTACCGTTACTATGGTATCAAATCCACATCAATTAATGTAAGAATGTAAAATATGTTCTGTGAAGAGTGCTCGCTATAAAGCAACTGGGAATGACACAATGCTTGGTGAGATTTTAATGTAAATGCATTCGGTTATTTATGAAATTGCTACAGTATAAAACAGATAAGACAAAGGATGTGTGCATTAAATCTTGCAGTGTGAATACAGTCTAACAGAGCAGCTGCTCTTTATTGTGTCATTCATAATAATCAAACAGCAATATTGACAAGATGGCATCGCTCACTGAGGTAACAAGCTTTTTCATGCTTTTTTTTTTTTTTTTTTTTTTAATTTTTTTGTTTTTTTATTTTTATTATGTTTATTTTTTTAAATTTTTTTTTTATTTTTTTTTTTTTTTTTTTTTTTTTTTTTTTTTTTTTCTTGGTTTTTTTTTGTTTTTGTAATTTTTTTTTCCCGTTTTGTAACAAGGGTTCTTAGTCCCTCAGGGCTCTAGAGTGCGACCTTATTTCTCAATGGTGCGACTAAAAAAAATCGGAGGTCGCACCGGTGCGACCAGCCGTTCGAGGGAAAAAAAGTCTCTGTGAAAGTCTCCCTGTGGTTCAACAACAGACACATTAGGCCCATATCGTGGTCTAAACCAATCAGAGATAGTGAAGGGCGGACCCCACCTCTGATTGGCCGTGGTCCAGATATTCCTGTATGTGTGTGTACGTTTGAAAATGCTGTGCTGCAGTCTGACAGAGAGGTGAGTAGCCTACAGGCCCGTCAGTTAAACAGAGCGGATGTAGCCGCGGATGATGAGAGAAGATGAAAAGAACGATTGACAACTTTTTCGTTAAGAATGTTAAGTTAAGGCCTGATCCGTCCGAAAATCATAACCAATGCTCTGACACGCTAGACTGCGACTAAATGGTCTCATTTTGCGACAAATTTTCCTGCCAGTGCGACAAGTTTTTCTTAATGGTCGCATCGGTGCCACTGTCAAACTGATCAAGGTATAATTTTTGCGTATTATAAATTTAATGCGCAGAAATGTTATATTGCGCAAGCTGCGCATTCAGTCACTCATTTTCATCTCCCCTCCTTCAACCATTCCTTATCTATCAGTGCCCCGCCCCCAAAGACGTAATTCGCGGGTTACGGGTAAGAGGCGAAGGACCGAAAGAGCAGACGAGTGAAGCGCTCAATCTTGCAACTTAAATAAATATGCAGAATACAAGAATTTCCCCGGCTAAGGTACAAAACAGCAAAGATAACGAAATGTGTTGCAAGTATTGTATGCTTGTGAAGCTAATGCAGGAAGCATGTGTTTAAACTTTATGCACTAAACTATTGTATAAAGATCTCTAACAATACTGCAAAGCATACAAAACGTTATACATCACGCTAAATACTATTTATTTGTGAGTCGCTATTGATAGAAGCCAAACGTGTATCAATGCAGCTTTCATGAAGAATAATCACTAAAAGCTTTCAGGTCTCGCGGGTTGTTTGAGATATGCGCTTGCCCAGAGAGTCAGAGCACAAAATACTAAACGGAGTTCTCTTTCACGCCTTCTTAATCTGAAACGGACATATTAACACAAAATAACCTAAAAATTCCCATATTAACAAGAAACCTTGTAAAGGTATTCAGTTTGTTTCGTGACCAAACAGTTGGGAAACAAAACACGTGTTCCAGTATATTGCGCGAGCTCTTAAAGGGGCAGCAGCATAATAAAGATCTCTGTTTATAATGTTCATCAAACAACAACGGACGGGCCCAAAAACACTCACTGACATTAAAGGAATTGTGTTCTCTTATAGGAGTCGTTCACAACAAATAAAGGAAGAAAGTAGCTTTAAATATGGTAAAGTGTTGAAAGAGAGTTTACATATACAATAAAAATAATTCAATCATAAACAATGATTTGTATTAATTTCTAATTGATTTATTAATGTATTAAACACATTTTAATGAAGTTTTAGTGATTATTTTTTCTTACCTCACCCCACGACTCTGGTGCTATCATATTAAGGGCTGGTGCCACCAACTGAATAACTTGGTAGCACCAGTGCCACCTCTCTCAAGTGTTAGTCTAGAGCTTGTAGAATTGTCCTTCAAATAAAGAACTTTATGTTGACCAGATTGTTAGTTAATCATTTACAAGTCAATATTGCCTACATGGACAGCGATTTAAAAAAAAAGTGAACTTGTAAAACTGCGGTGTTAAATGCGACGTTGTCGAAAATTTGGGTGCACCTAACTTTTGTGCTGGTGCACCTAAGAAAAAAGGTTAGGCGCACCAGTGCAACCAGTGCAAAAAGTTTGTCTAGAGCCCTGTCCCTTATTGGACAATTCTCCCGGAAAAGCACGCCCACGCGTCATCTAGCGAGCGAAAGAGCACGCCCACACGCGAGCGTGAGAGAAAGAGCACGCCCACGCATCAACCAGCCAACTTGAGAAAGAGCACACCCATCAATGTCGCTTCACTCGGCTGACGGAAGTTTAGCTGTGTTTGTTTGCTCACTGCATTTCAGTGATGAATGTTATATAAACGGTGGATATAAGGCTGGATTTGGAGATTGTTTTAAACTGATAGATGGCGCGGTCACAGTGCTAAAAGATGTCTGTATTTTGTTGGCAATTGGCGCATACGTGTATAATGTAAACAACACGAAGGGATAATGCGATGATGTATTGTGTGCTCGTGCTGTAGTTCCGTCCCCCCTGCCCGCCTCCAGCAGCTCGTTTTTTTCTGGAAAAATCGTACAGCTGTATCTCTCTTTTATAAATTTTATCAAACTAAATACTCTTCGAAGATATGAAGTATGCAATGCTGTATAGGTACTCAAGATTAATATGAGATTGGCAGAAACTGCGTGTTTCCTCATCTTTAATAAACATCAATAGTTGCATACAGTTGCTTGCAGTGTTTGTTCTTCAATATAATGCTGACTGTTCCTGCTCGATTACTAAATGAATGTGCTGGCAACACAAAGGTCTGTGGTTTGATCCCCATTGAACACACATACTGACAAAAATCTACTTTGGATCACTTTGGATAAAAGCGTCTGCCAAATGTGTAAATATTGTTTGCTTGTGTACTGTTCTTCTTTTTTAAGTAGGCGAATATTTACATGCTCAGCAGCATTGTTTTTGTATTATTTTCATTAATATTGAATATTTTGAAGACAATATGAATATTTTAAATGTAAAATTATAAATGAAAGAATAATGCATACTGTGTTTTATTATCATTTTAAGTGACACGAATGAATCATAGTTAATTGAAATTGACATGGAAATGAATCCAACTTACCAACTGTCACTGAATATTCTACTGATGTTTAATTGAAAGACTATTAAAACACCTCTGTCTTAATGTTCCCATGTCGCAAGACAAAGAAGGATCATTAAAACTCATTAAAGGTATTTTTTCTATCTTGCTGTCTCTCTCTCTGTTTTACTCTCGCTCCTGTTCCAGGTGGTGTACACCAATAATGAGTTCAGACTGGAGCTCTCCCGTCTGGCTGAAATGCGTGACCCCAAGGTGACTGTCCACGGTGACCTGACCTTCCGCTGCGAAGATGTCGCCGCTTTAGACCCTGTCAGTTTCGACACGCCAACTGCTTATGTAACCCTGCCACGCTGGAATGCTAAGAAAACCGGCTCTGTGTCCTTCGACTTCCGTACCACAGAGCCAAACGGCCTCCTGCTGTTCAGTCACGGGCGGCAGCAGGGTTCGAAAGATCGCAGGCCGAGGGTGGACTTTTTTGCTGTGGAGCTGCTTGACGGATTTCTCTACCTGCTCATGGACATGGGCTCCGGTACCATCAAGATGAAATCCGGGAACAAGAAAGTTAATGATGGAGAATGGTGCCACATGGATTTCCAGAGAGAGGGCAGGAAAGGTCAGGGTACTGCAAGATCAGCACTAGCCAAGAACACACATTATCCTCCTCTTAAAGGAACAGTTCATCAAACACTCTGTCATGATTTACTGGCCCTTATGTCATTTCAAACCCATGTCACTTTCAGAACATAAAAGGTGAATTAAGAAAATAACCCGGAATTTTTTATGTAATGCAAGTGAATGGGGACTGGGTTTTTTAGGCTCCAAAATTACAAAAAGCTAAATATTTTCCCACATCATGTGTCCCAAGTCTTTAGAAACATATGGTATCAAATGCTCTTTAGGAAACACATTTAATATCATATGGTATGGTATAACAGTATAACTAGTTTTGTTAATTGAAATATCTGATTTATCAAAATATTAATAAATTATGTAATTACAGAAATATTATTTATTAAATATAAAAAATGCAAAATACTCATTTTTTATTTTATTTATGAATGTATACACACAAACGCACGCACAGGCTTTGGTTGACTATCCCTGTGGGGACAGTCCATAGGCGTAATGTTTTTATACTGTACAAACTGTATATTCTATCCCCTAACCCTATCCCTAAACCTAAAGATCATAGAACACTTTTTGCATTTTTAGATTTGTAAAAAATATTGTTCTGTACAATTTATTAGCTGTTTTGCCCCTGGGGACCTCAATTTTGGTCCCCACGGTGACACGAGTCCCCATGTGTTGGTGTGTATTCAGGTGTAGGTCCCCACCGGGATATACAAACATGAACGCACACATACACACACACACACACACACAGTTAACAAATAAATGTGAAAAATATCTTGAAAATATTAAAAATATTCTTTAACCACACAATGGTAATATGGTGGGCAAAAATGTATTCAGTATTTACTTAAATCTTCCAAATAAAAAAGTTAACTTTGTAAACACATTCAAATGTATTAAAACATAAAAAGTAAATATAAATATATTATTTATTAAATATAAAAAACATTTATTTATTTAGTCATATAAATACCTTTGTCTTGTATATCGTTAATAAACGTGCAAAACTATCTTTTGAATTTTCAAAATATTCCATAGCTACATTTCTATGTAGTATGAATCAGTTTAAGCTCACTGTGCAATTTGAGGTCTTCATTTACTTTCATTATATAAAAACGAATAACCATGCCATTATTCAAAAATTGTTACAAAATGAGGTTGAGTAAATGTTCAGCATTGTCACGCTGTCACAGTTATCACATTATCCTGTCTTTTTCATTTTCTGCTGTACCGTGAGGCTGAAGGGACATATTCTCTTAATCTCTGCTGTTAAAACACTTCCTTGTTCCGCCTGCTTAGGATCCATCTGATATGCACAGTTCACAAACTGCTAAATCTGTGCACTATTTCTTCTACCTCTCATTACCTCTTATTACTTTAACAGCTCGACTCAAATACACAGCACAGTTTAAAGCTCCAGCCTCGGCACAGGATTTAGAAAATCCCAGGGGAACAGGCTAAAGACCTTTTCCACCAGCAAAGCAGAGCAAAGAAAGAACTTTACTTGAACCTGCAAGGAAAACCCTTATTTGTTTCGAATGTGCACCCCTCTGCAGTTTCATGCAGGCCTTTATATAACAATATATATAACGATTGACTCACCCTGTGTCGTTTCAAACCCGTATGACCTTTTTTCTTCTGCAGAACACAAAAGAAGATATTTTGAAGAATGATGATGAAACCAGACAACATTGGCCCCCATTGACTTCCATTGTATGCACACAAAACCACTGAGACATTTCTCAAAATATCTTCTTTTGTGTTTTACAGCACAAAGAGTCATAAACAGGTTTTGATTGACACGAGGGTGAATAAATGATGACAGAATTTTTATTTTTGATTGAACAGTTCCTTTAATGGTCCTTTTAACAACATAAAGTGCAATTGACTGATTTCCATTTCTCTTTATCGCGTCTCCAGGCTCCATCTCTGTGAACGGCCGCAGCATGCCCTTCTCCACCAACGAGGGCAGCGAGGTCCTAGATCTGGATGGCGATATGTACCTGGGGGGTCTGCCCGAGGACAGCGGCGGTTTCCCTCTCCCCCCTGAAGTGTGGACCGCCTCCCTCAGGCTGGGCTTCGTGGGCTGCGTGCGCGATCTCTTTCTAGACGGCCGCAGCAAAGACCTGCGACGGCTGGCGGAGCTTCAAAGCTCTCCGGGTGTCAGCAGCTTCTGCACGAGAGAGACCCATCGGAGGTGCAGCTCAGAGCCCTGCGCTCACGGAGGACGCTGCCGCGAGGGCTGGAACCGACACGTGTGCGATTGCACTGGGACTGGATATCTGGGACCTAACTGCGAGATGGGTGAGGAAAGTAGGGCTTTTAGCAGTGGGGAGCGAGGATTAAACATTGGATTATTTTTCGCTGTTCTGCCATGTTGTGGAGAGAGTAAGGTTGCTCACTGGTGGATTTTATTTTGTGATGCTGCTGCGTTTGAGCCGTGTCGGATCTCCCACCTGCCTGGACCTTTGTTTGGTCTGTTTGGTGCCGTTTCTTACTCTCTCCTGCCCTCTGGTGTCATTTGCATGGAACAGCAATGTGGCCAGGTGGCCACCACGTGGTGTCCATCTTAAAAATGATAGTAGTGACTCAGCTAGTATATTAAACATACACATGCGGTGTCAGTTTATTCCAAATTATAATTGGAGATTGATATCATCATTACACAAGTTTAAAAAGTATCTACTGTAAATAAATCTTAAAGTTGAACATGAAAATTCTGTCATCATTTACTCACCCTCATGTCATTTCAAAGCTGTATGACTTTCTTTTTTAAGCAGAACACAAAAGTTGATATTTTAAAGAATGTTGGTAACTGAAACAACGGCTTTACCCATTGACTTGCATTGGTTTTGTATCCATACAATAGAAGTCAATGGGTACCGATGTTGTTCATTTTTCAAAATATCTTCTTTTTGTGTTCTGTGGAAGAAAGAAAGACAGGTTTGAAACGACAAGAGGGTGAGTAAATGATGACAAACTTTTCATTTTGGGTTGAATATTGATACATTTTGAGAGTATTGTTATTGATAGTGACTTTAAATTTTGTCTAATTTTGTCTAAATCTCATACTAAACTAAAACGTACACTTTTTTACATTACGTACATTTAGGTAGTAGGTATATGTGTTGGTAGTAGGAATGTGAATTGAGGTTTAGGATTACAGTGTTATGTTTGTATCGGGGTCACAATACAATAATGTGATTGTTTATTTGAATTCTGTTTTGAAGCTGTGATGTATTGTGAGCTGTATACTGTATTACTCTGTTGTTTCTCTCTCATCTTCTTGTGAGTTTGGATTCTGTTTGAACAGAAGTAATTGAATGTGCGTTAATCTTGTGTTCTGCTGTTTATCTGCTTTCTCAGAGTCTGCAGTGTTGAGTTATGACGGCAGCATGTTTCTGAAGGTCCTGATGCCTCACGCTGTTCACACTGAGGCTGAGGACGTGTCGCTGCGCTTCATGTCTCAGAGGGCTTATGGTCTGCTCATGGCCACCACCTCTAAAGAGTCCGCAGACACCCTGCGCCTGGAGCTGGACGGGGGAAGAGTCAGACTCACCGTCAACCTAGGTAACCCTTCCACCCCGCTGACCTCCAGACTCTGACCTGAAGCGGCCCAGTCACAGAACGTCAGCTTCCGCTCGGGTCTCTCCCACAATGCATTTCACCTTCATTCCTTTGTTTAGCTTTCTTTCTTTCTTACTCTGTTTATCTGTTCTTTCTTTCTTACTCTGTTTATCTGTTCTTTCTTTCTTACTCTGTTTATCTGTTCTTTCTTTCTTTCTTTCTTTCTTTCTTTCTTTCTTTCTTTCTTTCTTTCTCTCTTTCTTTCTTTCTCTCTTTCTTTCTTTCTTACTCTGTTTATCTTTCTTTCTTTCTTTCTTTCTTTCTTACTCTGTTTATCTTTCTTTCTTTCTTTCTTACTCTGTTTATCTTTCTTTCTTTCTTTCTTTCTTTCTTTCTTTCTTTCTTTCTTTCTTTCTTTCTTTCTTTCTTTCTTTCTTTCTTTCTTTCTCTGTTTTTCTTTCTTTCTTTCTCTCTGTTCTTTTTTTCTCCCTTCTACTACTTTTCATCTGTCTTTCTCTTTCCTTTCAACACATCCACCTTTTCATTCCTCACTCTCTTCTCGCTTTCTCTGTCTCTCTCTCTTTCGCTCGTCCTCCTTTTCTCTTTCTCCCCTTCTTCATCCCTTCACCCCTCCTTCCTTTTATCTCCTTTTCTGACTCTCTCTCTTTTTCGCTTCCTCCCCTCTTCATCCCTCCATCTCTTTCTCACTTTCTTTATCCCTCTATCCATCTATCTCTCCTCCTCACTCTCTTCATCCCACGTTCCCTTCCTCCAGCCCTCTTCCTTCCTTCCCTCTCTATCTCCCTCCCTTAATTTTTTTTCTCTTCCTTTTCTGTTTCTTTCTCTCTCCCTTCCTCTCTTCCTCCATCTCTTCGTCCCTTTATCCATCCCTCAGTCCTTCCCACTCTTCACATCAGTTTCTTTCTGTCTTTCTCTGCTCTTTCTCTCTTTAAACCTCCCTCTCTTCATCCTTCCATTCTTCCCTCCTCTCTGTCTTAATCTCTCTTTCTTTCTCCCTTTCTCTCTTCATCGCTCTATCCATCCCTCTCTTCCATTTTTCTTTCTCCGTCTCTCTGCCATCACCGCTGTCTTCTCACCTGTGCAGCCTTCAATGGCTATATTTTCTGCAGCTTTGGAACAGACAGCCAGAGAGACCAGCCCATCATGTACTGTATTTTGTTCCCAGGGGGCACATTGACTCATCGTAGTAGCACAGAACCAAACTGTTCTAATTCCTTGAAGTTCCTCACTGTCCTGCCAGCTCAGACTCGCGCTCTGACGGCAGACTGCGGCTGTTTGTACGGGAGATTACAGACAGTTCCAGTCCAGAAGAGAGTGGAGTGTGAGCTGTCTAACGGCAGTGTGATAGTGAGACGGTCCCTGGCTGTCTGTGGTCACTCTTCTGTAGCGGTTGACAGCTTGAGAGCTCACCACAGCCAAGAGTGCTCACACTGATCAATAAAATTCATGATTTTTTCAGTAATGTCGATCAGTTTTTAGTAATATCATCCTGTTAGCCCCAACCGCGTTTCTCCTCATACTGTAAATGAAAATGATACATTAGCTTGGAAAGATTATTGGTAAATAAATTACTGATACTAATTAATATACTAAACAAACAGTTTGCAGTGTGATGTGTCGCCTGGTTATCTTAAAGATTTTTACCTAAAAAGGGCCAAAATTACTAAACGGCAGCGCTATTTTTATGCGTGGTATTCAGCACGAAATCCTGCGTTTAATTCGCCAACCGTCTGTAATCCAGTTTAACCAGGCACTTAATGCGTCAGGCTGCACGCGAGTATTTAAATCAACTCATTGTTTTCGTAGCGGTAATTTTATTCGACTGGATTAATTCTATATCTGCTATCTGAGGCTTGAGATGATACAGAAAACAGATCCAGATGAGCATTTGGCAACCTGTATTTTTGTCCGCAACTCTTGGCTGCTGGTGCAGACTGCTCGCACCTACAACTATACAAGCCCCACCCACAGCGAGGAAGGAGGCAAAGCACAGCCAAAATGTTTGTGTTTCAATGCCTCTGCTGTATCAATTTGCCAGCTGTCTAACAGATCTGGTCTTGGCATTGCTTGTTTCCTCCATCGAGAAGAAATGGACAGATGTGCGGCCTCTCGTCCTGATTGTGGGTTGTGGGTTTATGTAGGGGGGGCAGCTCTGGCTCCCAGTTTGTCCCCGGATGGTGGGCTCTATGCGAAAATAAATTGTTTGTCTGCAGATTGAACCTTGAAGGATGTGGTTTAAAGTTTTGGTTTCTTTTCCTTTAAATCTCACCATCTCACTCTCTCTCCCACCAGATTGTATCGGGATAGACTGTAACCTTAGTAAGTGATTCTTTTATCTGCACTGCTATTTCTGTCTCTCTCTATCTCGCTCTCGCCATGCTCAGTCCCCGAATCACCCAAAGTTTCTTCTCCTCCTTCGTAATCCTGTCTTCCTCCTGCACTGTTAGAGCAGATATTCTTTTGAACGTGTTCCCAATTTGCATCTCTCCCCGACACGCGCGCTCCCTCAATCTCAATCTCTTTTGTTCCGCAAAATATGCCAATTTGCTGCGGTGTTTGAAATTAAGCATAACCATCCCAACAGTTTCCATTTCAACACCATATGTTCCCCACCGCCCCTCAGATGCTCTAGAATATTTCACGTCCCCACGGGACTCCGTTACATAAGATACAATAATAAACCATATAATAAAAGGAGATATTTCTTCATGTGCCAAATCAGGCATGAGGTTGTCTGTGCCTGTATTTGTGCGGTGTTACATCTGTGCGTTTGTGTTGGGAAATGGTGCAAACCTCAGTGTTTCTGGAGGTAAGTTGTGTGCTTCCGAGTGAAAGTGAGGGGGTAATTGGACATAAGGGTCTGTGTTTGTGTGGGGGGATCATGTTTTCTGTACACGTGGGCACCAAACGTCCCCATAAGGATAGTGAAAGCTGGAATCACCTGCTTTAGGACCAACCAACAGTCCCCATGAGGAGAACGACTTATAGTAATAAACAAACTAATGTCTTAAAGGGCTCATATGGCGCCAATACGTGTTTTTCTGTGTCTTTGCCCATGCATGTATTAGACACGTGAAATTGCAAAAATGAAAGTGTGGGAACAAAAGATGCATTCTATCTAAAAGCGAATGCTCACCCAGACCTGCTGGAAACGCCTCGTGTAACCACACCCCCACAAATCTACGTCAGTTCGTGGTATGAGTTGACTAAGACTGCCCAAATGTATACGCAAGTAAGGTGGCGTACCTGTCAGTACAACTGCTTTGGAACCTGATGTTCCAAATATGGCAAGAGACGTTACATTTCCGTCACATGCTTGCGGTATTCGACCAATCACTACGCACTGGTGAACTGGCCAATCATAGCACACCTCGCTTTCAGAGCGATGAGCTTTGTAAAAAAATCTGCGCGTTTCAGAGAGGCGGGGCAAAGAGGAGATACAAACATGCACGGTATGTGGAAAATACAGTGTTTTTGAACCTTAAATCGTGTATACACATTGCATTACATCTAAAACAACCAATAACATTCGTTTTAGCCGTGTCATATGACCCCTTTAATAAAAATACATTTGTGTGGGGGGCAAAAAAATATGATAAACTCAGTATAAAAGCAATTTTAGGTCATCACAATAGATGATGAAGAATACGTGTTGTAGTTTGGGGACAAATGTTGGGGCTAAATCTGACAAAACCTTTCTTTGGGCACAAATGTAAATCTCAGTTGAAAAAAGTATTTGAAAAAAAAAAAGTTAAATAATTCTTTTTTAATTGATACAAATGGTTTTTATAGTATAATTTCTGGTATGTTGTCATTTAGAATGCTAAGTAAATACATTATTATCATGAGTGACAATACACTTATGGAACAAAATAATGTCATGTTACATGACTTTGAAAGCTAAAACACTCAACAATCATGTTCTGAACTTGTTTTTCAATCAATAGAATGCTCAAAAATAAGGCCACTTATTAAGATGTTAAGAAACTCTGGAATAATAAAATGTTTTTCATAGAGTTAAGTCACATAATATAATGTTAAAATATCTCTTTAATCATCACGATTAGTCATAAGGTAGGACTGTAGGTGTTTCCAAAAAAGCTTAAATCTTTTGCTTTTTAGAAATGTTAACATGTTCACAATAATATGACATTACATGAGGTTATGCTTATGATTCATTCACTACAGTAAATAGGCAACCTGTGCTCTTATTAAAAGAACTTTAGAGGCATTATAACAAAGCAACACTTAAAGGTGAAGTGTTTAATTTCTGTTGTTTGTGTTTGTATTACAACAGTGACTTAAATCATGTCTTCTCAAACAAACACTCTCATTTGTTGTTTCAATCTAAAATTCATGCTATTGGTTTAGCCTGTGTTGATGTGTTGACTGATTGGGAAGCTCATATAAACAGAGCAGTTTTTTATTGGTGTCACCATTTTATAAAAAAAATGTATACAACACAAATCAATTGATTTTTAACCCTTTCAAAGTGTCTTTGTTTTGCTAGTAAATCCAATCCATACATGTAAATTAAGGTGAATACTTGTCCTCTATGAACACTGTACTTTATACAGTACCAGTCAAAAGTTTGGAAACACTAACTTATTGTCACCGTCCTTCCAAAACCTCATATGTCCAAATTCTTTTAGGAAATGGAAAAAAAAGCTGTACTTTTCAAATGATTTAAGGGATAGTTCACCCAAAAATGAAAATTCTGTCATCATTTACTCACCCTCATTTAGTTCCAAACCTGTATAAATTTCTTTGTTCTGCTGAACACGCAGGAAGATATTTGGAAGATTGTCCAATTTCACTCCCCATTGACTCCCATAGTATCTATTTTCCCTACTATGGCAGTAAATGGTGGGAAGATCTGACGTTCTTCCAAATTTCTTCCCGTGTGTTCAGCAAAAGAAGAAAATTGATACTGGTTACTGATTTTTGGGTGAAGTATCCCTTCAAGTACTGTATTGTCAAAGTTGAAAAGCACTTTTGCTACTTTTTATTGGTTAGAAAAAATCCAGCAATAAACATAAAGGGTATCTAATAAAAATGATTTATGGCATCTTCAAAAATATCTTCTATTTATGGCATCTTCTATAGCATCTTTAAAACAGCAAAATCATTCTCTTGGCATTTTATTATCCAGCAACCTGGGAAGCTTTATAAATAGTATTGAAAGAGTTCCCATCTGTTCAGTGCTCTTGTTGGCTGCTTTCTCTTTATTATTTGAAGTCATCCATTTAGAAAATATATTTTTAAATACGTTTATTGTTTTTTAATGGAGGAAATTGATATTGGCACAATTATATTTTTTGTGTATAAAAGAAATTTCAGACATTTAAGCATACACCTTGAGATTCAAATATTTGTAAGAATATTAGAAGCATTTCAGTCAAGCCTTTCCAAACTTTTACAGATGCACACACACACACACACACACACACACACACACAGGCTTTGGTTGACTATCCCCGTGGGGACAGTCCATAGGCGTAATGTTTTTATACTGTACAAACTGTATATTCTATCCCCTATCCCTAACCCTATCCCTAAACCTAAAGATCATAGAACACTTTTTGCATTTTTAGATTTGTAAAAAATATTGTTCTGTACAATTTATTAGCTTTTTTGCCCCTGGGGACCTCAATTTTGGTCCCCACGGTGACACGAGTCCCCATGTGTTGGTGTGTATTCAGGTTTAGGTCCCCACCGGGATATACAAACATGAACACACACTCACACACACACACATGTCTGGTTTATTATCTCTGTTATCTCTGTGGGGACAGTCCATAGGCGTAATGTTTTTTATACTGTACAAACTGTATATTTTATCCCCTAACCCAACCCCTAAACCTAAAGATCATAGAAAACTTTTTGCATTTTTAGATGTTTTAAAAATATTGTTCTGTACAATTTATTAGCTTTTTTGCCCCTGGGGACCTCATTTTTGGTCCCTACGGTGACACGAGTCCCCATGTGTTGGTGTGCATTCAGGTTTAGGTCCCCACCGGGATATAAAAACATGTCCACACACACACACACACACACAGTGAACAGGTCTTTCTTGTTATCTATTACTGTGTCACTATATTTGAACACAGCTGGATCACTGTACGGACATAGAACCTGAACCGAGCTATACATTTATAATAAACGTTATCACATGATATCCCTATTTTTTACCACCAGGTGGCAACAAACACCATCAGTTACCGCATGTGATATTGCCCTCCCTCAGTCTCATGCTGTACAAATGATGCAGGTCTCTTTCTTCAGAGCCAAATCTACAAATCATCACATCCGTGTCATCAAATATGTTTCTAAACAGATTTGATGACACATTAGAAGTTTAATGTTTTGCCCACTCTTTTGGACACGAGAAGCATTTATCACGCATATTGCTCAGCGGATGATGAATCCGCGCTTGGTCATACGAGGATAAATGTATGTTCATAATGAGAGGAGCACGATCGTTTGATATGTTAACCCGTGGAATGCTTTCGCAGTCCTCTCCACACTCCCAATATTAACTCAATGGATACGTCAAACATATTTAGACTGATGGAAGTTTTAATGACAGCAAAATGTTAATTGACTTTTAAATAGACAGAAATGCTGGTAGTTAAAGTAAATTATACCCAATTAGGGCCCTCTGCCATCTGTTGGAAATCATTTTTTTTCTCCTCACCATGATGTGCATTTTAAACAGCTCAGCAAAGGGTCGTCGTGAATACGAAACAGATTTCGATGACGTTGTGGATGAAGCAAACTATTAAAATAGGTTTTGATACATTTTTGTTGTGTTTCAATGCCTCAAACGACCGATGGTTTATAGTGGAAGATCTGCATAAAACCATTGCCGTCTGAACACAGTCGATACGAATTCCATTATAGCGTCTCGTACCTAAACTCATATTTGCTTACACGCACAAAAATATTTGTCAGGTTTTATTTGTACTCTACACTTTTATGCTGTGGAGGTTTAATGTGAAATGCTGAGTAATACTAGGCCAAGCTAAAGCGATGAGCGCACTCCCACATTTAAAAGCAGGATGAGCAACAATTTAGATTTAATTAACAAGCTGCCAGAAGGTGTAGGACGACAATTCTCTATTTTTCCTCCACTCACTTCAGGGTTTTTTTTTAGAACGAGACGAGCTAATTACCGCGATGATGTGACATAAACACACTCAAATGCAAATAATGTGACATACCCAGCCGTTTAGAACTTTACTCCAATGTACTGTATGTAATTTAAAGCACGATTGTAAGCTGCCAGCAGAACGCCTTTGAATACCAGATGTTTTGCAAGATCACTGAGTCCATCTTTTTGAAATCATTTATGAAATGACTTAAAAGTTTCAGCAGATTCGGTCACATCTCGAGTCAAGATCAGCATGCGCATCCTCGGGTCGTCGTCAGAGAGCCGCCCTACTGCAGCACACCACTTCGCCAGCGATGCAACACTCCTACAAATAGGCTGACGACGGTCCCCGGAGAGCCTGTTGACTCCAGCAGAGCCAATTAGGCTAGCCAACAGCGTGGTGAGAGGGGCTTTGAACCGCCATGTCAGGCAGTAGCCGCTCCACGGGATGAAGATTGAGGCAGCTGCTTCGGCCTGACCCATTTTTCCTCGCGCACCCCAGGCGCCTCTGAGCGCGCAGCCGGCCCACATCAACTGTAACTTTAGCACGAATTTTCATTTTTGAACTAGAACAGCCTTTTTGTAAAATCTTACCCTATGAATATTAGTGAATATTGGACCATTATCTGATTTTGTAAATACGTTGCATTACTCACAAAAGAGTGGTTCTTCTTGGGTAACTCCATTGTTCCAATAGATGACAGAAGTAATTGAGTCAAGAGCCGTACTCTTATAAACACTGCTTTAGCGTCATATCTGTGAATGTACAGTGGTTGACTTTGGTGTCGTAGGACTCTTAAGGTCTGTGAAGGATTTGCCATGGTATGTGTTCTGTCATTTTAAACCTGCGTACTGAAGCGCAGCACGGTTTCGGCCATAAAACTCCTGAGCCTGTAAGATGATTGTGCACATACCCAGGGCCAATTCAATTTCCATTCATTTGGCTCTGAGTATAATGTGTTTGTCTCACGTTATACACACATTCTCAGGCATCACCAGTCACTTTCTCTTATAATGAGCAGAAGTGCTGTAGAGGCGGCTGCAATTGTTTGTTTATTTGTTTCACTCGCTGTGCAGCAATGTTTTTAAGACAGTGAATCAATGAGGTTTGTATCTGTGAGTGACACATTTTAAGGGGAAAGTGCCTTTAAAAATGTAATTATGTTTTTTATTGCTTAGACGTGGCAGAAGAGCTGTACCGTCTGGCGGTACTGGAACATTTGCAGCTTTTTATAAAAACCCAAATTGTCAGATGTCAAACAAGTGAGAGTTAAACGTGTTGTGTGAAATCGTTTGTAATGTTAAGATACATGAAGTAATACATTTGTACATTGAAAAAGTGTACGGGTAGTTGACAAATAAACCGCACGTACAGTATGTCCTATGGTGTGACAGCAAAAAAATAAAAATATTATAAAAATAAAAGATAATTTTATTTTATTAATATCTATATTTGAAGAGTTTGGTTCCAAAAATGTTTTTTTTATTGTGCATTCCAATCACTATCAATCAAACTGCAGTTGGTTTGTTTTGCAGTTTGTTAACTCAAAAAATACAGCTAACTAACACAATAAAAACATGATTTTTGAAAAAATTTAAACACGGAGTATCTCATTTTGGAACCAAACTCTTCATTTATAATGTAAAG
This sequence comes from Triplophysa rosa, assembly GCF_024868665.1. Taxonomy (NCBI): domain Eukaryota; kingdom Metazoa; phylum Chordata; class Actinopteri; order Cypriniformes; family Nemacheilidae; genus Triplophysa; species Triplophysa rosa. The sequence continues at coordinate 10,397,565 of NC_079908.1, forward strand.
TAACAATGAAGATAAATCTCTCTTATGCTAGTCTTTTATTTCAGATGTTTTGCTGTCACACCATAGGACACATTAACTACCCATATACTCTTCCATTCCCAACCAGTCTAACAAAACAACATCGGCTTAACCAACGGTGTGAGTTTGGGGCGGGACTGTTTGTTTGACCAATTGGAGGCATTGCCTGTGAAAAACCTGCAATCTAAAAAATACTTAAAACTGTAAGATTCTGGCAGCTGTGGCACCAGAGAAAAAGTAAAATAACATAAACAAAATGTACGTTTTGTTATTTTTCACCCAACATGTATTAAATCATCGTTTACCACATTAAAAAAAGTAAAAATCACTAAAATAAAACAGTAACAAGCTGTAAAATTACAGCGTGTTTGAAAACTATTTTCTTGCAGTTCTGCTTTGTGATGCTAATGTCGTGAAATAACACATTTTATTTCAGTTGTTTGACCAATTTAAGGTGTTGCCTGTAAAAAACATGCACCGTACAAAAATATCGTAATATTTGTATAATGTAATATAAAAAAAAAACTTAAAATAACAGTAATGCAAAATAAAATGTACATGTTTTTCATTCATTAAGTTTGCATTGACATTGTTTACCACAGTTAAAAAAAAGGTGAAAATCCGATAAAATAAACACAGTTTTTTACAGTGTGTTTGAAAACGATATTTTTTCACCGTTCGGTTTTGTAATGCTAAAGTCACAAAATGACACACTTCATTTCAGCTTTTTGAGGAAGAAAATAAATGCTTAGATGTGTTTCATCAACCAACCAAATACAGTTCAAAATGTCATTTGTGTTTATTGTCTGGAAAATTTAGCAATACTAATAATAGCTGAATGAAGAGGTCATGCTTCGTATTTACTACAAACAAACCACATCTATTAACCTATCAGCTACAAGGACCATGCGCTACTAAATACAGCTGTTATATAAGTCATTATGAACACAATTAAACCTTAACAAGAGAATATATACACTGTCTATTCGGCTCCTAACTGTTACAGTATGTCAAGATTCTTGATTTGCGTGGGCGCGCGAAAATGTACATGTGTGAATTTTCATGTGTGTGTGTGTACGCTCACAAGTGTCTAAGTGTCATCGTGCGAGTGTGAACTCTGTGGTGCCTTCCTGAAAACCTTCGAGTCTGTAGATCCGTCCTGTCAGTGCGCCATGAGTGCGTGTCTGTATTTGTGCATGTGTGAGGGAGAGCGCCAGGCCTGTGAGGTAGAGTGTCGTCTTGATAAGACAGACAGCTTACAGCGGTGTGTGACTTTGCTCCGTTTTCTATGCAGGTAAAGGACCGGAGACTCTGTTCGCAGGGCACAAACTGAATGACAATGAATGGCACTCTGTGAAGGTGGTGCGCCGTGGGAAGAGCCTGCAGCTCTCTGTTGACAATGTGACCGTGGAGGGTAAGCGAGAACGACCTCACACGCGCTGCGAATACTGTACCTGTATGTGTATGAGACACGGTGTTCTAACCAGATTTAATCACTTCCTGTTCTTTGGTAGGAAGCCCCGCCCACTATGAAACCAAAAGATTTTAGTCCAAAATCCTGCTGTACATTAAATATGATCAAACAATAACAGCTTTCTATTTTATGCAAATCTGAGTTTTTGATTTGATTGACAAGATGCATCTGCATCACGCTTTGTTAGCTCCGCCCATGAAATCTCATTGGTCCAAATCCCACTTAGAATAAATGCACATTGAACAACAAATATGTTCTGATTGGCTGTGAATCAGTGGCATCCTGCAACATTCACAACAGACACATTTCTTGTTTCTCGTCAAGTCTGGTTTGAACACGGCGTGACGGTGAAGTTGATCTATCATAGCTGTTACTGACTAGTTTAAAAATGTTTCAAGCCAAAGATTACACATAAGTCTTTGAGTTTGAAATTCAACTCATACGTGCAAGTTCAGCATTACTGCACATCCAGCTCTGAATTCAACATCAAAAGCTGAAGTTGCCTTGGGACGGGCTCAGGCAGCACGCCATTTCTTCATATCACCAACTCCCAGACCTGACTAATCGAGCGTGTTCGCTTCCGCCACAGGCCAGATGAGCGGAGCACACACGCAGCTGGAGTTCCACCACATAGAGACTGGCATCATGACCGAGCGGCGCTTTATCTCCGTCATGCCCTCCAACTTCATCGGCCACCTACAGGGCCTCTCTTTCAACGGCATGCCCTACCTGGACCTGTGCAAGAATGGCGACATCTCTTACTGTGAGCTCAACGCACGCTTCGGCATGCGCCGCATCGTGGCAGATCCAGTCAGCTTCCGGACTCGAGCCAGTTACGTGGCTTTGTCCACTTTGCAGGCGTACGCGTCCATGCACCTCTTCTTTCAGTTCAAGACCACCAGCCCAGATGGTTTGATGCTGTTTAACTCTGGAGATGGAAGCGACTTCATCGTGATTGAACTCGTTAAAGGGTGAGTGGAGGAGTAATAAGTATTGTTTAAATACAGCATTGAAATATAAAGCTGAAGTGTGTAAAAATGGTTTCCCCCTCTTCGATTGGCTGGGTAAACAGATAGTCCCGCCTCGAACTCACGCCATTGGTTGAGCTAGGTTTGCTCTGCTGGGCTTTTTTAGATGCTAAAAGTTCAAATGGACAGTTTACCCAAAAATAAAAATTCTGTCATCATTTACTCACCCTCGAGTTGTTCCGAAACAGTGTCAATTTCTTTGTTGAACACAGAGAAAGATATTTGGAAGAATGCTTGTAACCTAGCAATTCCTGGCCACAATTGACTAACATACAGTAGTGGTTGTCAAAAGTGCCCCAGAACTGTTTGCTGTCCTACATTCTTCAAAATATCTTCTTTTGTGTTCAACAGAACAAAGCCATTTATCAAGCAATTTTTCTTATTATGGTAGTCAATGGTGGCCAAGAACTGTTTGGTTACAGTCATTCATCCAAATATCTTTCTCCGTGTTCATCAGAACAAAGAAATGTATACAGATTTAAAATAACTCGAGGGTGGTAAATGAAGACAGAATTTGTATTTTTGGGTGAACTGTCCCTTTAATCAAACAAAGCAATGTTTTTCAGTTTATACCTATTGGGGAAATCGATCTACATAAACTTACATACAGTCCCGTCACATTAAATTAAAGTAGGACATTTATTGAACACAGCAAATTGCACACTGCAGCTTTAAATGGCTTTTGCTTTGGAAAAGCTGAACTGATTTCATATCTAACTCTGCCCTCTATTTCTTCAAGCCAGTCTGAATTAGAGCGAGAAGTAAAAGCTATTCATTATTAAAGGATTTTTTTACAGGGGCGTTCATTGCTTCTAGCCATAACCCAACAAAAATCTGCATTCAGCATTAAAGTCATATTATTAAAAGCCATTAAATTAAATTATAAAAATTGAGACAGGAACTATAAAGAACAGAGAAGAATAGAAGATTTCTTAACAATATTGCACAAATAAAAAACTAAAAATACCAGAAATAGGCACAAAATATGAAGGGTGTCATTATTCTAAAAGATAGAGAGTACTACCTGATTGAGAAAAGACGGGATGAGATTACATTTGAGTGCAGGATGAAATTAAGCATTAGAGGTGCTGTATGTGATAGAGATCTGGAGTCTCGGGAGAAAGAGAGACACAGAGAGAGAGAGAGGAATATTCAATACACGTTACGTGCAATTGACAGCATTTGTGACATAATGTCTATTATCGCACAAAATCTTTTAGTCTATTTTTAGGGGTTATAGTGTTACAATTGGAACTCAGTGTATGACTCAAATAGTTGCACTATTATACTATACATACATGCTATAATATACTGTATATGTGACTGTGTAATGTTATTTTCAGTCTTTTTCCTCAATCCTTGAACTTGGCAACTTTTGTGAATTTGATGGTTGGTAAGGATGCCAAGAAAGGCGATGAATGAAAACATGTCTTAGTGGGAAATATCCTAAATCTGACATGAATGAAACAAGAATGATCATTTTACTTAAACACATACCTATAAATAGTAAATAAAAAAACTGAAAATAATATTATAATGGTCTCTTAATAATTTCTGTATTTACATGAACCATAACTAGAAGTGTATTAAGAACATGTAAAACACTAGCCCTAATTCTTTTCGAAATGCCATTTTTCTTATTTTCTTCCAACCATATGATGTAAATTCAGACATGCCGAGACATTCCCCGCAACAGCTCAAACCTCCCCTCCGGGGGAATACACAATCTGTTGTTTAAATCATGCTTCATCATATAAACATCAACATCTCATGAGAGATTCATCTCGAACAGCTCCGTCGGTCAAAAGCCTTTCCGACAAAACAATCACGCGGCTGTTTTGATGAGAGAGAAAGACGGCGTTATTAATGCGAGAGCTCGGATGTTCCCACTAGACCCTGAAGATATTCAAAGGATCGACTGTAAGCAGTCCGTTTAGTAAATTATAATATAAGAGACATCCAAATGCAGTTACGCCACTGAACTAAAGAGCGTGTTTAAGTTTGCGATTAGTTAAAAGATGTTACTTGGATGTGAATCATAGCCGTAGGAGGGTGAGTCAAGTCGCATTATGAGATTCGCACATTTGTCTCTCTGGCATTTAGTTAAAGGTACAGGAGGAGTAGAAACGCTCGATGATTCATCACAGGATAGGGGACGTATTTAAATTTATACAAATTCAGCATGAGTTGCTTCTGGATATGCGTAAATGGTGATCGGTATCCGCTGGAAAAAGGTTCTCGTGAGTTTCTTTCACAATCAAGCACACAGACGGCACGGCGGCATCTGTGTCTGCCGTCAATCGAGAGTGATTTTAAAGGAGCGATTGCGTGGAAAGCTATTCTTAACCTTAACCACTGCTGCCCATATCCATAAATATCCAGTTGTCTTAACGTTTTTTTGTTTAGATTGATTTCTAGTTCGTTTTAGTTCATCTAGTTCATGCTATTATTGTTAGTTTTATGCTGTGAGCTAGATAATGGAAATCTCTTATCTCCTACCTATAAATAACCACGGAAAGGGTCTTACATCAGGTCTGGTAGATCAACCCCGACGTCACTGAGAAGTCTCATTTGATGACATTTTCAAGATGTTTAATGTAGTGATTATGTAATATGTAGCAATAGTAGAACACTTTGAGGGCGGGTTTGGGGAATTTCAAGCCAAGTCTTTCAAGCCCACCTCTCCCCTCCAGCTTTCTTCTGGAACGTGTCATTAGTTTAAGTTGGCCTTTTTCAGTGTTTTCTAGCTTTAGGTTTTAGTATTTTAAGAGTAACCTAATAACCGCTATGACTTACTGTAGTTACTTTTAATGGCATTCAGTTTGTCTGGGTCGCTAGTTTTCACCATTTAGTGGCATTATGCGATTATTGATATTTGGTAAAGGTTTCAATTGAATAGTATTCGTAATAGTAAACAAACTAATTTGTGATTTTTATTTTACAGGGCTGTCAAACGATTAATCGCGATTAATCGCATCCAGAATAAAACTTTGTGTTAACCTAATGTACAGTATGTTTCGTGTACTGTGCTTATTCATTTTGTATTCATAAACACATACACATACTGTACATGCATATATTTAAGAAAAATATAAAAATGAATATTTTATCATTTCAATTATTGCGCAGTATAAATAAATACATGTACATATTTCCTAAATATACATACATGAATGTGTATGTTTTTGTGTTTAAAAATACAAAATTAATATAATAATAATATATATAATTAATTAATAATAGCACAGACACATATTATGTAAACTCAGACTTTTATTCTGGATGTGATTAATCGCGATTAATCGTTTGACAGCCCTATTATTTTAATTTAAATATGAGTCGGCCAGATGTAGTTTAGTTTCAATGGTTGAGTTTTCTTGTTATGGTAGTTTTTATTTTAGTAAATAGTTCAAATTTAAGTTGGATTCAATAAGATCTGATGGTCTTGAAAGAAAAGAGCAACATTTAATCATATGTAATATACCTTTTTTTCTGATTCGCCATATTCAACAGTATTTATTTGCAACCCACACAACAGAACCGCCACATGGGAGATCCACAGTTATTTCTCCCTCCAGCCTAGTAAGAAGATTTCTCACGACAGGGGATATTCAATCACACTATTTAGGGCAAACAGAAGCACAAAAATCAGATTTGCGCTCAAATGTGTTTTATTCCATTGGACAAGAATTTATAGTGAATAAGGGGAAGGTGCGTCAGATGTTTAACTTCCTCAGTTTCAGTGGTCCAGAAAGCCAGTCATTCAGTAAGCAATTAGACAGCAGGTGGCCTTGCCTCTCACCGGAGTCTGCACAAGCATGTGAAATGAGAGCGTGCTAATGAGAGCTCAATCTCTCTCTCTCTCTCTCTCACAGGCAAATACACACAGTATGTCCATGACTAGCTCCCTCACTGTGTTTCTTTCGCTCTCTCTCACACACACATACAGCGCACACATATCCAATTCTGCTGTATCTTAATGTGCTGACATCAAATAAAAACAACCTGACACCAGCTATTAGCAGTATTTATGAAGCATGTATATATTAGCACGTTATACTGTATGAAGATGAGGTGTGTATGATGTTTATGTGACCTTGTTAGTTTCAAACAATATTAGCATTTTCCCAGCAATCATCATTGTTCTGACACCTAGGGGTGTCGCAGTATACCGGTATTGACAATAATTGTGATATATATAAAATCATGGTTGTTAAAGGAGTCATATGACACGGCTAAAACGAATGTTATCGGTTGTTTCAGATGTAATGCATTGTGTATACACTATTTAAGGTTAAAAAGCGCTGTATTTTCCACATACCGTGCATGTTTGTATCTCCTCTTTGCCCCGCCTCTCTGAAACACGCAGATTTTTTTACAAAGCTCATCGCTCTGAAAAGCGAGGTGTGCTATGATTGGCCAGTGAACCAGTGCGTAGTGATTGGTCGAATACTGCAAGCGTGTGACTGAAATGTAACGTCTCTTACCATATTTGGAACATCAGGTTCCTCTTCAATTGTACTGACAGGTACGCCCACCTTACTTGCTTATACATTTGGGCGGTCTTAGTCAAGTCATACCACGAACTGACGTAGATTTGTGGGGGTGTGGTTACACGAGGCGTTTCAGGCAGGTCTGGGTGAACATTCGCTTTTAGATAGAATGCATCTTTTGTTCCCACACTTTCATTTTTGCAATTTAACGTGTCTAATACATGCATGGGCAACTTATAACACACCAAAGACACAGAAAAACACGTATTCGCGCCATATGACCCCTTTAAAATCGTGTTTAATCTCTACATGATAATATCATTACTAATTTAGCACCCATATAAATTGTTGCCTTAGGAGAAAACAAAATAAACAGAAATAAATATGAAATTAACCTTGAGCCACATAACGGTTGTTTATGTAGTTGCTGCTTAACCCGTCTATACTATAGCATTATTTCTTTCTTTTTATTCAATACATATCACGATGATATATTATTGTGAATTTTTCTCCCAACATTACAATATTTCATTTAAAGCAAACAATAAATAAGAAATTAAGAAAGCCATACAAGAGATACAAGAATGTGTGCAAGTTTTTTGTGAGAGGATCAACTACTTTTAATATCTTGCTAAAATGTTATTTTATCCAGTTTAAACATTAAATTATTTTTTAATACCAGGTTATGAAACTGTACCTTTGTACCTCGAGGCACATGCAATTTTGCAGTTTTACATAACAGACATACCACTGTATATTTATAAGACACCTAATATACTGAATATACTGTAAGTCGTAGCAACAAAAAAACGATCCGTTACTATTTAGTCAAAACGAGAAAAAAGTTTGAAAGTTAGTCAGGCTAAACAAAGTCATACTTACACTGAGAAATTATAGGCTTAAAATGATCTGAATGTGATATATGGAGCCCCCGTTCTCAATGCACTGGGACTATAAACTACTGTGGTCACACACACCTCAGTTGCAGAGTTTCTGGCCGGATGGAAGGAAGGCTGTCCGTGCCAGTATTTCAAGCCTTATTACAGCTATTGATTTCAAAGCAAAAAGGCAGCATTGTCATCATAAAGAGACTTGCCTGATTCCGCTGGGCTGTATGATTGACAGGGGAACCCATGTATTGCAGGTACATCCATTATGTGTTTGACTTGGGCAATGGGCCGTCGCTCATGAAGGGCAACTCTGACAAGCCGCTGAATGATAACCAGTGGCACAACGTCATCGTGTCCCGTGACGACAACAACGTGCACATGCTCAAGATAGACTCCCGCACTGTCACGCAGCACTCCAACGGAGCCCGCAACCTGGACCTGAAAGGTACCACTCTTCCTCTTACCCTAAGTGTCATACTATCGACCATGGTTAGAGTAAATGTTATGTAGGTGAGTGAAATGGAGGCTGTGAGTGTTGTTCTGATGTTGTGTCTTATGTTTGTTCAGAATTTTCTTATACAGGGGTATACAACAGTACTTATTGGATGAGCATTCTCCTTAAATTTGGTTAAATTAAATATACTGTAGCCAATGTTTTCAGAAAGAAGCAATATGAGGTCCTTGCAAGAATATGGGGTCATATTTCTTGATGTACATCATTCTTATGTCATTTCTTACATCATTCATTGATCATTGGGCTGTTTATGTCTGCTAGGGGGATAGTTCATCCAAAAATAAAAACTCATAATTTATTCACCTCATGTTGGTTTCACCTCATGTTGGTATTTCTTCTGTTGAGCACAAAATAAGATATTTTGAGAAATGTCTCAGTGGTTGTGTCCATACGATGGAAGTCAATGGGGGTCAGTGTTGTTTGGTTACCAGCATTCATCCAAATATCTTATTTTGTGTTCTACAGAAGCGATGACAAAATTTTCATTTTAATGTGAACTTCCCTTTAAAAGTCTCTTATTTACCTCATTCTTAGATACGTCTGAAAACACGTTTGCAGTTTTATACTAATCTCAGATTTGATTTCAGCCCACAGCTTTAATGAGCCGATCTTTCCTGATGGAATTTACACAGCTTCTAGCTCTTGCTATAAATCATGTTGCTTGTGAAATCTACCTTGCAGTACTTCTCAACCTAGCTGTAAGTTTCTTTCTCTGTTGTGGCTGTAATTAGAAGCACAAAGAGCAGCGCCTTCAGGGAAAAGAGAAAAAACCACAATAACAACTGACTTTGCATAATTCGGTACTTCCGAACTTGCAAAAAAAAAGTTTTTTCATCTCTGAGCCCAAAAAAAGAATCAAGTTTACTTGAATAAGAGAACAGTTAATGTAGCAGTTCAATATATGTACTGTAGCATTCACACATGTGTTTATTTCTTTCCATGTGCGTCATAAAATGGAGGACTTGGATTGGGGAGACAGCAGCTTCAGCTATTACCATAGCAATACGTGAGGTGTTTTAGTCTCAGTTTGCACTATACTGAGCTCTCACTGGCGTCTAAGCACAAATCTTGGCAGACAGCCTGCATTTCATGCGTTAGTCGATAAGAGAAAGCTGAGACAAGTCAGATGTTTTATACTTTCTATTTTCATCCAGAAACAGAAGGATGCCAATTTCGAGCTATTAGCGCACATCATTTGAGGGCTCTGTTTTTCAGTGTGCTTGGTTATTTATTTGCTCTTTGCACATAAATAATCATTCCACAACTTTAGATCAAGAGCACTTAACACAGGCGTCTGCTATTAGGTCTTTAACATGTGCACATATGCTGATTTAAAATGAATAAATATGGAAAGTAATGTTGGTGTGTTTTCAAGAACCGTATACGTCACCGATCAGTCTAAGGTCACTTGACTGAGGTGTTTCTTACGATGTTGAAGGGACAGTTCACCCATAAATGAACATTCTTCCATCATTTTCTCATCCTCGTGTCATTCCAAACCTGTATGACTTTCTTTCTTCTGCAGAACACAAAAGAAGATATTTTGAAGAACGTTGGTAACCGAACAATATTCTATCCCATTGACTTCCATTGTATGGACATTTTTCAAAATATCTTCTTTTGTGTTTCACAGAAGAAAGAGTCATACAGGTTTGAATGATATAGAACCGTGAAGCGTTTTATGCTGCTTATAAAAAAAGAAAACCATTCAATTCACTGAACAACTCTTATCGCTGTCTATGGTGAAGATCTCTTTTGGCAGTATGAACTGCAATGAAAAAAACAAGAGTTAAAGCTTCGACGTCTCCAGCACGATGCCTACATCATTGAATTACTAAATCTACCGGTACGTCAACATGCTGCTTAAAGTACAAGAGTAATAAAGTCCAAATCAAATAAGGTCATAAAGTTCTAACTCTCGCTGTCAGGCTCCGAGATCCTTTTTCATTCGGCTCCCCCAGAACAAGTTCTTTAAACTTCAAACGAATAACTTCACAGTACATGTCAGTTGTAATTGTTCAAGCAATTATGCCAGAGAGAATGGAGGGTGGCGGAGCAGTCCCCAGGGTCCAGTGCTCTTCTGTGAAGTGTAAAATGAACATCCTCAAGCTGGAAGGTGCTGAGATGTGATGATGTTGTGAGGGAACCAGGAGAAAAAGTGATGCTTGACCTGTTACGTGTGTTGGAATGAGCATATGTGGAGAGCGCTTGCGACAGCTACTCTCCGAGCTGTCCGATAATTGAGAGTTTTCTCCTCCCCGAGGTATTGCCCCGAGAATGTTTTCTGAAAATATGTTTTATTGACTTTGGAATCGAAATGCTGTTCTGCTTCCTTCCCCCCGGTGTGAAAAGAAAATAGGTTTTAGTATAAAACGTGAATGTCAATGATTTTAACAGTCTGTGGCCAATTATTTTAGCAAGACAAAAACTGAAGACATTTTGTCGTCTTAATTGTTATCGTTATTATAGTTTTGCTTCAGTTTTATTGTAGTTTATTAATATTTTGAATGAGCTTTTTATAGTTTTATTATAGTCTTGGTTTTCATGTTAAGTTTAAGTTTATATTTTGCGATGTTTTTTTGTGCTTTTGTCAGTTCATTTTTTTAGTATATTTATTATATTGCTATATAATTAATTTCATTTTATTTCAGTTTTGGTTTATTTTGTATAGTATTTTTAGTGCCCCAACATAAAGGGATAGTTCACCCAAAAATGAAAATTCTTTCATCCTTAACTTACCCTTCGGTTACCAAAATCTTTCAAAATACATGGATTAAAGTTCTCCGTCGCTACGAGGGATTTCCGTTAATTGCAGCGAGTCTACGACGGATTTCCGTCAATTGCAGAGTTCCAGCCTGTCCTTTAATGTCTTTAATTCACTTTTCATAATGCTGTTAACCCTTTGACGCGTGCGATCACACCTGTGTGATAAGAATATTCCGCGCTTTGGCTGGCACTGAGCCAGAGACAGAATCAACCCTGTCACATATCACAACTGTGCTGTGCTTTCAACCACATAATGTTTCATTTAGGCTTCAGACATATACACGTGCCTACAAGCACGAAATGCATATAGAGATTGTATAATACACACTGATGTCTATGGAAGCGGCAATAACAATCTCCGTAAATGAAATTTGACGGATGTGTTTTATTCACATCCGACACAGTATCTGCAACATAAGCAATTGTTAAGATCACTCAGTGTGGGTTAAAGGAATATGACTTCAGTCAGAAGAATTTTTTTCACTTTAATCCATGAAATATCTTCTTTTGTGATTTGCGAGAAGAAACAAAGTAATTTCTAATAAAATGTTTGTTTATCAAACAAAATTAGCCGAAGCTGGCAAACACATTTGTACATGTGGTTTACAGGGACATTCTATCGGCATAATGGTTTGTATACTATATTGTTATTCTTTCCCTTCACCCTACTCCTTAACCTAAATATCACAAAAAACGTTCTGCATTTTTACATTTTTAATAACAACTTGTTTAGTGTGTTTATTTTGCGTTTTGAACTACAAGGACATTGGCATGTTCTCATAATGTAGGAGACATGGCCTGAAGTCTAAATACACATCCTCATAATGTAGGTCACACACACAATCGATTGGTTGGTCGATAATTTTCTGTGTAAGAATAAAAAAGGTATGAGCAAAAAGTCACTCCCTCTATTAACAATATGAATCCATAAACCTGCCATTGTCAGTCGTTACGCTATTACTATGGCACATTTTTCTAAATCCTTACAGAATGCTGTTGTCACACCAGGCAGAGATGAGCGTAAAAGAACTTGGCATGCTGGGAAACCTTTAGGCCACAGCAGCAGCAAAGTGTGTTATATTGCGAGCGGTTATAGTAAGGGCTAATCCTCCGGTCAAGGCCAGCGGTTATGGAGCACAGCCAAAGGTGTTTCTTTTTTCGCTTTCCGCTCCTCCATTTCTATCCGGCAGGGATATTGCTTCATCATTACTCAACAGAGACGCATGACTGGAGATGTCATTTTTACAATCTCCCTGCAGTTCCTTCATATGAAAGCAATTGATTTTGCTCTGTCTCGTCCACAAAAGCAGCTCCGCTCTCCCGCTGCCCAGCCATCCATTGAATGACTAATGAAAAAAACTATTGGGTGTATAATTGAATATTGTGATTGAAGTCTCTTTAATAGTCTTTGCATAACAGTGAGACATACAGAGCTAATAACCATGCATGGGCTATTCTGTGTGAAGCAGACTGAGCTTCCTCCTCTGAGCTCAGCGCTGGATTCTGTACAGACGACTGGAATTAAGTCTGAAGACGAGCTGGCCCTTTCAAAGCATCTGCTAATTGAAGAAAGGATTTTTTGTGCCATGACTTACTGGTTAGCACATGTGCTTTAGGGACGTTAAAGATACGTTTAAACCTAAAGCGATGAATGAAAGCTATATTTGCATCCACGCCAGCAGATGACATTTATTCTAAGCTCACACACTGCAGGTTTACAGTCACAAAGATTTCATCTGCTGTTTTAAGTGTATATGAGCCCTTTAAAGTCAAGTAGATTTTAATTGGCTGTTAACGGTTTATCGTCAGCTAAGAAAATCGCTCTAAAAGTGATTCCAACTTCATAAAAATACTTGTAAAAACAGTAAAATTCCAGCGGTTACGTTGCCCTAAAAAAACAGTAAAATAACTTTTTGTAAATTCAATTCAATTCAATTTTATTTATATAGCGCTTTTCACAGTGTGCATTGTTCCAAAGCAGCTTTACAGGAGCAAATAAGAAAAACACAGAAAGGTAAAACACAGCACAGTGCATGGTGTTTATAGACCAAGCAAGATCATTATAATAAATAATATCTAATAAATAAATGAATAAATAAATAAATGCAGTCTCCCGGTGAGCAAGCCAACACTGCACTGCTGTAAAGTAAAATTACAATTTGTTATTTTACACCAAACTTGTCAATTTGCAGTTTATTTCTGTTTTTTTTAAACCGCATTCAAAGTATGTGAAAATTCTGTAAAATCAAACCGTAAAATTCAGTTAAATACCTTTTTTCACAGTGTACACTGTAAAGAAATTCCTGCGCCAGAAAAGCAGAAATTTTTTTTGTATTGTAAAATTTAGGGATGTACTTATACCAGTATCGGTATCGGGCCCGATACTAAGCTCATGTACTCGTACTCGTAAAAATGCACCGATACCAAAGACTGATACCTCATGTGACGACTGATAGAAATTTGTTGTGAAATTTGCTTTGAAAGTTTGTGAAAAGCACATAAAATTGTTTATTTTTCATAATGTGTTTAAGGTGGAGTTGTTTGTACTTAAGAAGCTATTTTTATTGGTCTCACTGTGTTGTGAAAAGGAACAGATATCAGTACAGGCATCGGTATCGGCGAGTACCAGTAAAAAATATCGGTACTCATACTCGTAAAAAATGGTATCGGTGCTTCCCTAAAATTACATGATTTTCGTGTTATTTTGCGCTTAACTTGTACATTTGTAAAAAAATATGTGAAAATTGTGTAAAAGTAAAATTCAGGTTTTTACAGTGTGTATTGTTTCTCTGTGTCGTTATTGTTAAAGTTGTGGTGTGGACATCAGTATTATTCTAAATTTACAACGACTTCTATCGTCCTTAGTGTGGACAAGCCTTAAAGGAAAAGTTACAAATTAATTAAAAGTCGAAAATTTAATTGAAAGTTAAAGGAAAAATGAAAATTCTTTTATCATTTACCCACCCTTGTGTCTTCAGTAGAATACAAAAGATGTTTTGAAGAACGTTGGTAACCAACATTGGCCCCCTTTGACTTCCATTGAATGGACACAAAATCAAAAAATCTGTGTTCCACAAAAGAAAGAATCATATGCAGGTTTTGAACCACATGAGGGTAAATGTTGACAGAATGTTTATTTTTGGGTGAACTATCCCTTAAAGCTGTGGTACTTACGGAAGTATATATAGGTTCATAGTCAGCCAGTGTTTTATTTTCAGCTATCTTTGTTTAGTGTACTTTAGTTTTTATTTACATGTTAATTACTCTATGTCACAGTTTATTTACAAAAATAATTCTGTTCTCTACTGTGAAAAACAAATAAAAGTAAAAGAATTCTGTAGTGCATCAGTTGTAGATTAGGCTTTTGAAGTCTTCTTGTCAGGAGATACAAGAATGTGTTTATTTGCTGCTGAATGAACATCTTCACTTGACTGCCGATAGAAGCTGATTGCGATTCAGCCAGTAACATCTCGAGTGTGTCTGATCTGTCGTATTGAATTGTATAATAGGTATGATTATGTAATCAGTTTCCTGAGGGGTGGAGCTATTGCCTCTCAATAAACAGTCAGAAAGACACGTTTTCACTAAAGTGGCTGTGAGGGCAATTACAGGTAGTTAGCTGAAGTGTCCATTAATAAAAATGGCTAAGTTATAATGAAAGAATGCAACTTATCTGTAGTGAGATAAAATTAAAGAGTGTAGAGGTTTAGATAAAGGGGGCTGTTAATGGCGGTCTAATTGGTCTTATTCAGCTGGAGTGGAAAAGAGCAGATTTCAGCAAACAATCAGGGTGAGAGCACACTCTTCAACCGTGGGACGAAAATTGCCATACGTATTCTTGCTTGTCAGTTTTAAAGCGTAATTGCCTGTCTTGCAGGCAGAGCTCAGTTGGAAATTGCATTTCACTGGCAAACAATGCCCTCTAAATGTGGTCTGCTCGGTGAATGTTTATCTGAAGGTCCCCAAACATCTTTGATGTCTTCCGCAATGTATATTTGCAGTGTGAAGAATTAATAGAGGAGGAGGATGAAGGAGCAGCGTGTCCTCAGAACTCCACAGTGCTTGGTCTGGTATGACTGTAGTTATGTTGAAACTGTGGATCTATTTACTTTATGTTAAAGCTGGCTGTTATTTTATTTCACGCATATAGATAGTTTCAGACGCAAAAGTTAACTTTCGTTATGTGTTTGGTTATAATATAACCATTTATTTTATATTTCATTTATATTAATATTAAATCACATTCAGTTTGTCACATTCTGAAAGAGTCTATAGGTCTAGATGGTTTTAGCGGCAACAACATAAACAAACGTTATGTGGCTCAAACTTAACTTCCGGTAGACCTCCGCCAAGAATGAAGAACTATTGAGCATTTCAATTTATATAAATAATACGTATATAATAACATATTAAATGCAAAGAAAAAAACATCTATTTTTTTTGGATTGACCATTTGATAGTAATTGAGTTGTTCACACAATTCCAGCCAAATTTTCTCTCTGATCTACTCACCCTGATGTCATCCCAGATGTATGATTTTCTTTCTTCAGATCAACACAAGCTACTCATTTTATATTAAAATGCTGTTATGACATAAATTATGAGATCCAAAATGTTAAAGGTCCATAAAGTACTTCCATACAGTATATCATTACAGTTATCCAAATGACTCCAGTCGGTTAATATGTCTTGTAAAGTGAAACGATATATTTTTGTGAGTTAAAAAGAATAATATTTTGAGATTATTTAGCAATTGGTAGATTTTGTATCAACGAGTGTGTTTACATGCACAGTCTTACTCCGATTATGTTTAACAAGCTGATGACGTGTAAGGTCCTGTAAATGCATGAAACGGTTTTCTTTTATCAGGGAAAGGTCATAAACGTCTTAAGCAAAAAAAATCGGCACAGGTCGTTTTTTGCCCGTTACACCTATTCCGCGTTGCGTGTAAACACCTTTATCGGTTTTCTCTCAGTTTTGTTTATGTGCGCATGTCTGACAGCGTAATAGTAAAAATCTCCAACAGAAGTAACAGTAAAATAAGTCCACTTTATGTAGAAACAGCAAAATAAAAAAGTATTGTTGCATTTGTAGGTACAGTACTGCGGATGTGGGAAGATTTTTTTACAGCCGACATTTTAAAATACTAAATGAACTATCGAAAGTGATGTCACTGCCTGCGAGAAATGCATGTAAACACGTCAAGACAGGTTTCATTTATAATCAGATTTTTGGTACATATCTGCTTATTTTGCGCATGTAAATGTTGTTCCAAATGTGTATAAATTTCTTTTTTCTGATGAACACAGAGAAAGATACTGTATGTATGCTTGTAACCAAACAGTTCTTGGCCATTACATTATGGAGGCACCGCAATAACTCTCATTAGTTCTTACATCAAATGACTAGTTGTCAAATGGATTGTTGTCATGAGACACGTAAAAAAATTGTAGTTATTGGCCATATACGGTATAGAGTGCAGATCTGTTTGTTTATATTAAGCCAGTACATATTAAATGAGCTGAAATGAGCTTAAAATATTAAATAAGCTATATACCCTTAAAATATGAATAGTTTACTCTCTGAAACATATTACGCTTTAAAATACATTTATTAACCCACTGGAGCCATTAGGATGATGATAGATGAATGTGCATTCTGGATCCCATGAACTTGGCATTTTTTATTTAAAAGTAATTGTTTGCGTTTGGCTGAAGAAAGAAAGTCATACACATCTGGGATGGCACGAGGGTGAATGAATTATGAGAGAATTCTCCTGTTTGGATGAATTATTAAAATGTAATCTATATTAGTTTACTACTGAACCCTTATAGTATATGACTATAATTCCGAATGTTCAGTATATACAAGAAATCAATATGTAAGTTTACGTTCAGATATTTATTTTAGATGTATTTACAGTTGAATAAATATTTAAACAGTGACTATTAATTAAACATCTACATTTTGCATTCAGTAACCCATAGATAGTAGCATGATGCCTTCACGTCAAACGCTGCAGAGAATTTACATAAAACCTCACAACATTCAAACTGGAAATCTAGGTAAATTCCCTCAGTATTTTCCCATTTCATATATTCTACATTGAATCCTCAGAACACATTGCATCAGTTGGCTTTGAGAAACAGACACGGGACATGCTGTACTGTGTTAAAGAGCCCAGTCATTTCAATTCCCAAATCCCTGTCTGAGCACTCGGCTTCCATACACCCAAACACCAGCAGATACAGCTATTTACTGACTTGCATGTTTGCTTGGCGCCGTGCTTTATTGTCATCCACACGCATGCTTATCCACATGTTCTCTCTCCCTTCGAGGTTCAAGGGCAACTTTGATGTTACGTAATTATATTCCGTTTTATGACAACCCTGTTTTTTCTTTTTGTTCTGAACATCAAAGGTTCCTCGGTATTAGCCTTCATCAGCGGGGAATTGGTTTAAAAAGAGAAGATCACATATTCAGCTCATCACAGAGTCACACAGGATGAGCCCACCTCATGAAGCTTCGGATAGCATTAGGGACTGTGTTCAAACGCAAGGCTCTTGTTTTGAAGGCCGATAACCGTGAGCGCTTGTTTGTGTGTGTTGAGCAGGAGAGCTGTACGTTGGAGGCGTGGGGAAGAGCATGTACAACAGTCTGCCCAAGCTCATAGCATCTCGGGATGGGTACCAGGGCTGCCTGGCGTCAGTTGATCTGAACGGCAGACTGCCCGACCTCATCGCTGATGCTCTGCACCGGGTGGGTCAGGTGGAGAGAGGATGTGAAGGTCAGTCCACTATCAAGTTTCAATAGTTATAGTACAGTATAACAGCATACATGCTTTACTCAGAATGCATCACAAACACATGCAGTAGAAAACGTACAAAAATCACTCCTGTTATAGTCAAATACTTTCTATTTTTATTTAAATACTTGATACATATTTTCTATTTTTGTTCCGCTACACATTTTCTTTGAATTTTCTTGTCTGTCTGCAATAAAATTATTTACGTATGTTTTGTTTGCTGAATTTTATTAGTTAAAATTTCCGACAGATGAAAGCCAGCCAATATGGGTCTTGTCTAGTTGAATTTATCTTCTGTGTATAACCGTATGTACAGAATATATGCATTTGTAGTCATAAATTGTAATAAAATATTAGTTTCACACTGATCGATTTGGATTGTAAATAAACTGTATTTTTGAAATAATTAAACACTTTTGTGTTGTTGACAAGCTCTTTTAAAAATTTTTTGTTGTTTAATATTTGTTTAATATTTTAACCCACAGACAAACATGAAGTATGACCTTTTTGAAATTTTGTTTATTTGACATTTTTATTATTTTAGCTTTAATTCTTAGTTTTTCATGTTCATTTTTAGCCATTTTGTTTTGTGCTTTCGTCATATTGCAATGTAAGCTTATTTTTATTTTAAGCTTAAGTTAGCTTTAGTTGGTTATGTACAGTTCATAGTTTTAGTGCCTCAACTTCAACTTTTTTCAGTTTATTGCTGAGTAACATTTCGTTCAGTTCATTTTATTCATTTTTGTTTGGTTTAAATAATACTTAAACTATGTCTACACCGCACGTGACAGACGCGACACGAAAAACCCATTAAGAACAAGCCGTTTGTCGTGTCGCGTCCGTCACGTCACGTCACGTCCACACCGTATCCAGTGTGGACAAAACCAAAACTGATTATGGGTTCTAATGCGTTCCGTTATCTTTTGTCGTGCCATGCCACATCCGGTGTAGACTGATATTTTATTTTAATAAACAGAAATGTTTAAGTCGTTTTAGTTTTAGTAAACTATAATAACCTTTTTATTGATTTATTTATAAAGAAATCATGTCATGTAGTTCTGCATCTTTACGGTTCCCGTTTGTTTAAGCCGGCCCTGGCACTACCTGCATGGAGGACTCGTGCTCCAATCAGGGAGTGTGTCTGCAGCAGTGGGAGGGGTTTACCTGCGACTGCACCATGACGACATTCGGAGGTCCCCTCTGCAGTGACCGTGAGTAGCACGCTGCTCTTTCCTCAGGATTAAAGGGATTTAGAAAGGAGGGTTTTTTTAACCACATTAATAAGCCATTCAGGACTTCTCTTATGATAAGATCAGAGGTAAGCGCCTCGTGCCGCATTGCAGTCTATTAAACATGCCGATAAGGCAGAACACCTTCATTAGTGAAGACCACAAGATAATGTTCATATAGAGCAAGAAATGGTTCAGATGACCCTAAACCGACAGCAGAAGGAAATTTGTGTTTAGCTTGGGGGTGGAACCGTGGGTTTTTATTATCAGTGATACTCCACACACAATAAAACATCTAACATTCCTTACCGTACACTCGCTCACAAGACTGGTTTTGTTTGCTTTGAGAATATCTCCATATTCTGACAATATCGCTCTGGAGAGCGGCCTAATGAGCTAAATGAAGATAAATACTGTAGGGTTAGCTCGCCTAAATGTTCAGATAGCAAGACAATAGCAGGTGCGTGTGTTTTGAACTGAGTCTTTATTAAACAGCTGGAGAGATTTAACCAAGCCGTTTCATTTAGCTGAATTAATTTTTAGATTTTATTGTGTAGATATCAAATTATATTTAATTTTACCCAATCAAAAGACACAGCATGTAATGGACCTCTGTCTGATTGGAATCATTAAGTGTTTGCACTGCTTGACTTTAATCTGTTCTCTTGTAACAGGGTGTTATTCTTATTATCTACTGTATGTTGACTTGTTGTTCATCAAAGCGCTTTTGCCGGGGTGGGGTTGACATTAAATTGGGAACTAAAATTGGGTCCACTTGCTAAACACCTATAACCAGTGAAAATTGGCTTTGACATGTACACTCACCTAAAGGATTATTAGGAACACCTGTTCAATTTCTCATTAATGCAATTATCTAATCAACCAATCACATGGCAGTTGCTTCAATGCATTTAGGGGTGTGGTCCTGGTCAAGACAATCTCCTGAACTCCAAACTGAATGTCAGAATGGGAAAGAAAGGTGATTTAAGCAATTTTGAGCGTGGCATGGTTGTTGGTGCCAGACGGGCCGGTCTGAGTATTTCACAATCTGCTCAGTTACTGGGATTTTCACGCACAACCATTTCTAGGGTTTACAAAGAATGGTGTGAAAAGGGAAAAACATCCAGTATGCGGCAGTCCTGTGGGCGAAAATGCCTTGTTGATGCTAGAGGTCAGAGGAGAATGGGCCGACTGATTCAAGCTGATAGAAGAGCAACTTTGACTGAAATAACCACTCGTTACAACCGAGGTATGCAGCAAAGCATTTGTGAAGCCACAACACGCACAACCTTGAGGCAGATGGGCTACAACAGCAGAAGACCCCACCGGGTACCACTCATCTCCACTACAAATAGGAAAAAGAGGCTACAATTTGCACGAGCTCACCAAAATTGGACAGTTGAAGACTGGAAAAATGTTGCCTGGTCTGATGAGTCTCGATTTCTGTTGAGACATTCAAATGGTAGAGTCAGAATTTGGCGTAAACAGAATGAGAACATGGATCCATCATGCCTTGTTACCACTGTGCAGGCTGGTGGTGGTGGTGTAATGGTGTGGGGGATGTTTTCTTGGCACACTTTAGGCCCCTTAGTGCCAATTGGGCATCGTTTAAATGCCACGGCCTACCTGAGCATTGTTTCTGACCATGTCCATCCCTTTATGACCACCATGTACCCATCCTCTAATGGCTACTTCCAGCAGGATAATGCACCATGTCACAAAGCTCGAATCATTTCAAATTGGTTTCTTGAACATGACAATGAGTTCACTGTACTAGAATGGCCCCCACAGTCACCAGATCTCAACCCGATAGAACATCTTTGGGATGTGGTGGAACGGGAGCTTCGTGCCCTGGATGTGCATCCCACAAATCTCCATCAACTGCAAGATGCTATCCTATCAATATGGGCCAACATTTCTAAAGAATGCTTTCAGCACCTTGTTGAATCAATGCCACGTAGAATTAAGGCAGTTCTGAAGGCGAAAGGGGGTCAAACACCGTATTAGTATGGTGTTCCTAATAATCCTTTAGGTGAGTGTATATTAGACAGAATCTTTCTTCAGTTTACCAATTTTAGTCATTTTATTGGGAACATTATATGCTTGGCAAACTCTTAGTATGGTAGTCTGTATGTGTGATCCAATTCAAAGACATCTACAAGAAACCCTCTCTTACTCACCATTTCTGCGTCTTCTAACTTTTTCTTGGGGAATGTACCCTCATAGCATTTCTAAAATGATTACATTTTCCCCCTCAATTCTCCATGTAGGGAAACATATAGTATGTGAAATATATCTACAGTACATTAAGGCGGCGAAAACAAATTATTAGAAACAACATCACGATGAGTCTTCGCTTTCATGTGAGATGTTGAGTTTTACCAAGAGGCTCATCCATTGGCAAACATATATATTTCAACATAAAAAAACGACTTCAAAATGCAGATACAGGGCCATAAGAGATATATGAGTACATTTTCTCAGTGGTATGAATGCAATTATTTACAAAACTGGATCACAGATACATTTCTCTAGTTCTAGTCTCCTTTCACACTGAAACTTGGCAGCCAACGATAAAGGAAGAGTTTGCATAAGGCATGAAATATTCATTTTGCTTGATTATTAACACAAGCACCAGAAGTGACCATTACATGAGCTGCAGATGTAAACATTTGCAAAGTTTATCGTGCATGACCTGTAACGGCGTGAAGTTTGTCGATGCAGCAGATCTGTGGCCGTGAGATACCTTCCGCACTACTAATTCAATTAGCGCTTTTTACAATTATGTCACAGCGCTGGATACCTGCGACACTGTAAAGCATCTCAGCCGGTTATTAAAGTGATAATGAAGACAGGAAAATGATTGTGTTGAGTTATACTGTAGACATTGTAGCTTTTCACAGAGCACTTTAAGTCCAGATAGAGCAGCGAGTCCTGCTGGGAAGCTACTTGAGCAGGTTTGGAAAGATCGTGATTATTAGATAATTCTATAAACGTATATTACAAGAACAAATGAACTGAAGTGACATGATTTTTAGCTTCTTTTTAACAAAACAGAACATTGTGTAATGTGTTTTTGATGAAGTTTGGTGGAAGTATCTTCATGTGTTATTTGATTCTGTTCTGTCATAATGTAGATTTTTGATTGATTTTTAATTCGATTGCTTAAAGTTGACCAATATTACCAATATTAAAAATACTAATAATATTAAAGGGAAAGTTCACCAAAAAAAGTAACATTCTTTCATCATTTACTCAGCCTTATGTCATTACAAATCTGTAAAACTTTTTTCTTCTGCAGAACACAAAATAAGAAACCTATGCAACCAAACAACGTTGGCCCGTGTTAAATTAATTACATTTACTGAAAAAACTGTGCAAAACTTGCGCAAATAAAACAACAAAAAAAATTGTGCAAAAACTTAAGTAAAATATATTTATATTTTATATTTATAAAATATAATATATATTTATAAGAACAGTGTGCAAAAACTTGCGAAAATAACACAAAAAGTAAGTAAATCCTACTAGTTGTTTTTTCAGTCTGAGACAATTATGTTTATACATGGTAAGTAAAAATATATTTTTTTTTATTTAAGTCACTGAAATTAGGTCAGAAGACATATACTCATACACAAGGGTTATGTTCACAAGTGAACTTTCCCTTTAATACTACTAATATTTATACTAATACTAATAATAAAATATAAGCAGGCCTAGATGGAATCTATAATTGAATTCTGAAGCAATACCTTATAAAACATTTAAAACACAGCTGAGAGTACTTAAACTTTTATTGGTGGCTTCGAGTTTAGTAAATTAGCCTAAAACTTTCTTCAAATTTGTAAATGACAGAAATCAAATTTAGATGTTTACGCATTTTTGGTTTGTGGGTAAATAAAAGAGCTGTGAAGCCTAATTGATAGCGGTTTGGTGGGAGACAAAGAATGAATTATGACAGAAAAAATCAATGCTTTTTTGCAGAGAATGCCATGAAAACATTTTACAAACACACTATAACAAAGAAAAAAAAACATACTTCATTTTGTTATTTTTACAAGTTTATCTAAATGAAACCAAACCGTTGGGTGAGAATTGACCAATGAAATGTTTTCGGAGCACTTTAGTGTGGGATTAGAGCTTTCTGATGTGATTTAGTCCACCCTGCTAATACTCAATTACCTACATAGCCCTAAATCAATAAACACACAATTATTCTTTAACACTCCTCCAAAACCCTCATGTCCTTCAATTTACGTATCGCAAGTCTTTCTGCTGTTTGTCGCATTTGAATATCAACCGTGCTTCTCTTAAACCGACAGCAGGAACATGTTCATCTGCGGAGAGGGCTGCAGGTGTGAAGTGTAAAACAATCCTTCAGAAGTCATTTTCACGAGATCGACGTGAAATCCGGCTACAGCCACAGAGCTACAGGTCTTTATTAATGCATGACTCATCCTCTTCCTCAAACAGTGGGATGGGGGACACGCTCAAGCCTTCATCCTGTCCCCAAAACACACACACACTCGTACATTTTTTTTCAAAGGGTGATTTTACCCGACAGCAGACATATGGGGAGAATAATTTCAGTTGACCTCAGTAATTAGCGTCGATTATTTAGGAATATCATTATCACAAATTATGCCTTCCGCTTGGCTGACATCTCACACGTTCACCACGACTTTATATGGTGGCCCTTATCGGAAGGCTTTCTTTTAACTGTGAATGCAGGAAGCTACACACAAGATCTTTTACAGACGTTACCTACAAACCCGCTAAATGTCGAGCCGGTTTTTTCAGTGTACCGCATGTGTCTCATGTTGTACGACACCATATGGAAGTGCGGGGATCTGTGTTTCATACTTTGATTTCGTGTGACCTGCCACATCCATCACTAGAGGTCTAATTAAATGGCCTGTAATGTGTTACCTGTTCCGAGTCCCGTCCAAGGACACGGAGGGCTGACGTCTGAGGGTCTTATGGGATTGCTATTTCCTACTTCCTTTGTTCATTCAGGGTTCTCTCCATTCCTCTCTACCTCACATCAGAGCCTCTAGCCGTAACCATTAAATTAAATAGATGCTGCACTTTCATGTCTGCTGTTTTGCCTTGCAGCCTTGGACTCTGGTCACCTTTCTGTGCAAGCATCTGCTCAGCCAACCATAAATGTTACATAGACGGTTGTCCCGTGCCCTGCGCTTAAAATGCACTGCGTGCACCTCACAGGAGTAATTGTTTTTGTTGGGCAAAAGTTAAAACTCTTGTACAGGCACTATTTTTTACAGGTGCTGTACCCAGTTATCTTTTCTTGCTTGAAAAGGTTTCAGAGCTGAAGAATATGAATATTGACTTTTCTCTTTTTTTGCAACCTCTTTGGTTTCATAATGTTAGATGTTTGTAGGTTTAAAAATATCAGGAAAATTGTACAACGTTGAAAAATATTTATAGTCACTTATTAATGACTTAAAGGGACAGTTCACCCCAAAATAAATCATCATCATCGTCATCATTAACTCATTCTCTTGTGATTTTAAACCCGTATGACTTTCTTTCTTTTGCAGAACAGGAAAGAGATATTTTGAAGAAAGTTTGTAACCGAACAACGGCGGTTTCCATTGACTTCTATTGTATGGACACAAAACCAATGCAAGTCAAAGGGCACTGCTGTTGTTCGGTTACCAACATTCTTCAAAATATCACCTTTTGTTTTCTGCAGAAGAAAGAAAGTCATACAGGTTTGAAATGAGAAGAGAGTGAGTAAGTGATGGCAGAATTTTCATTTTGGGGTGATCTAGCCCTTTAAAGTACTAATGTTAGCGTCAGATAAGATTTCTTCATCAATCAATCTTCCTTTTTTAAGAAAATGTATACTTTTTGATGTCAATAATGTTATATGATGGCTTGCCCTCAATGATAAACTCTATGAATCACTACCTTTGATTTATTTTCTTGGTGCATTTCATTGATTTACTGATATTTAAAGTGTCCGAGTACTGTATTGTGTTTCACGCTCCACAAGTAACAGAAAACTGTGTTAAATTGAAGCAGCGGCATTAACACCGGGCGTGTGGTCACCTTACAAATTAATGCTTCATGATGACATTTCCTGAAACCCGATAGGTCATCAGGGTCAGTTAAACAGACTCCTTTCTCCCTTATTGGTGGACTGTGTGGCCATTTCATCCTGTAGGGGGTTTTACCGTTGGGACACGCTTCAGCAGGCGTCAGTATATGAAAATGACATACATACTGCAGGTCAACAAGGGCAAGACCTAACCCGGGAAGTAAAATCCTATAATTACGACAGCAATGGATTGACATAAGCAGTTTTTCATATTGATTATTGAAAATGGTTTCATGAATGATGGATGGCTTTCTGAATTATGCCCTTTGAGTTCAGACTGTACCGTATTTTGACTTACGAAATAAGCACCTGGAGTTGAAGAGTATGTGGAGCTGAAGGGCTGATGTGTTTTAAGCGAAATGGCTGATCTGAGAACTACGAGTTTTGTATTGACATCTGGAAACAATGCAGTCTGACTGGAGACTGTGTGAGCGGAAGCCGAAAGCGGGAAACTGTAAATGCTTGTTCACTCTTCGCTATAAAGTACAATTCATCCTTGAAAAATGCTGAAACTGGTCCACTGTGTTAAGAAAGGCGGGATATATTTTTCGTGAATTGTTTTCATTATTGGGCATATTCTTTAAATGAAAGGTGAACTAGGACCACAATTTTAACCCGAGCTTTTGTTATATAAGAGGGAATCTTATTCAAGCGAACATCCTGTAAGTGTTAGACCTGACAAAGCCCTTGTTACTGAAATAACAACTGTTGACACCAGGCTCAGCGAACGGCAGGTCCTGGAATGCACCTGTCATAGATAGGTTGAACACCGCCTCCACAGAAGAATATCAACGCCTACTTCTCGAGCCCCGCCCACTGGTTCGCACATGACAGTACTGAACACAAGCTGCACGGAACCAGATAGAGCGAGTGTAAGCATCATGCCGTTAAAGATCTCAAAATATTGTGCAGTGCCTGGTTGTGGAAGAACACAGTCGCTGCATAACCGTCCTTCAGATTCCGACAGTAGGAATGCGTGAAGTTCATTTTTAAAGACGTTCCCGCTCACGTGGGGAAAACATTGAGCGTTTGTTCGCTTCATTTCAACGCAGATTCCTTGATCAAGTCTTTGTGGAGAGACTAAACTTAAAAAGCAGTGCTGTGCCGTCAATATTGGATCCGATAGGAATGGCGCAGCAATCTTATGCGAGTAAAACATATTTGTACTATGCGTCACTATTGCTTCGTTAGAGATCGCTTGATATGCCCTGATAGTATCACCTGGGGACCTCTAGTCATTTGTAATAATTGTAATCGTCATCTCTGTGATTTGGCGGGCTCATATATCATATTTTTATCCACCGTTTGCGAATAATTTAGGCTGTTTTGAAGTCTTTTGTTATTATTTCTGGTGCTGGGTCATTTTGGCCGGGAGTCTACCGTTTGTTTATTTATCATGAAAACTATAACATTTTATACTCGCGATCGCTGTGATCTTCTGTCCGGTTCGCGGGTCTTAAATGCTGACATGTACGGTCATATATCACTAAACACCATACAACTATAGGCTATACAAACTATACGCAAAACTTTGCCATCACATCCGGGAAATAAGTCCGTAAATTTGAGTAAAATACGTTACGTAACGTTACGTGTCTAACCAAATTCACAGAAGGCTCCAACTAAGTCAACTACACAAGCTTCTATCCAATCATAGCAGTGTGCGTTTACTTCCAAGTCTTCTATGCGGCCCGCCCTTAAAAACCGAGCGTTTCTCCAGCCGGCCTCAAAACCAGGGTAGAAAATAGCCTATTACTTATTGATTTTGATGTTTTCGAATGTAAAAACCACGCGAACGTCATAAGTAGACATCAGACAATAGTATAAAACAATAAAAACGGCCAGTTCACTGCACCTTTAAAGGTGAAATTTGTAGGATTAAGGAGGATGCTTTGACAGAAATGCAATATAATATACATAACTATGTCTTCAGAGGTGTATAAAGACCTTACATTATAAAGCGTTACGTTTTTATTACCTTAGAATGAGCTATTTCTATCTACATACACTGCGGGTGTATGAAGCCCTAAACGGACAAACTGCTCTACAGAGCGCGTCTCGTCTCCTTAAAAAAAGTAGCAAAAATGTGAACGATATTTGTTCTGCGAAGCCACCGTAGTGCTTTGAAAGAGAGCGGTGAAGTGAGCCGTTAGTTGCAATTCGCAATCTCACCGCTAGATGCCACTAAAATCTCCACATTGCACCTTTAAGGCTAGTACTATTGATATACAAGGCCAGTTTTTGACCATTTTTAGATGGTTTTTGCCATAGGCCTGCTGGTTTGGCAGAGTAGACTGGTAATAAAATAGTGCATTTTAAGTACAAAATATATTCTTACATCTACAATGATGCATTTAGCAGACGGTGTTGTTGTTTTAGTGCATTAAAGTGTATGTAAGAATATAAATATGAGAATATACAAATGTAAATATTTGATCATTGTGCGTGTTCCATGGGAATAATCTGCAGTGTTGTGTATAGCTGATTTGCCATTGCATGTTTATATCACTAATATATACTGTATTGAGCATCAGCCCCTGGCTCTTTTGATATTAGCATCGACCATTGAAAACCCATAGAAGTCGACCACTAATTAAGATCAATCTGTTTGTTTTGTATCCTGTACTTTCTTTCAGGAAATATTTCGAATTAAACTCCGTCAACAAAATGTGTGGCGTCATGTTGATTACGCTGAAAATCATTTCAATGCGCGAAGCGAAAAATTGTGGTTACAGTAACACACTTAATGAAACTACACAACGCCATCAACACTAAGGGTTAAAAGCTAAAATGAGAAAATAACATTGTTCAAGCACTCGCATGAATAATTCAGTAAAATCCTGTTTATGATCTGAGACGTAAAATTGTCTAAATTGTCTGTGTTGAGGTGGGACTATTTTTCTAAGTGGATGAACTTCAGTGTATTATCAGTGTAATTCCTGTGGATATTCATCATGACAATGAAAGATTGCCTTTAACTTTATGCAGACGAGGTCAGTAAACAATTCAATCACATTAGCCTCATTCCAACACTATATTGCGTAAGTCTTGTGGCTATACTTTTAAAGTGGCGTGCATTTGAATATGACCCTGTGACCTGTCATAGCAAGTGCTTTACTCTAATCATTTTTCCTAAAGGGATCAGTAAATGATGTTTCTTGACATTGTTCTTTCGATT
This sequence comes from Triplophysa rosa, assembly GCF_024868665.1. NCBI lineage: Eukaryota > Metazoa > Chordata > Actinopteri > Cypriniformes > Nemacheilidae > Triplophysa > Triplophysa rosa. The sequence goes on from NC_079908.1 coordinate 10,426,084, forward strand.
GAGCTTAACTACTCTTTATGTTCTCAGTCTTGCTTGTATTTTCTCTCTGTCTATGTGTGGCTCACACGCGCCCAGACTTTAACAGCCTCTGCCCTGCAGTCCTGGCAAACACTCCCTCAATATGACATGGTGGCAGGCCCCAAGGTGCTGGCTGCCGGTCCGACTGCTGATCGCTTCATTAGAGAGCAAACAAAGCGTGAATGTCTTGTAATTGTATAGCAGCACTCGCCTGGCCCTAAAAAACTAGAGACGCTATATAATAAGATATTAAGAGGAGATTGAAAGGTCACCCCCTGTCCAGAAACAGGAAGGGATGGAGTAATTGGAGGGAGAAAGACAGCGCTTTGTGGTAAAATGTCAACATAAAGGATGCCGGGGACGAGCTGTAATCAGGGATCTGTGCACCACGTTTCTCCTCGGCTTTTAAGCCGGGTTTACCACACTGTGCGATTTTTATTTTTTCATTTATCTATGCACTATGAGTGTTGCTTGTCAGATGGCGCGATATGACAGATATGATACACACTGTGTGTCTTTTATGTCAGGCGATATACATCTTTGGGCCTCGGTCACGATTGACGGCATCGACTGGGCGTTTTACATCATTAATCGCGTCACGTTCTGACATTCTCGTTGACACGTGAAATTGAAATGGTACTGCACAAACTCCAGCAAGCCCTCGTGCGAATGTTTTTGGCTGGGAATGACAAAAAAGCGAATCCACGCTGGTTGAAAAATGGGGAATTTGTGAAGTGCTGTGAATTTTGATAGCGTGATCATAACATGAATGGAATGCCAATTAACAAGATATTTATGATGCGTATCATATAGACAATCTCACACACACTAGGAGCTCTAGCACACACACTTCATCAAATGCTGTGCTCTGATTGGTTCATCAGACGGCCGCCACAGGAACAGTAGCGCACGCGCCATCAATCGCAGCGCTCTCATTGGCTGTTCACTGGCACTGTGGTGGTTGTGATTAAAATTTCAGACACGGTTAAAAGTTCACCGGAGGATGGGATTCGGCGTGCACGTCACACTTAGCAGTCCTGAGATGAAAATCATCATTCCCAGTACAGTACGCCCGGCTTTAGACAACTACAGGCTGAGATGTACTTGCTGCTGCTTTTGGAAATGTCACCGAGTGAATGACATGGGAGAGTAGAGCCTGACAGAATTAGGACAAATTTAAGAAGGTTTACCAGAAGCTGCACCCTCTCATTCTCATGCTTTTAGTGCGTTGGCATCGATTGAGACACATTCACTGCAGGAGGGAGGAGATTGAACCGGCCTTCAGTTCATCACAGCAGGATATTTGCAAACATCCTCAAACATAAGACCTAGGGACACATGACACTGTAGCTTCATTATGTCCTTTGTAGTTTTAAGCCGGTAACATGCCGCCTTACAGTTACAGGCCATTTATACATTTGTGTTCTGCAAAACGCTGATCATATCTGGCAACTTCCATGACAATATTGATTCATCTACTGTATGACTTCCAATTAAATGCTCTCTAGAATAAAAACATTCAGTTTCAATAGAAATACACAGAAAACAACACTGAGCTCATTAAATGATTTCACGGGCTCTTTGTAATATTCTACATTCCCGTGAGTGGGTAACGGTGCTGTGAAGCTACCGGCTGGATTCAGGTGATATTTTCTGTTTTCAAAGTGACGCGTGGAGTCACAGCAAACATCGTGCGCTTTGAGGTTCGCCTTTGTGTTATGCTAGATAGATTTGTGCGAATTGGAAGACTTCTGCTTCATCTGTCTGTCACGCCGCACATTATGCTGTTTCCAATACACACGGTTGCGACAAGAAATAACAGGCAGCAAACAAGAGCAATGATTACACCGTTTGAAAAGGCGAGAGGCAACGCGAGCGACAAGCAAATAAATGATATTTATACATGCACCGCTAACGTCCGACCACTTCTGTTGAGGTTTTTTCCCTCGCAGCTCGCGCCGGGAGCCGAGTAATTACACGGGGTGTATGAATATGTCCAAAAGCACCTTAGTGAGCAGCTTTCAGAATGGCTGGTTTTCTAAGGGTGGCTTGGATTCAGAGCATCCACTGTATAGAGGGGATATCAGAGGGGGGTGATGGTGGACTTTAGGAGAAAAGGTGTTTCTAATATACAGTAAGTGTTACACAAATGTCTGTAAAGACTGAATTTTGTAAGTCAATAGGATAGATTTTTCAGCTGATATGTGGGTAGGGGACTAATAAAGAGTACATGTGTGCTATGGTGTGACATAGCAAAAATGTTGAAAAAAAATGAACAATGAAGATAAATATCTTATGCTGTTTTATTATGAATATAATTTGTAATAAATAAATTGCGCATTGGGCGTTCTTCCGCGCAAGTTGAAAAATGTCAACTCAAGCGAGAAATTTGACAACAACACCTACTGTTTGACACATCCGGACAAGTGAAGACACTCCCACTTCGCGTTTGCTGTGAACACAGCATACTGTATATAGGATGAGATATAGAAAACATGTAAACAACTTGTTTAGAAAGAAACAGTGGCAAGATGTTATGTATCATCACTTTAAATATCTTAATCATGTTATTCACCACAACGTTTTGTCTATTGAACTACTTTTAACTGTGTATTCATCATTCATCATATCATTAACTGATATATGTGAAATATTGAATATAAATCTGTTTTGTACTTTTTAATGTACCGTTAACCACAATAACAGAGGTGGTAAAATTGATGCCCACATGATAAATCAAAGTTCATCACAAGTGTCCTTTCCATAGTCCGTTATCAATACTTTTACAGGGATCACAGTGGTGTAGACAAAAATACAAAACAACATTAAGGTAACACATGTGACAGGAAAATAATGGTAGAAACATGAGTTAAACAAAGAAATGTAACATTAAACACCCTGATGTGCATAACCGATAACACATATATGTAGCATGATTATGTAAATGATATATCATCGAGTGGGAAGAGTCACACAGGGAATTAAGTGATTTCAAAATTCTCCTGTTTGTATATAAATCCTTGAATAATCTTGCTCCTGTCTACCTCGGCCAATTACTCCACAGTTACACCCCGTCTAGATGTCTACGGTCTGGCGACCAGGCTTTACTGGTTGTCCCCCATGTTAGGCTAAAACGGAGAGGGGAGCGTGCGTTTGCTGTGGTTGGGCCCCGTCTCTGGAACTCTCTCCCCTTACAGATTAGAATGGCCCCCTCTGTGTCTGTTTTTAAGTCTCTGCTAAAAACCTATTTGCTTTCTTTAGCCTTTTAAGTACTGGACTTGGGTATCTGTTAAAATGCTATTGTGCCTTAAATTTCATTTAAATGTGAATTTTCCTAAGTGTGCTTTGCTTGGTGTTCTTCTGTCAAGCACTTTGGTCAGTCAAGTGGACTTTAACTTTTGCAGTGTAATTTTTATCTTCCTTGTCATCGTATGAATTCAATTTAAGTTTACCTTATGCTAACATATTAAGCCAGTGTCATCACGTGTCATTCACTGGACTAAACAGTTTTGTGTGTGTGTGTTATTCACCGCAACTCCCAAGTGACTTTGTATAACTCGCCTTATTTCTAAACCCCTGGTCTAAAGGGTGTTATTGTGAGACAATTACGACACGCAATAACTGTATTTGTTTTGTTTCCTTGTGAAACCCTGTTGTCAAGGCTTGTGTGTGAATTCCATGAATTACATTGAGCTGCTTGACACAAGCTCTCCCGCTTCGCCAATTATCAGATTTGGCTTTTTAAATTTGCCTTGGCTTTTAGTGACCTTTGGGAGACCTGTCACGAGGGTGATTAGCCTGCTCATTAAATCACACAGACTGGAATGTTCTACTGCAGACGTGGGTCAGCGTTTACATTGTTAGCTTTTCTGATATGCTGTTTTAAAACTCACCACCACTGTCTGCCATAGTGTGTTGTGGTTAGCGGGGCGTTGCTTTGCGGTTGCTAGGGTGTTCTGAGTGGTTGCTAGGGTGATTTGGGAGATAAGAGAGCACCTTCAAACAGTATTTTGGTCTTCAGAAATGGGTCAGGTCAAAGTATGCCTACAATATCTGGAGAAAGCAGCGCGTTTGCATTCGCATCCATCTCAAAGACAGTTGTGTTCTCTTTCCCATCTAATCTCTGTTTCTATCTCTTCTTCCAGTAACTTTCCTAGTCAGCCCATAACCATATTTGTTTAGTGCTGGCAGACCAAATAAATCAACTTATACTGGCAAAACATAGTATGAGCTTGTGCTGAATCTGTTTTTTAATAGCTTCGCCATCCTCACGCTCAGCTTGAAGGTGCTGGAGCTCCATACGTGGTGCATTTGTAGAATTACATGGACGATTTCTCGTAAATTCGCAGTAAGAACTTTTTTCATTCGGCTTCATGATTGAAACTTGTTAGCAATAACAGTCTCTCTCCAAGGGAGTGAATTCATTTGCTTTTTTCCACCGTCTCGCTCTCTTTATTCTGATTCTTGGCTTTGAGTGTTTATTTTCTCATTAGCAATCCACTAGCTGCACTTTTTTGATTTATTGAGCTGGCTCAATCAGGAGAAGACAAATTCATTTAAAATTTGCTGCGACCTACAAAAAAATCTGTTTTTTTTCTTCATGCTGATGCGTTGTGCTCGTAGCTATCATCATCAGACTGCAACCAGAACGCTTTGATTCCATTGTGTTTCTAGGACAGCGTCATGTAGTTTTTCTTAAAACAGATTTTGCAGGATTGGATTGAAAAAAATCTTGTTTTTAAATGCCTTTTAAACAAAGATAACTTTATATTAAGTTAAATTATGAAATTAATAATAAACATTAATATTTCAAACATTTCTTTTTTAATATTTTTAATATTTTTCTATTTTAATACAATATTTTAATAATGTAAAAGTAATATTTTAATATTTCAAAACTTTAACAGATTATTTTCAATAAAAGTCGGCAGGTTTTCCCTATTAGATATGTACTGTATATTTGACTTCCTGGATCGATGCGGACTCTATCCAAGTGAGATTTCCAAGTCTCACGAGAGTAATTCATGATCCCGGAGCAGTCGCAGTTCTGTGATGTCATACGCTATCTGCGCAGCCTGCGTGTGCTGCAAGATGTCGAATGCGTGCTTACGTGGTAGGCCTTCAATGAGGCTGCTGCTGACAGTACAATAGTAAATTGAGAGAGATTAATTTTGAGTGACAGTAAAACTGACCAATCATATCATCTTTCTAAATGAGCACGCTTTGTTTTCGCTAATTTTAAGGCGATTTCCACCATCTGGGGGGTTGTTTGCCAGCAGTCTCGTAAAACGTTATGGGAATAGAAACTAGATAGATAACTTTGTTATCAAGTCTCAGAAAAAAAGTGGAAATCTAATAAACGTTGTTCAAAACAACAAAAGGAAGACTTTGTTGTCAAGTAATTTGATAATCAAATTGTAAATTATTTATGATTTATTAGGCCGCCGTGCCTCAATTCATTCTGGTTGCTGATGTGCACAGTTGTGTATGTTGATTAGCTTTATTTGAGACGAGTGATTGCTATGGTCAGTCTTAAATTTACCAGAAATCATTTTGCATATTTGCTGTTATTCTGCATAACAGTGACATTTTATCCAATAAATGGTAAATTTACCACGATCAGTTCCATACGTTTAGTTCACTGTACCAGTTCAATATTAAGATTTATTATAATCATAGTTTATTCGTTAGTGAATCTCTGTTTACTGTTTGCTAATGTAGCGGTTTTCTTTGCTGAGAGCGCTCTCATGTGGTGTCGCTTTTGAAACTGGCATTGAGTATGTTAGTCTGTGTTGTGAGGCAGTGTCTGTCGTGTGTGTGCAACCCAGAGCATGCCGATCATAATGCATACGTGTAATAATGATTTGTATTTGATTTTTACGCTTGTTTATTTGGTGATAACTCTCTGTGCTGTTTGGCTTGTTGCGTTTCAAGTACGATGCGCAAGTACAGTATGTATGGGCACTTTTATAGGAAAGCACAGTAAGGTACAATACCTAATTATTGGTATTATACTGTCGTAATTGTGTGTTGGGGGGGGGCAAGGTTCGAAAGTCACGATTCGCTACTAATACGGTGTAGTTGCAATTTAGTGTATTAGAAAAATTCTCTGCCATAAGACTTTATAGGAGACTTTGTAGACATTATAATTCAGGTACATTCTCTGAAAACTTAATTTCTCTGAAATCTTCATTTCAAGAGATCATAAAGTTGAAATTGTTCCAGCACAGTCATGCACTGCGAATGGAGAAAGGAAAATCCCAATGGGAAAACGAATCCCAGCACATTTACAAACATTTCCACATTGCTGTTTCAAAGCCCTTTCTGTTATGATTCTGATGGTAACATTTGAAGCGCCGTCTTTGATGTCACCTATAACTATAACATTCGGCAGTCAGCCTGCGATGTCATCAAGCGAGCGGCAGCTCTTTAATGACCCTCAATGCATCATTTCCTCCCACAAAAACATAATAATGAGACACACTCATGTGCGCACGCGGCTAATGACCTTCAAGTGCAAGTCACATTCACAACAACGCTGCATATGTCACCAACTTAAACCTTGAGAAATGTAATAACGTCTCCGAAACAGAGCGTTGGCACAGCAGCAGAGGATGTGGAGCATCTAAATGTGTGTCAGAGAGCTTTCGTTGTCAACGCCTGGAAAAGCATAATAGCTTTTTGCGTTGTGTCATATTTTTTAGATTTTGCATTTCAGTTACTGGTATGGATTTTTATGATAAAAGGCATTCGAAAAACACTGTACTGGACCAGTGACGGGCAAATGTCATGTGATAACTTTGATGAAAATTTCTGACATTTTAATCAAATGTAACAGAATTATATTGCATCCGCATGTATTTTGCATAAATACTAGGTAAAGTGCTGTCTTTTGGCATCATAATGCTTTTAAAAGCCCAATCCAGAACTTCTCTCTTTCTCTCTCTCTATTCACTCTCTATCTCTCTCTTTCAAACAAGCATTCAGGCAAATACGAGCCCCTAATCTAGTTCTCCCTTTACTCCTCTCTCCTCCCCCGCGCATGAATATCCCCTCAGGCAGAAAGAGAGAAAGAGAGGGAGAGCGAGAGACATGCACACAGAACAGGAGAGTGGCTGAGATACATCAGAGCTTCACACCCCTCTTACCTGGAGAAGTTCATTTAGCTGTAAAGCAGGTGCTTTATTGGCGCGAAACAACCACCAATTGCATGCATACACTCCAACGGGCAATAAAACAAGCTCTGTGCCTTTCATTCGCTCTTATCTTCCTCTTGAAGGAGAGGCAAGAGAAAACACGCCATCGTTCTACTAAATGTCACCGTCATTAATAGCTATTAAATGATTGAATGCATCACACCCACCTGCTGAGCCCACCACACCCCTCATGTAAAGGGTAAGATACTCGGCAAATATTGAGATAAATGCACAGGCAATGAAAAAGCAGAAAGAAATAATGTGAGCTTGATACTTGTGGATTTTGAATGATATGCAGTATTTTTAGTGCACTAATCCAGTAAGGAAACTGGTGACCATGTTAAAGTGATAGTTCACCGAAAAATGACAATTCTGTCATCATTTACTCACCCTCGTGTCATTTTAATCATGTATGACTTTCTTTCTTCCGCAGAACACAAAAGAAGATATTTTGAAGAATGTTGTTAACTGGCCCCGATTCACTTGCATTGGTTTTGTGTGAATACAAAAGTGAATAGGGGCCAGCGGTGTTCGGTTACCAACTTCAAAATATCTTCTTTTGTGTTCTGCAGGTGAAAGAAAGTCATACAGGTTTGAAATGACAAGAGGGTGAGTAAATGATGACAGAATTTTCATTTTTCGGTGAACATCAAATTGTTGAGACTGCAGATTGCAAGGCACACGAGATGCTCTTTGGAACACTTTCAGATCATGCCGAGATAACATGGATTATGAGGTTCTGTACACACTTAGAGTCCATGCCAGCTTCAGTGCATGCTGACATGAAAGCACAAGGCGATGAACACTAAGTGTACTAATATTAAATACTAAGAGGTGCTGAAATGTTTGTCAGGCTTTCAATTGAATTGTTATGCTGGTGATGTAATTTCTGGAAAGTTTTCACAAGTGGACTTTTGAATGGCACTGTCTACTGTATGTGCTTATTAACTGCAATCTGATATTGGATTTCTCAGGGAATTTCTGAATGCGCTCTTCAGAAATCTTCGCATGTGTCCACGTCCTTTGAAACAACATACTTTCATTACAATTTATTGCAATTAATTTAATTGCCCTATCAGAGGCGAGTCGACTTCTCGCTCACGCCGCCTTTTATGTGAAAGATTAATAAGTCCTTTTCGCCTGAGTCATGTTTCATCCGTTTGACTGTCACAATGTTGTATCACGGACGGGTTAGATCTGCTTTCAGGATCTGCTGCAGGATTTGCGTTTTGAAAGAACAGTGTCAGATTGTAAAAATTAGACATGTTGTCGTTTCCACACCCTCTTCTCAAACCTGTGTGATGTTCTTTCTTGTGCAGAACACAAAAGCAGATATTTTGAAGAATGTTGGTCACCGAACAACAGCGGCACCCATTGACATGCATTGGTCTTGTGTCCGTACAACAGCAGTGAATGAGTGCCGCCTTTGTTCGGTGACCAACATTCTTCAAAATATCTTCTTTTGTGTTCTGCAGAAGAAAGTAAGTCATACGGGTTTAAAATGAGTAAACGATGACAGCATTTTCATTTTTGGGCGAACTCTCCATTGAATTGAATTCAGTCGTTCTCTATGGACAAAGGTGAACAAAACAGCAAAACATTTCTTTTGACCGCAACGCTACCGTTGACATTTGTAATCTTCATTATGTCTTTGTGTAGTACGTTATTGGCATAATTTATTTTGATGTCACATAATTTGCTGCATTCATTGCTGTACGGCATGGTTCAAGAGGAGACATATGCCATCATTGTGCTCACAGAGCTTGTAAACAATGTCCAATCACAGCGTGAACAGGCAGTAAATGTTGCATCAGCTCTGATATGCCATTGGCAGTTTCCAGAAAGCTGGCTTATGGTTATGTGCCATTTGCTCAGAGAGCCACAGGAAGAATATAATTGTTTGTATTTTCCAACTAGCAAATGAGTACCTGTAATGTGTGTACGCTTTATTTTCTTTCGTTTTATGTGTGATTTGTGCTCATTTATCTCTGTTGTTTTATGGCTGTGGAACGTTTATGAGCAAAGGGCTATATTAGACTAATATGGGCGTCACCCGTTTTCCACTTTACCGCTCAAATGAGCCAGTAGCCTACATTAAATTCATTTCGATCCATCTGTTTCATAGCAGAGGACAGAGCCCGCCCCTCTCCTGATTTTATCCTCTCTTTAGTGCTGTTGAACTCTCCTCTTCCTTCATCTCCTCTCCTCTTTATCTATCATCTGCCCATGCATGGTTATCATCCAGTAACAGAGACACACACGCTCCACTGACCTTAAAGACAATTACGCAGAACAGTATCATCCATGCAAACAGATTACCTGAAACCTCTAGTCACACCAGTGAACACACACACACACACACACACACACACATACACACGGCCATCTGATATGCCAATAAAACCCCAGGCCAAATCCAAGAAAAACAGTGCTAAAGAAATATTGGGTTTTCTCCTAAACAACGCATTACGATTCATCGCCAACCCGCACCACCTGCATCCTCATCGTGCAACCTCTCTCGCATCCCCTCCTCCACCTCTGGCCCTGGGCGGCATTAAATTTAAATGCCCTCACTCAGTCATCCATCTCTCTCTCTCTCTCTCTCTGCACCTGTGATGATGCCAGCCTCACTTGTTGAGCTCAGCTATCTCTCTCTCTCTCTCCGATGTCCGGGCGTGGTTCAAACTCTGACACTTCTCTGGCCGCGTGACTGATTGTCCGTAGTCTATTTTGGAGAGGTACCAGCGGTTATGATGAAGGGCTCTCCGCAGGCGTGCGCAAGCGTGCGCCCGCCAACGCCCGCTCCTGTGTCTGGCAGCGCGGATAAGAGCCGAACGCGGGCGTCGTTGTCAGGTCCAAAACAATACCTCTTTTACACACAAACAACAGGCCGTTTGATAGCCGTTTGTCTTTGCTAACGCAGGAACAGAGACGTGCAGTAAACGCGGCCTCTGATTGCCTATATTTCACGGCTAGCAGGGAAAACAACAGTCACAGTCTTTCAATGGTTTCCCTCAGCAAGGTGCAACAGAATAGACGGCATGTGCTTTAGGAGAGGGGAGCAGGGCAATCCCACCTCCTTTCTCGTCTTGTGTGAATACTGGGGACAGCAATCATTCCTGCAGGTCTCCTTCAGGCAGTGACAGGCTGTCCAGGTTTGGGAGCGTGCTGGGACTCGGGCGGCACACGGGTTGCATGCTAAGCAGCTTTTCCACAGCCCTTTGTGTTCCACCCTGCACCCCTGCACTGTGTAATGACTCATTTTACACCCAGTTCCACCAGCCGAATAAGAGCTGGGAGCAACGCATTTGTCTCCCTCCCTCTCTTTCCCTCTCTCGCTCTCATATTCTGGTCTACCCAAGTCATTACCATCTCTGTTTCTCACGCTGCTCGCGATCTCGCTCTCTCTCTCTCTCTCTCTCTCTCAATTTCAGTTCAATTTCAGATTTAGCCTGCTTTATTGGCACGACATAAACTGTACATTTGTATTACCAAAGCGTTTGAAATGAAAAATTGTGCAATGTTAAACAACAGTCGTCCATGTGACAGTTCAAATAAACAAGGAATATTAACAAATAAAATGAAGTATAGGCTGTTTGCAAGACGTAAACAACGCCGGTCCAGGAGCAATTCCTGTTTTAGTTTTTTAACACTAGACCAATGTTAGAACAAAATACAACCAACAGAACGTTTAGAAATAATTCATAGTGTTAAACAAACATCTTTAAGACTTAATGTTGTATGACATAAGAAATACAAAACTGAAACAAGAAGTGCTTCAGTATTGCAAAATAGTCTATAAAAAGTCAAAAAAATGTTGAGTAAACCAAGAATGTAGAAATTAAAATTGAACAAAACCTTTTACTGCATGTGATGCGTCTCATCCGTTTTTTAGGGAAGAATTAGGACAGTCGACTGGCGATTAGTTAAGTCCGCTAATTTAACTAGAGTTTCTCTCGTTTTCATTTCAGATTGAAGTTTTTAGAGTGACGCTTTAAAAGGAATCAAATATGGTATGTGACTTCACGAAATGTGTTTTACTTAGCTGGAAGTGTTTACTGTTCTGTGCTGTTGGTAAACTCTCACCAGGAAGTTACATCTCTAAATTCATCTTCTTTAAAATACCACCACTATAGCCATCTGTTTAAACAGTGCTTGTCAAACAGGTTCACTGCCTAAAATATACATTTCAAGACGATTACTGTGAGAGATGCTCCTGTTATTTGTTGTATATTTGTTGAATATCTATAACCTTCCTTTCTGAAGCGTATTGAAAATAGCATGTACAGTATTTGACCAGAAGCATCAGCAAGCTGACTGAAATTTCCCAGAGAAAGTAATAGAGTTGGCAGATGATGATTATTAGACTGTATTATGTTGCATTAGGTTATATATAGATTTATGTTGGTTTCTTGTCAGTGTTGCCCTGTTGACTTGCTTACAGAAGACTGGTCCAGAGCACTTCCGGTTTCATTTTGATTTGAGTATATTTTCAAAGGTGCTGTGTATCATTTTTTGGAGGATCTATTGACAGAAATGCAGTATAATATAACTATGTCTTCAGAGGTGTATAAAGACCTTACATAATGAAGCGTTATGTTTTTATTTCCTTAGAATGAGTTATTTCTATCTTCATACACCGCGGGTCCCCTTACGTGGAATTTGCCATGCTGTTTCTACGTTAACCCTAAAACTTGACGACATTATTGTTCTGTGTAGTGCTTCGAAAGGGAGGGGGTGGAGTAAGCCATTGGTTGCAGTTCGCAACCTCACCACTAGATGCCATTAAATTTCATACTGGACCTTTTAAATCTTCAAATACATAATTAAAACTTAAATATGTTTGTTTAACATTTTGTTTCTGTTGTAAATGTTCTTTTGGTTGAATGTTATATAATTAAATGTGTTTCTACATAATATTATTACATTACATTACATAACATGATATTATTTCATATAGTTATATTATGTCATACAATTGACAAAATCCTAATTGGTGGGAAGTAGCATATTCCAGTAGCACATGAAGCATAGCACTGCAGCATTCAGACATCACGCGAATGCTCAATCACGAGAATATGTAGTTTTGCACATCCCTGTTCTTCTGTCTGGTTTTCCCCAGAGTCTACAGTAAGGCGAGCCTTAACACGCCAATAATTTAACTCAACAATCGCTGAGCAAACGCGCACGTTCACACGTAGTCACCACACAAAAGGATTTCTTGCACTGCACGACACGCGTGCATGAACAATGAACATGAGGCCATCGCGTTGTGCCCGAGCCTCTCACGCTGAGCTATGTGTTTGTGTTAAGAGATCATTTGTTCTGCAAGAGCAGAGCTTGAAATATTCATGCCGCTGAACCACGCCACGCTGGATTCTCACCTGATTCTGCGCTCGCGGCTTTCTCTCCTCACCTAATAGTAAGACAGCCCATCAGTGGCTATTTACTGGCCTTGGGTCCATTGGTCAGGGAGAGAAATGCTAGTTTATAGTCTCCAGGGGATAGAAAGAGAGAAAGAGAGAGAGAGAGTTTGGTGGTGGATGGCTCCTTCCAGTATAATGTAGAAAGCTAGTGACAAGCGGATTGCACACGGGAAACTACCGGTGCAAAGAAACAGAGAGCATCCGAGGTTTAATTATGGAAGGATATATGGCGAATATTTTACATATCTGATTCGCTCGGATGATTACTGCCTTTTCTTTGAAAAACATACCAGAGGCGTAATTATGTTGATCAAATTAGATTTGTATTCCAGAAACATCAACAGGCTGTAGATAAAGCAATTCAATTAAAAGTAATAAATGAGCCACATGTCGAAAGAATAACAATTAGCACGGTTGTTTTATTTCTCCATCCATTTAGAATTCAACTCTCAACTTTTCTAAGGCATGATTAAATCTCAGGTGCTTGATACATAAGGGATCATACCGGGTCACGGCTGCTAAGACCCGTCTCATCAGCTTCTGGGAACGGGGTTGACATCTACATAGATTAAAGATCAGTCAACTGTCAAATTTAACCTGCAGGTCATTACGATGTACGCAGCACCTCTGACCCGTTTTCAAGATGTTAACTAAACCCTTCTTTCTTTCTCAGAACTTTGTTACTTCTTACAAACATTATGGTTCAGCGGTTCTCAGGCTAGTTTGAACTGAAGACCCCTTTCAGATACAGCGCTCACCTCGAAACCCATCACTGCCACCCCTCAAAAATATAATGACTACAGCATGTAAAAATAAAGACTTTTGGTCGCATATTTGGGATGGTTTTTGGCAGGTGGTAAAAATGACATGCATTATCTCTATAGAGAAATGGATTTTCAGCAATTATATGTAAAGCTTTCCAAACCCTGAGGTTGTTAAGTGAAAGTATATCGCGACTGCTAGTCACTGTGACTTCAGCTTTATTTTGATAAGTCGTGTTAAATTGCAGAATTTTGTCAAACAAAATGTGGTTTCATCTTGGAGCCGGGTGGTTTAGTTCATGACTTCCAAATCGTTCCCCAGGCCTCCCGGGCTATTCTAGACGAACCCCCGGGGGTCCGCAGACACCAATTTGAAACGTGCTATTGTGTTTGACGGATAAATTGGTTATGACGCTTTTGACACTTCTTGTTGACTGCTTTTCTATGCATGTTATATCACGGCACACGCCGTATCTGTTTGGAACCCACTGAGGTGAGAATCAAACAATATGTGCCGCTCTGTTAATCTCCACCAGTGTCAATTTCAAAAAGCTGACTAGGTAAGCTGAAAGGTTTGAGTAAACCGAGCGCACGACTTCTGAGAAAGCAAATTTTCGCTCTTGTAGGCCTGTGTGTTTACCAGCAGTAGTTCACAAAGAGGATTAGCTAGTCTGTCATAACAACCAGGTTTCATGACCTGTGCAAACAATAATCCTCCGATGCCTTACATGAGCACAACACATGTCACTGCCCAGATAACAGCTCAGCGTTAGACCAACATCTGCTGCTGTGGGCTTTTCTTTACAGCACAAAATCATTTTCTTTTTCAGTGCTTTGTGTTCTTTTAAATATATCCTACATTTCTAAAACCGGAAAAATTTCATTCTATTTGGTGGATCTTTTCTAACCACTTTGGGATTTCTTGTTTTTGTTTTGAGCGTTAATTTAAGAAAATGTAGTGAGGGTAAGTCTTGTAAACAAGAAACAAGCAATACTTGTTCTAAGACATAATCGCTTTGAAAAATAAGGCTTATATTTTTATGGTTTTCTTCTCACGTAAATTGATTTCTTTTTAAGGATGTTTAGATATTGTTATTGGGAAAACAGACGAAAATACAGACTAGGAAAATAAATTTTTACATTGTCTTTCTTCTCATATCTCTGTATCTCTGTTTTAATGTCTGTATTGCATTAATGCCGCCCAATCCTCTGTTTAGAAGGTCAACAGCAGCGATAAATCAACTCCAGTAAAGAACGAACAAGCAAATGGACGTGAATAAACATAATTGCATTCGTGATAGAATATTATGGTTGTATCCAGCTATGCCGGCTTGTCAACACCGGTTTGAATCAGTGCTTTGCAGGAATTAGATTTATCTTACTCTGTTAGCTTTTCATGTAGGCCTCTAAAAAGCTGAATGCATCTTTCCCAGAAGTCAACTCCACTCTTGTTTTCAATTAATAACCCTCTCACGTGTTGAGCCGAGTGGAAAACAACGTAGACATCATCTTTCAAAACAATGAGTGTCTACAACGACTCGCCATCAGCACAAAGGAGCTCGCATTCTCTCACGCGCGCACTGGTGATGTAGCTGAAAATGGTAGAAAAGTCGACGCCCTGCGTGCGGTGATTGATGGCCGGCTTTGTTCGGCTGTGTTTATTCCAGCCGCTGTAATTGGTTTTTGATGCTTATTACAAACGAGAAATTAGAGCAGGGCATTAGTGGACATATACAAGCAGAGAGAGGGAGAGATAAAGCCTTTATCCAGCGTGATGGTCAAAAAGTTGTTTTTCGGGGTTCAACAATAGCAACGACCCAGAATCTAGGGATGAGGGGCGAGCTAGTTGACGGAATCGTCCAATCAGAACAGAGCCGGGGTTAAAATTCAATTTAGTTACGTGCACAGTCATCAATAGAGCAAACAGATGCGCAAAAAAGTGACAGACGGAGGTACAGAATAGAACTGGATGCGCAATTCTATGCAAATGTCAACCTTAAGATGAAAGAAATAAAGTTTTTGCCAAAGGTTTTCACCATACTGATATAAACCACCATACCAATATTTGGTGGTTTAAATACCCATTTGGTGGTTTACAAACCCACTACTGTTTTCCCATGGTTTTCCATAGTCAGGTAAGTGAATTGTCGCATCCATAACGGCCCATATTTTTTATAAATGGACACATGAAAGTTAAAATAAATGGACTATTTAATTTTCTAATGTTCTACTTGTTGGGTTTTATTCTTCTGGTTTGTACACTTTGTACATTCACAGAATGTCATGGCTCTGCTTCATTTAGTCATGTTTTTCTTGGTCCTGTGGCAGAGCCATGACAAAGCCTTATGTTTTATGTGAGAAAACCATGAGTTGTCTATGTTTTTACTTCTCATGTGTTTTCTTGTGTCTTGTCATTTGCCCCGCCCCTCTCGTTTCCTGTATTGTTTTCCGGCCGTGTCTGATTACCCTCACCTGCCCTGTGTCTTTATCCTTCGTTTGTCTCTCCTTTAAAATGCCCTCTTGTTTCATTGTCTTGTTGCTCGTGTATTTCGTTCGATGTGTGCTTTGTGCCTTGTACGTGCTGTTCTTACCCAGTCTTGTGTCTTGCTCCTGCTCCTGTTCCTGTTCCCCGTCTAGTGTTTGTATTTGTTATTATGTTATTCTTATTATTTTTGACCTTGTTTTGTCTTGCCCCCTCGTGGGAAGTTTTTGGTTTTTGTATTAGCCTCAGTTTAGTTTTTTCCCCATTGTGGGTGTTTTGGTTTCTGTTTTTGTGTAAATAAAGTGTTTTGTTAACCCCTTCACGCCTGCCTGCAATTGGGTTCTTCTCCACGCCAGTCCGTGACACAGAAATCCTACAGTGTGTTGTCTCTCAAAAACGTGCATCCTTTTTTGTCACATCCATAACGCATACATTTTTCTCTCTTTTAAAATAGAAAATGTGTGCATAGACATTTTTATAGGGGTTTAGTAAGATATAAACCGATGGTTCAATATATTGGTAATAAATACATTCTCAGAGAATTTATATTTCAAGTTTTAACTGTAAATGTCACATGCACAACGCTGGAATTGCCAGAATGCATTTTAAAAACAGGAAAAGTGACGCAACGTATTGGAAACGTTTTTGTACTTTGGTCTTTCTTATGCTTCCTTGTACTGTATGTTGTTGCTCTGACTGCTTTGTCATTGTAAATGATAAGCTTTTAAAACTGTTTCAACTTCATAAAGTTTTAAAGATTGATCTCTCCAACACATTTTGAATTCGTCTTGTGATGAAATCTTAATGTTTCAAAAATATACAGAGCTTCTGACACTTCATTTAGAAAAATATGTCGCAAACAAATAAAAACATTTCAAAGTTATGCCTGGAGGCTACTGAAAATGAAGAGCAAGTGAAAATGAACTACGAACTCGGTTAGGCCAGCAGAAAAAAACTCTCTTGTTCAGCTCTGTTATTGACTCCAGATTGTTCGGAGCTGTGTACAGAATGGCCGCTTTAATGCTCTCGCCTCTCAAAGCCTAAAATACTAATGCTGTTATTCAACCCGAGTCAGACAGTGTTGATTTGCATCCTCTAGCTTAAACACGAGGAACCAGTGTCCATAGTCCACTGAGCCGGCCCTCTGAAGAATTATGTGCTCCTATTAATGCCATCACGGCCGCCTATAAATAAGTCAGAAGGCCACAATGAAACGTGCGTAATGCTATTCCCAGGTGTCCCAACTAACAAACCGCCTTCAAAGAAATCAATGTCACAATGAGAAGAAGAAATGTATCTGTTATTATTATATGAAACGGTTGAGCACAAGATCTGCTGCAGAATAGTGTGGAGCAGAATATAGAGCGCGTGAGAGTGTGTCTATGTGTGTGTGTGCAGAATATCCCACTTTCACCATGTTTGTCCCTATCTTCTACTGTTGGTGTGCAGAGACCTGCTGGGTTGGTCTTGTTTATGGTCGATTTCATCAGCCCGGCTCCCACTTGTCTGCACACACTGAGCAGGGTTTAGGGTGAGCTGCTTTATTGGAGAGCCGTAAGGACAGTCACACATCCCTTTTCATCCATCTCGAGATGGACAGAGCTCTTGCTGCGCTGCCTCTCCATCTCCTTTATGTTTCTCCCTCGCTCTTGTTTTTGCACCATTGTCGTGGTGTTGTTGGTGCTGCTGCGGTCTTGTAATCGGCCTGTCTCCCTTTGTCCTCTTGTCTTTTATCACCTGACAAAGCTCAGGCAAGCAGGAAACAAAGCACTAAACGCTGACCCACGTGAGGAGCGGGACGGCTCGGGTTTCCGGATTTGAATTGCTAATTTCGCGGTGGCGCTTCGGTTATCTGCAGCCCAGCCACTTATTGGACCTCCCTGGCGAGCGCTCGGATCCGAAATCTAGCGGGCCGCCTCGCTGTCCTCTGAAGCAGCTGTCATGAAAACTCATAAGTGGCCGCTTTGACACGCTGTACGTAGGCAGCAGGTCCGCGCGGCATACAAATAGCGCTCTGCCTGGGAGAGTCGAGTCACTATTGATTTCAATAGAATTTGACATTAGCATATGGCTAAGCTAACAGCGGGATGCACACCGAGGGATGGAGTAAAATAATCCATTTGACTGCATTGCAGATCTTTTTTGATATTTTTTAACAATTCTTTTAACAAAGGTGTCTTTTGTTTATTTCCTTGTGACCGTGGCTTTTGGTAATTCATCAAGAATGGCATTTGAAAGAGCAAGTTCAAGTATTTGCATCCAAGGCAGTGATGTCATGTCCCTGATAGCACACATACATCTGGGAGACGTCAATTTGATATCCGCAGGACTTTTTGATTGGTTGCTCATCTGCGATACGTCTCTGAGACGTCTCTTGTCAGATGTCATATAGACATCTAGAAGATGTCTGTGAGATGTTTATGATTTAGAACGTATGTTTTTTTCAGATGTTTTTCAGATGTTGTTACACGGCAGATGTTTTCCAGATCTTTAGCAGACATCTTACAGTCGTACCTGTGCTATCTGGGCTCAGATCCATCCTGCAAAATGGAGAATCGTACCGTCGGCCGATCTGCATAATTCCTTGAGCACGTTAAACCAACAGTTTGTGCAAATAAACAACACAATCAGCGGGCTCATTTAATTTTTAGTGAATTTAAGTCGTGGGCTTCGAGTGGGTTCAGCGAGAGGTTTGGTATTATTTAATTATTTATTGTTGAAATGACTCTCTTAAAAGGATCATTAAAAGGCAATAATCCTCATTTACCTCAAACATTTATCAAAGCCCGTCTCTGCGGCCGCACACAATACATCAAAACGTGTTCGCTCCCCGCGCCCTTTGCATGCCGCTAATTGGAAGGGTGCTTAAACGACCGTACCAGACCTGCCACGGAAAAGTCACCCGGAGATGAGAGCCCTATCTAGGGAATGAGAGATGACTGCACTCCCTCGCCTCTCTTATCGTCTCTGTCTGACTCACAGCCATAATGTTCCTCATAGCAGCATTATAATCTCAGACTGATGCCCTAGGAAATAATATGGCCAGATTAAGCAGTGGTGATGTTGCGCGTGTGTGCGATTGTTTGTTTGTGTGTGCGTTTACGAGGCGTAGACATTACTGTGTGGGCTGGAAAATGTCAAGGCCCCCTATTTTGTCAAGCTAATGAGCGCAGTAGCCAGTTAATGGAGCAAGCGTGGAGACTGTTGTAAACTGCAGTGCTGTGCAGAAAATGCACTCTTAGTTAAGAGGCTACCAAGCAACAAACGTTCCTTCAGCTTCACCGTAGACGCTGTAACACAATGAAAGGAAACCCAAGCTCGCTTGCATCTATTGTAAAACCGAGGACAGAAGAGAGCGATTGTTGTGTTGAAAACCGCACGCCCCTGTACGCTGATTTGCATATAGAAAATCGGCGTCGTAGCTCGACTGGTGTGCTCGTCAATTATTTCGGAGTTCATTTCATTGTTTTTGGCCAGTTTGAGCATAATCATAAGTATGTATTGAGCAGTTGCTGTTGTGCGCGGTGGAAATACTCTGCATAAATCAACGAGACAGTGCATTTACATTAATTGATTCGGTGACCGATTTGGAACGCTCCGTGTAGACGACAAGTCGCTCCCCACAGGAGAATAAAACTGCGGATGATTTTAATAGAGTTTGTTAAGCTAACGAATGTTGCCAAGCAAGCTGTACAAACTCCATTAACCAAACATAAACACACACCAACATCAGATAATATCATAGAATAAATATTAAAATACAAAATAAATAAAATTATAAAATAAACTCTTCAAAACATTAATTTCTTGCTTATGTTTGTTTTTCTGGAAAAATGATCAAAGTTAGTGATTTTATGCTTAAAACAAGTAAAAATATCTGCCAATGGGGTAAGAAAATAAACTTGATTTTTAGTGAATTTATTGAATTCAGTTAAAACTTAAATGAATTTTATTTTTCGTACCCCATTGGAAGATAGTTTTGCATATTTTAGGCATAAACACAATTCATTTTGATATTTTTATTTGATATTCAATTTGATCTTACGTCATTTGCTTCTCTAGTAAATGTATCTTGATTTAAGATGATTTTTTTTAGATATTTATAATTGAAAACAAGACAAAATACTATGTAAGAAATGCATTTTGTCGCTTTGTCTGCCAAAATGCGCTTTGTCTGCCATATTGGACCGTATTAAGATGCTAAGTTTTGGATCTAAACAAATTACAACAAAAGTTACAACAGATGCATATCTTAAAAAGCATGTAGGTGTTCTATACATATGACTGAACCAACAAGTCACACGTTTGTAACAGTTCTGTCCTCCTCATCATGTGGGTGTGGTGCTGATGACACGTTCCACACACCCCGCAGAGGTGCCCGATCGCCACCCCCTCAAATAAAGAGAGATTCTGCCAGCAGCCGCAACGCTCCGCATGCGTGCACGCTTTGTGTTTGGGTGTGTGGTGCACGCTGGGGCAGCGTGAGTTCAATTGGCCATGAAATCCTCAGTGGGGAGATGCAGAATGTGTGGTCGAGCATGGTGGAGATGAATACTCGACTGTGGGGCGGCTCTGGGCATATGTTCGCCAGCAAGGCTAAAATAAGTGAACACACACATGCATCACAGTCCTATAGTGCCCGTACGACCGCAATACTATGTGCTTAACAAAGCGGGAGTACCGTAAATTGCAGCTCGAGGAATAAACACAAGGAAAAACTTAACGTGAGAGCGGATGAGAGTCCACTTCCATTCCGATGCGACAGAATCAATATTGATAGACTCTACACAGATTTACTGAGCGTTAAGTACTTAAAATGGTGCAGTGTCAGAGCGTGAAGCATGCGGCAAAAGATCAACAGTTCCGACGTGCGGGGTGGAGGTCGGGTTCATCTGCCTGTGCTGGATGTTAGCTGGGCTTACAGTCAATACAGAAACAGAGCAGAATCTTTCCACACTGTTCAGAAAACCACCAGAGGATTTGACTTTCTCTACTGGTAATATAGTGTTTATTCCAAACTTTGTTAGCTTGTCGGTTTATGGCTGCCAAAGATGAATGAAATAGCCACATCTCTACTAATGCAATACTGTAATACAGTATCAGATACCAATACAGTCGAATTGAAATTACACCCACTTTGATCCAATAGCCGCTCAACAAATATTTCCTTAAATTGTTTTACCCTCATGCCATGGAAAGGAGATGTGTTTTTTATGTGCCATTTGGACTTCTTTTGGTTTATTAAATGCTCACAATGGCTCTAGCAGAATGAATGATGGCTGAAATGTCTGTGTGTTGTGACATTTAAGTTTTTAAAATAAAGGCTATTAAAATTCATGTCCATGAAAGTGAAAAGACTCAGTCTCAGAGTGTGAATAAAATAGAGTGTGGTGTGTCTGAAGGGACTTTGATGCAGAAGTTGGTGATCCAGCAATGAGACAGAATCTCAGACAGCGTTCAGCTCTGCAGTATATCATACAGTGTTCTGGAAACGAGTCTATCAAACAGAGTCTATGTACTATTTATTTGACCTGATGATGTTGGTAAAATAAAGTGGATGCGTGCTCAGTTGTGTGATTTCACTTATGCGAGTGATTCCACTAAATCCAGAGTCAGAAAAGGCCTATAAAATGTCTTTTGTTTGGCAAAAAAGGTACAAGGTGAATTTAAAAAGTGGGTTTAGTTTTTAATTCACTTTGCACCTTTTTGCCCCATGCAGTTTATAAAATACAAAAATACATTGTTGATGGGCCTTTTGTCTGAATTTAATTCAGTGTGCGGCTAGCACCTCTTTGTTCGCTGTTACTTTTTGGGCTTTACGCACCAGCAGGATTTCCATCTGGTTGAAATTTCTTTTTTATTTTTAGATTCTTCATGATGAATGGCTTGTATTCACAGCAGTTGTCCGATTCCTTTATTAAACTGACTGGAGAAGTAAGAAATCAGCTTAAAAATGCAAAAATCTTCACAACAACTTGAACACAAGAAATTTTATTGCATAGTTTCTCTTATTGTACAAACAAAACAATGCTAACATAGGCCTATGTCCACAATGCGACGTATTTGTATGAGGTCACAAAAATATATAATTATTATTATTAGTAAAAATGTCAATAATGTCGGAGCTGTAGCCCAGCGGTTTGCGCTCCAGACACGAATATATGAGTCATTCTATAATTAGGGGTACATTTCATATCAACCTATAAGTGAAGAAATCAGTGTGTTTTTTTGCTAAATATTCTACTTGTTTCCATAATATATCACTGGAATGTGCAAAATTCATTAATTGGCAAGCTTAAGCTTAAATGATAACTTAAATATTTAAATCAAAATAAACATCTGATTCATTATTTTGTCAATTGTGTTACAGACAAAAGTTGTGTCATAGAAGACATGAATGAAATGCTAAGCATTTGATAAAACATTTGTTTGGAAGTTCTTTAGTCTATTCTTCAGTGTGTTTGTGGTTGTTTGTCTAACTGCTTTGAAAATATGAATTTTGAGCTGGATAATTGATATTCTGTGGGATAGTACCATCAAGGATGATTTTTTTTCTCTACATTAATCCACATTACCTTGAATTTAGAGTTATTCAACATTATTATGTCAGACCTTGCTCTCTAAAAATGTCCCCCATCATTTTTATTACAATTCAGCCAACCTTTAAACAAATTATGGCACAAAAATCCCATGTAACACAGTTGACAACAAAGTAACACAGTTGACGGGAAGCATTAGGAAAAGAAGAGAGAAACCTTGCTTTATGATAAAAACATTATTTTTGATAACAAATCTACAATCTGTCAGATGCAATTAAGGCATGCCACTTTTCTCGTTGTTTCTTTAAATATGCAGCCCTTTTCTCAGGATCCGCATCACGCTGAGCCCTGTACTGGCGCTGCTTCTCAGCAGCAGATAACCTCATCTCTCTAGACCATGTCATGGTCCTGCCTTCTTGTTCATGATTTTCTAGTCTTGTGGCAGGATCGTGACAGATCCCTTATGTTTAGTGTGAGAAAGTCATGGTTTGTTTATCATTTGACATGTGCTTCTCTCAACGGTTTGTGTGGAGAAGAACCCATATGCAGGCAGCAGCGGTGAAGGGGTTAACAAATTATTTATTTAACAAATAAAACACAAAACAAAAACCCACAATGGGGTAACGAAGACAGGACTAATATAAAAACAGAAACCAAAATACTGAGGGGGCAAAAACAGCAGGACAAAAATAACTAAAACTTAAACACGACACAACGTCTTACCAAAACACAGAAGGGTAACAAAGGCAGGGCAGGGTAAATAACAAACACGTACTTCACAGGCAAGGCAAGGAATCAAGGACACGAGCAAAACACACCGCCATCTACAACCAGGTAGGTACAAGAACAACGATCGAGCACAGGACAATGAACACGAGGATATTTTATAGAGAGACAAACAAAGGATAATAAACGAGGGGCAGGTGAGGAACATGAGACACGGCAGGGAAGCAATACGGGAAACGAGAGGGGCGGGGCCAATGACGAGACACGAGAAAGCACATGGCATGTCAATGATAAACAAACCATGACTTTCTCACACTAAACATAAGGGATCTGTCACGATCCTGCCACAAGACTAGAAAATCATGAACAAGAAGGCAGGACCATGACAGACCAGAAATGTTTTGACAAAACTCTGTTTTGAAATAGTGTATAGCATAATTGATAGGGCTAAAATTACATATGTCATCAGGAAACTGTCATTTCAAATCACTGAAACATATCAAAATGATCCATGAAATTATTGTTTGTTAATATGAGTAGGCTATAGGGGTAGAATGGAAAATATCTATAATGATGTCGTTAAGTCTAGCTAGAGTATTCAGTGTATGGATAATATTGTTGAGTTAATCCCTGTATCATTCAAAATTTTAATAACAATAATTAAAAAATGGTTTCAGATCAGCTGACTTCTTCCCTGATAAGTATAACTCAAATCATGCATTTATGTAATTACTACCTTATTACACTTTTATATATTATCATTTAATTTCTGTGTAGTATCAATTTAATCAAGTTAATGTTTTTTAATCAATGGACTTAATAAGCATAAACTCAGTAAACCCTTACAACATTGTCAACCGTGTTATTCCCTGTCAACTGTGTTACACTTGATGGGTAACATAGTTGACAGGTAACATAGTTGACATTTCCTCCATTTTAGGCCCATTTTAGGCCCTACAGACCTTAAACATGTCACCATATGACCTTGATCAACTTATATTTCTATGTACTTTCTTTACATTTTGTTGATTATAACATCTAAGGTAAATACACAAGAAAATTTCGATAACATAGTTGATGAACAATTAATCCACTCCATATGCAGACAATCATTTTGATGAAATATTGAAGAGGAGGAGTTGAAACTTACCACACTGTCTTCAGAATTCCTGCCAAAAAGGGCATGGCATCACACATTGTTGATTATTTGAATTTGGAGCAAACCATTGCTGATTTATAGGGGTTATATAAATGGGTAACATAGTTGACAAAGATTTCTCGGACACACACAAAGTGAATAATTTTATGTTTATTAAGGATTCAAATAATTTTAAAAACACCTTTATCATGTTTTAATGATTATTTTGAACAAATAATGCTGAAAATAATATACACAAACATGTCTTCTAGGGTTAATTTTGAAGAGCAAACTTGAAATGCATGAAATCGGACAGCACAAAAACTGCAAATTCCCGTATATAATTTGCATTTTTTGCTAAATAAATTAAAGAACTTGCTAACTTTCTTTATTAAAAGAAAGAGAAATATCACCTAATATAAAATTGGTCATTGCTTGAAATTAATATTTAGTCAAATTGATAAATACACCCCATGGACATGGTATGTACCTGTAATTATAGAATCACTCATATGAGCTGTTGGCTCACGGGGAACCAAGTTCGAGTCTGTCCTGGGTCATGTACCGATCCCACACCCTGTCTCTTACCCTCATGCGCCTGTCTGCCTCCACTGTCCTATGCATGTAAAATAAAATAAAACAATGATAAATTTCAATAATAGTTGTTGTTTTTAGTATTTATTATTGTTATTGACATTTATATACTACTACTAATAATAATAATAATAACAATAATAATCGTTGTTGTTTTTAGTAATAATTATTGTTATTGACATTTATATACTACTACTACTAATAATAATAATAATAATAACAATAAGTTTACATTTGTAAAACAATGTATTTTTATTACTGTTTATTTTAATTACTTTATTTTTAAATAATGTATTTTTTTACTCCATGTGGTTGGCGGGCACCTTACAAACTGATGTCCTTGAGCACTTTGCGCATGCGCTGATAACACCAGTTTCCCAAATGAAGTGACCTAATGGTGGGTTTATGTCAGTGGTGACAAGATGAAGCTAACACCAGGTGCGCCTCAACGGAAGGTTTTTTTTGTCCCATCACGACCACCCCCTTCCCCTCACCACACCCCGCTATCACCAACCTAAATGCGCGCCGGCTGTTTGAAAGCTCCTCGATGAGGGTCACGCTTTTGGAGCTCTTCAGCAGAAATTCAGACTCCGTGCATGGAGCCGCGCATGCAGCCGCGCGCACGTTTGTTTGTCTGCGACCCTTTTTATAAAACTTCCATCCTCTCGTAACAGCAATGCTCGATATAAATTCTGCGAGGACTTGAGTGGGGAAATGTGTTCTCTATCTAATAGCTTGGAGGGCTCAAGCTGGTAGAGCCACATTAGGAAGAGAGCAGCAGCGGGCCAAGTGGAGTTATCCACAGCGTGCTGCTGTTGCACCGTTCTCTATTGTTTCCTTTCACCTCTGCCAAGCCATCCCGCTAAATCACTTTAACAGCAGAGTTTGCCTCTGAATGGACTCATAACAGCATAATAAGCCACAGGCTGCGGCAGCCGATGGGAGAAATCCTTTCAGCCCAGCGCCGGCGTTCTGAGGAACAGGAAATGGTCCAGTTCTGAGCTGTTAATTTATTACTGGCACTGCTGGAGAATATGAGATGGAAAGCAGATGAAGTAAATACAGTGTTTGTGGAGGCCAGCCGCCCCGAGGAGCGTCTTGTGTTACCTCAAGTGGCTGAATGCGGTGACGGTGCAATTTAAAGGTGTAATGTACAGTAACTAACCTGATCGCTTTTCTCTCTATGCAGTCTGCTGTTAAAACAGTCAGGGGCGCTGTATTGAACAACTTTGAATAAGGCAAAGTTTTTGGGAGGTTTGTTTCCTTAACTGTCCCGAAAACGTTCACAAAAATTTCACAGTTTATCGTATAGTTACACCAGATCATGTGAATTCTGCAGCTGTTTGAGTTTCCCAATGTGTGCAAACCAGAGCACCTGCTCTCAAAATCTTCACCTGTTTCCTGAAATGACCCCAGTCGAACGCTCCCCTCTCGCATCTGCCTTTCCTCTCGCACCGGCCTTTCCCTGGGCACAGCAAAATCCTTCCGAAGACGCGTACACGGGTCATTATGCGTAAACAGGCCTCTTAGCCACTTAGTCAGCAAAAATTGGAGAAACTTCCTCACACGAGCTTTTATGGATCACCCTGATAGTGCACTTACTCAATCCAATGAATAATAAAAATGATTCCTGTGTAGAGGCCGTGGTGAGTAACGCTGATGCCTGGTGCCGTATATTTCATTGCAGATGAAGTTATAATCAAGGTAATGGTATATTCATAGCATTCGTTGTCTCATACAAATAACTGCAACAGATGAATTATGCATAAAGGCTTTGCATCAAGCCTGTCATCTGACCTTACGTTACAGAAGGAGAAGCGGCACAATCCATTTCTTTTTTTCTCTGGGTAGTTATGGTTTTTAGCAAATTTTAATTAAGCAATAAGGTACGAGAGGCTGTGATTTATTCAGCCGTGACTATATTCACAGTATGGCACAGCCTCAAGCGACTTATTGCATTTCAAACCGGTTGCCACAAAAATATTTTTTTTATTTTGTTTTTTTTAAGTGAAGGCATTAAATGTCACGGATCAGCTGTTTTCTCTGCAGCGTTACTGATGTTAGCTCTGTGAATATGAATGAAGGGTGGTTAGCAACCAGTCAGCATCTATTTTAATGTGTTAAAAGCTTTAATGCCTCTTTATGGTACTATTAATATTGTTTTAATTATAGGGAGTGTAACACATAACGTTTCACATTCGTTGAAGATTGCAGCGTGGAAAGATGTTCTTTAGACATTCAACTTTCTCCTTGCCATTTAAATGCACTGTAATTTCAATATCCTCATTATCAGACTTGATGTCATCTACTTTGTCAGAGCGTTTTGTACGCCTTGTGATCAACCTGGGCCCCCGGGATTTTACGGTCTACCTTTATGGAAGCGTCTCGTGAAACTGCCTAATGCGTGTGAACAGCCATCCCATTGGATGAGCAACTGTTAATGCATGATTATTTCATTTACTTTCAATGCGGTCCGATCTAATTTGGGAGCATAATAATTACCTGGCAATCAGACTCTTAATAGACTGTGACGAGGTGTTGATTTAAAACCCAAGTGAAGGGCTGCAAACCCCTTTAGCTACAGGATTTTCAAGACTAATGTGATTCCTCTGGAGAGCAGTGAAGGGGAAACATCACGCTATTTTTGTGGTTTTCTTATATTCTTCGGAATATAAAAGCACACTTAGTGGTCTGCTTCACCGGGAGGGTGTATCACATTTCCCAACCATTCCACAGGGTATGTGGACATGGATCCATGAATAGACAGTGCCGCCACATTGTGTAGCAGTTCAAGTGCATTACAGCTGGAGGTCCACAGCACAGATTTGTCTGAAACAGGCTTTCCCAGCTGGGGGGATGCAAACTCCTAAAGGTTTGTGATGGAACTGCAGGGGTTTGTAAAATGATTAATTTGCCAATTTCAATGTATAATCTTTGGCAATTATTGCTTTATTGCATGCAATGAAATCATAATAGAACACATACTGTACACTTTACTGTATTATTATTATCAAATAGATTGCTTTGGTAACAATACAATAAGGTGTTATAACATTAGTATATGCATTAGCTAACATGAACAAAAACAATACTTTGACAGCATTTATTAAGGTTAATTTCAGTAGGTCTATTTACATGGTGAATCCAAAGTTGTAATGGTAACATTAGTTATTGCACAATAAACTAACATAAACAAATGTATTAACATTACCCAACATGAACTAATAATAAATGCTGCAAAACTGTTTTGCTAATATTTAGTTCATGTTAGCTAATGCATTACCTAATGTTAAAGGTGTGTGAATTTTAGCGGCATCTAGCCGTGATGTTGTGAATTACAACCAGCAGCTCACTATACCCCTCCCCTCTCCCTTTGTAAGCATTAGGTGGGTGACGCAGGACAAACATATTGTCACGTTTTTGCTTCTTTTGCCGAAGGAGATAATGTATTTACGAAACGCGCTCTGTAGAGCAGTTTGTATGTTTAGGGCTATACTGTAGAAACAACATGGTGAATTCCACGCAAGTATGTAGATATAAATAGCTCATTCTAAGGTAATAAAAAATGCTTCATTACGTAAGGTCTTTATACACCTCTGAAGACATAGTTATGTATATTATATTGCATTTCTGTCAATAGGTCCTCCTAGACTCACACTTTGAACCTTTAAGAAATGCAACTTTATTTGATAAATATCTTTTTGTAAATTTCATTATATTTATTGATAGGTTAGAATACTCAGGGGTCATATCGTTAGAAACTCATTCCTCAGTGAAGAAGCCTATTCATATTTTCCCCATAGCATATTAACCTAAGATACTTGCAGATGTAGTTTAAACAGGGTCTTTAACAGTTTAGCGGCACACTTGAGTGACTTGTTTTATGATTTTGTCACCATGTGACGTGGGCTCTTCAAAGAGAGACAGGGCAGTTAAATTTGATATTGGATTTGACAGCAATCCTGCAAGTCTGTGTAAAAGTGCTGGATCTCATTTCACACGTGAAGCAGGCATTTATACAGAGATCTTAAAGGCACAGCAGCAAAAAAACTGACCTGTTTATTACTGAGGGTCAGGGAGTGGGTGGAAAGAAGTCATTAAAACTATATCATGAAAAAATCAACTTTATGGTATAAGTGGACCTCAGGGGGGGAGTGTTTAAAATTAAATAATAAAAAATGACATGACCCCTTTAGAATCTCAGGGAGTAAGTAAATAATTTAGGTCATAGAGGTGGCAACGCTTAAGAACCCCTGGTCTGGTTTTAAAACGAAGGCGTGAATGATTTAATACAGGAAGTTTTATTCTATATATCAAATCTATCAAACATGCAACTATTGTCATTTTAAATGTATGAGCAGAGATGGAAAATGTCATACAATAAAGATCTAAGAGATACTATTCCTTCACAGCAAGCTAAAAGCTTGAGATAGATCTGCGTCTCTGATGACTTTTTGATGGAGTGTTTCAGAGGACCAACCATCAACCGTGTGCCCCGTTCTAAATGAGTAGCATTAAGACACCTGCCCAGTGGGTCTTAAGCTGTTCTCCCCCCATTCATAGCATCAAACATACAGTAGGTGTCTTCACTCCACTCGTCCTCTGTTCGGCCTCTGACTCACACATTACCGCTGTCCTCCTCATTTCCTCTCACGTCAAAAACCTTGGGCCGAGGTTAGCCCAAATCGTGCACAGCGTGAGGGGGAGATTGCAAGAACCTGCTTGCCTCTAATTGGAAAGCTAATGTGTTTGTGTGCATCGCTAGGTGACATGACTCACTGTGCCTGCTAGCGTCTAGCCGGGGCTGTTTACAGCACTGCCAAAGACAGCAGGAGCCCAAAGCCCTCACCCCCGCCCACTCATGCATTCCAAACTCTCCATCAGCAGTATGGAGATGCTTTGTGGGCAAATAATAGTATGCATGACTGTAACCTCTCACAATAGCCTGGCGAGTTTCAATTCGCTCCGCAACCGCCTTTCCCTCAAGAAATGCTTTCACGGTTTACATGGTCACAGGCCACTGACCCTCATTGTTCTTGACAGCCTTGCCAATAGTTTCTTAGAGAGCGACACTTTCAGCGGTCTCCATCAGAGGGAGATCTAGTTGATTGATAGAGGCCGGGTAATGATTGCCCAATCAGGAAGGAGATTTAAAGGGATAGTACACCTGAATGTGAAAATGCTGTCATTCTTCAGTAACCCTCGTGTCCTTCTAGACCCATTTGTCTTTCTTCTGTTGAGCACAAAAGGAGAATTTTAGAAAAATATGAATTGTAGACTAGGACTGGAGCTGTCATATGTATTGTTAAAGCTGCAGTCGGTAACTTTAGCTTCTGTGTCGCCATCTCTGTTTGAAATATAAACTGGCATGTTACTTTACATACAGTACAAGAAAAACAAAGTGTCAAACTGACGATTTCCATATTATTGTACCTGACAGCTTGAATTGGGGTAGGACCGTTTTGAATGAGGAATGTCGTGATATCAGACTTTGACTACACGGTTATCATGGCCAAAAGTATATGCAATAACACTTTTATCACAATCAATTTAAATGTGTTTTTAATAAGCAATGCTATCCGTCAAATTCATATTTTTAGTTTATTTTGTGTTCTTTTTTGACCCAATAAAATACAAATTTTAATTGAATTTATACAGCCTTGGAGCAACATGAGGCTGAGTAAATCATGACAGAATTTTCTTTCCCTTTAAAGGTTTAAAGTTACAATTCAGTCATTGTTTATTCACCCTCGTGTCGTTTAAAAGCTGTATGTGACTGTTTCTGTTGTGGAACACAAAAGAAGATATTTTGAGAAATATCTCAGTGGTTTTGTGTCACGATCACAGAGGAAGAACCCAGATGCAGGCAGGCGGTGAAGGGGTTAACAGATACTTTATTTACAATACAAAAAACGTAAAACAAAAACCCACGGTGGGGAAAACAAGACACGATAACAGGGGGAAATGAAATAACAGGAAAACAGGAACATAAACTGACTAAACTAAACCAACAAAGACTAAGCACAACACAAGACCAAATACAATAAACTAACACTAACTAGACTCACCGAAAACATCACATACAGGAACACCAGCATGGAACACGAACTTTACAGCACAAGGCATACACCACATACACATGCAAACGTACACAGTACAATCCACGAGCACAGGACAAAGAAACAAGAGGGTATTTAAAGGGAAGACAAACGAGGGATAACGACACGGGGCAGGTGTGGGTAATCAAACACTTAGGGAAGGATAACAAGGAAACGAGAGGAATGGGGCCAATGACAAGACACTGGAGAGAACGTATATTACTGTCAAACGGACAATAATATGTTTCTCTCCACACATAACCAAAGACTTTGTCATGGCTCTGCTACAGGACCAAGAAAAACATGACTAAGGAAGCAGAGCCATGACAGTTTTGTGTCCATACAACGAGAGCCAATGTAGCCCATTGTTGTTGGGTTACCAACATTCTTCAAAATATCTTTTTTAATAACATGAGGGTGAGTAAAATTGAAAGAATTGTGTTTTTTGGTGAACTATCCCTTTTAGACGCGATATTAAACAGATGCAGCACCTACTATGTTATATTGAATTGTCAACCAGACACTGGCACTGAATAACAAAATATCAATAATCACAATGCTAATAGCACGGTTATTGACAATAGTGGTATATTGTTACAGTACACCCCTATTTTGAATACTGATCATTTGCTACAAAATTTTTGCTTTTGTTTTTTGGACCAAAAAACGTTACAGATTTTAGCTTCAACGTGTTCCGTTTGTGGAAAGGACTTCTAGCTCTCCTTGTCACAGGTAGAACAAATCATTTACTTGAGTCTTTTCATTGAATTGTTCACAAGTTCACAAAACAACTATTCAAATACAAATCGCACAAAGCTATTGTTTGTCAGAAAGCTTGAAAAATAGAACACAAGTAGTTTGCATGACTTTTGTGGTGCTTTTATGTTGCTTTTTCTGTCAGTTTGCAGCTTGAAAGTGCCAGTCTTCACTCACTATCATTATACAGAAAAGTCTGACTGATATTTTTAAATATGTGTTCCCGGAAAGAAAAATAAGCTATGTGAGTTTAAAATACATGAAGTATCTTATAAAACACGTCAAGTATATAAAGTCAATGATAACAGGTTTTCAATTTTATGTGAACTATCCCTTTAAACCAAGGAGGACACTGGGAGGAAATGAGAGATGCACAGAAGCTGACACTGCAGCTTTCTACAGCACAGTGCAGCGTGAGGTGGGGGTGGAAAGCACCTGGGAATTGTGGGAGCTGCTCTGTGTTCAGCTACCTACATGTTAGCGCAATATGTCCGGTGACTTAGAGTTGTTTTTTAAATAAACCTCACTTGTTTACTGTGGACAGTGAGGCGTTATTATTCTTTAAAAAATAAAAAGACTAGTTTAAATAGTTTCTCACGTGCCGTTAGCCGTAGGCCGTGGAAACATATATCTAGAGCATCTGTCATGCCCACCCCCACAGACCTGGCTTGAGAAGAATAGTATTTTAGTATCAGTATCAAGCTCACTGCAGGTGCCTGATGAATGAACCCTCTGTGACGCTGACCCTTCTCATCCCTCTTCTGGCACTCGTAGCATTAGCGGGAATCTGCTCGGAATGATTACCAATGAATCTGCCCCGGCACTTACATGTAGCACCCGACGTTCCCAACGTGACAGATGCAATGTGTTGCGCAGGTCAACGGCGAGATATTTCCACGCTCGGTCATGTTAAGGAAAAGACGAGCAACGTTTTTCTCCACAAGCACTGCAGGCAGTTATTTCTTGGTAAGTTTAGCTAGCGAGAGCGTGGGCAGCTGTGGACAAGACCGTTTTCTGAGATGATTGCGGTGGTTTGACCATGTGGCGAACGAGGTTGTGTTTGTCACCTCGGCGGACCGTCAGTGGGCTGCTTGATGTCCGGAGGGCGGCAGTGGAGACAGGTTGTCCAATCTGCTGCTCCTCAGTCGGACCGCACTGAACTTCCGCTGGTGCTACGCCTCCACCTGATTTACACATCGCGGGCTCCGTTACAGGCTAAACTGAGCTGACAGAACCACCTGGAGCCCTCGCCGGCCTCCCCCTCCTTCTGCTTACATAAACACACACACATGTATCATATCGACCGCTTCATCTCGCTTTCTTTACTGGCCGAATTCCATCGCGCTTATAGATTGAGACGTCAACTGATGATTGTATCATGTTCAATTGAGACATAAAGTGTCACTGTACATTCGTCAAAATAACAATATAAAACTCATTGGGAGGTAAAAAAGCGCCTTTTATCGGATTACGCTTTTTGTATTTGATTTATTAACTGTTGCGTGATAGAAAATTGACCAATTTGTTCTGCCTCCATAGGCTGGTAGTTCAGGGTAAAAAATGAAGAGAGCAACTGAGAGTAAGAACTGGCTTGGCAAGAGTTACTCACCAGTGGACGATAACTGTAGAAGGAACGGCAACATAATACATGCTTTAAATTGAATTGTAACAATGATAGACTGAACCTCACTGATAAGCGAGTCAATAGTCAAACCGCCTCAGCGGAAAATCTAGGATGCCTGAAGTCGTGCTTTATTTCCTCAGAACTCCATGTGCTGACACTTGGAATACTCTTGCGTTAGGCCGGCAAAATGAAAGTGTGAGAAACAAATGTCTTCGTGACGGCTGCGTGACAGGTGCAGTTTCAGCCGAGAGATGATATCTAGCTCGTCTGTGTACCATGATGCAAGTGACTTGTCACTCATACATAAGGAGAAAAACTCAACGCCGGTCATTTTTCTGGCCCTTTCGGTTTCAAGAATCTTACACGAGCGCTTTTAACTCCTTTTTAATGTGTATTTTTATTCTAAATAAAACTGCTCATTTAAGGGGCGTAGGCACGGATCCCGCTGTGCGCTAGAGTTTAAAAATGAAAACGTGCTATGAAATCTAAATCTAAACTGAAAGTCATTTTTACGTCATTGCTCCGATTTTCAATGGGAAATGATTCATCATTCCCTGAGTGACAATTCCCAAGGTCTAAAATGATGCTGTGTTTAATTGTAGACTTTATACTTCAGTGAACCGTGAAGCAGCTGTTTTCCGAATATCATCCGGTTCTTTGAAGAAGTTTGGGTCTGCAGATGTGCATGAATCAATGGACTTTATCTGACACCCAGATCAACTTTCTGTGCAGCAGAACAGTTTGCTCTTGTAAACAGTGCAGGGAGTTTGAGAGGGAGTCTGCCTGTATCTTGGCTCAGCACCTGCCTTTGGCTGGTTTCAGATGCCTTCTTGAATTACTGAGTGTTCCACATGAAAAGATTTAATCTCTCACCTCTAAGCGGATTCATTTAAGTAATTTGCTTATTAGATCATTCCAAGGGCTTTTCAGAAGTGTTTGTGATCCGCAGCGGCAAATTCAAATGATCAAGGATGGGAAGAATTAAATCCGCCCGCCATTGGCTGGAACCCCTCAAAATAAGCTATAAAGCAAGCAACACAGTAGTTCTGCAAATAATTCACTAAAAATGTGAATTGTGTAATATATCAACCAATCGGAATCAAGCGTTCAACAGTCTTGTATCTCATCACATATCTCAGCAGTACCAAGTGTTTTGTTATTATCTCTACAGACACGTCCATGCAAACTCTTCCCCTTTTAATGCAAGTTTCCAAACAGCAATAGAGCTGATCCTCCTTATATCCATTAAATAGGCTCAGTTATTTCAAGCTTAATCATATCAAAGGGTAAACGATGAGATGCAGACTGCATATAGTGTATAGACCTCCTCTCCCCTCTACCTAAGCGGATTATACAGCATCTGATAAAGCAGATGATGACAGTGCTACTCTGGGTTATGAGCTCAGGATGTGACTGGCATAAGCAGAGGGTGTTTAGGGCTCTAGGGATGCTATAAATTTGTAAAATCTGAAATTGCTTTTATTTCGACTTTGCTCTTGTTTGGCTTATGTTTTCGCATTAAGGAAATGTTACACGGTACTGTATGGCATTCAGCATTGTTCAGATGATTCAAACTAGCAAAACAAATGAACAAACAAACAGTATGATACAATTAAAGTTCATTTGTTTTTGTCCACTCACTTGGTTGGCCAAACATCTGTTTTGATTTTGCTTTATGATCGTTCAGAATAGGGTTTCTTTCAATTGTGAGTTTGCTTACTACGGGAAATGTAAACCGAATTGAACTTTACTTGGATATTTTGCAGTTTGTTGCTTGTCGACACACAAGGCTACTGCTCATTGTGGCCATGCTCGTATTCATTAAAACATCAGACTTGCTCAGTTGACATAGCTGACTTATATAATACTATGATACAGTATTATTCCCTCTATAAAATGTTATTGTAAGACCCATCGCTGGGTCAAAAATGGACGAATCCAATTGTTGGGTTAAATTAACCCAGAGAATGTTTATATTTGACCCAACAATGGGCTAAAGGGATACTCCACCCAAAAAATGATTCTGTCATCATTTGCTCCCCCTTAAGTTGTTTCAAATCTGTATAAATTGCTTTGTTCTGATGAACATGAAAGATATTTAGTAAAAGGTTAGCAACTGACATTTCTGCGACATCATTGACTACCATAGTAGAAAGAAATGATTGTATCATTTTAGGGTCTGTTAAACACAAAATGAGATATTTTGAAGAATTCAGGGAAAGCAAACAGTTCTGGGGCACCTTCGACTGCCATTTTAATTTTTCGCACTGTGGTTGTCGGTGGTGGCCAAGAACTGTCAGTTGCCAACATTTTTCCAAATGTCTTTCTACTGTATGTGTTTGACAGAACAGAAACAACTTGAGGTGAGTAATTCATGGGTGGAGTTTTTGCATTTTTGGGTGGAGTATTCCTTTAAAACAACCCTGCATAGGGTCATTTTTAACCCAACAGTTGGGTTGATGCATTTGTGACCCAACGCTGGGTTGAAAATAACCCAATATGTTTTAGACCGTATGCATTAATGTGTTTTATTTGACATAAATGAAAAACTGAAGGAAGTACAGTTTCTCCAGTATATTCTTATGTGTCAATCATTCAAGCTGAACATTATGTGTTTACACAAACTTCCAATAGACTCAAAAATGGAGAAAAAACACCTGGATTGTGAAAATTAGATGTGACCTTAATTCGGTAAACGTAAACGGACCGCATAACCTTGGTTTTATTCACGTTCAATGAAATATGGTTACTGCTCTACTCGACTACGGTCTGTCGAGTTCCTTCTCTATTTTTTCGGAAGGAAAGGAAATGCACAGTGATTAGTGTCCTGCTCTTTAAATGCTTGAGCAAAGCCAGTCCTTTAACACTTCACCCTCAATGTGTTCGTCCAGCATTGGTACTGAGGACAAGTGTGAACTATCCTAATTGAAATTAAAGCCTACTGCTGTTGGAGCACATCCCACCCTGCCAGAGGACTGGCTTCTGCACAGGTGGGCCTTTACAGATCACATAATGGGAAGAAGTATTTCTGTCACAGATGGTTGAGTTCATTTCTGGTGGCACCTGGCCCCTAGATGCACGCACACACGCACATCCACGCACCCACCCACACACGCGCACACACACACACACACACACACATGCTCGTACAGTAGCTTCGCCCCTTCCTGTGCCACCCACCATGATTGATTAGGTTTCTGGTGTACTGACACCATGTGGGCAGGCCTGCAGAACACATGGACAGCAGCATGCTGCTTATCACACGCTTTTCACTACCATCCATGCGTCATCGCAATAATCACTGTTTGCTCCGCTCCATAGATGGATGAGAAACAGCGTTTTTTGATCAGCCCTACTTCGCCCGGTGATGATGGGTTCTTGTACGACTGCCCTGTTTTTCTGTGCCAGACTCAAAGTCTTGTAATACCCAAGATACTTTGCTTCAGACCATTAACCAATGGGGTCAATGTTAATCAGGTTGATTTATTTTAAAATTGTAGGTGGACTTGAAAAATGATTAAAATATGTTATAAAAAATCTTAAAAACAGGTGTTTGAAAAAATGTCATTTCAATGTGTTTAGTCAAGGTCACATCTAACTTTTCAACACAGAGTTTTGACATAGTTGCCTTGAAAGAAAGATTGAAAGTATCTAAAATGAAAAATAATGGCAAAAAGATTCAATCAAATATTCTCGTTCTGAGAAATGTGTTGGAAGGACACTGTATTCTTTATAAAATCTTATGAGCTGCGTATTCCCAATTCGATCCAATGTATCCTTCTCAGAGAAGACAATCCCATTATACATTGTGACAAGCTCCATAAAATAATCAAACCAAGATGGCAGCTGAGGCAGTAGAAACAAAAGCTGCGTCCCAATTCGCATACTATCCGTCCTAAATAGTATTCGAAAAACAGAATTAGTATGTCCCAAATCATAGTCTGCTGAAATGAGTATTCTCAAAGTATCCGGATGGTAAACTGTTTCCGGTGAAAATTCAAAGTCTGAATCCATGGACACTTAATGGCTGATATGACCCACAACTCACCGCAAGAGGGCGGATTTTAGTGACGCTCCACTGCATTAATAAAATTAAATAAAAGATGCTTCGCTAAATTAATAAATGTAAGTATATAGTAAACATTGCATATGAAATATTGAATGAATA
This sequence comes from Triplophysa rosa, assembly GCF_024868665.1. Taxonomy (NCBI): domain Eukaryota; kingdom Metazoa; phylum Chordata; class Actinopteri; order Cypriniformes; family Nemacheilidae; genus Triplophysa; species Triplophysa rosa. The sequence continues at coordinate 10,463,610 of NC_079908.1, forward strand.
CATACTTTAATGCAAGGAAGAGCTGTTTTGATGTTCATGGAATTCAAATATCACAGTTTCACTAGGCAACAACGGTCACTTCCATTTTGCATTAGTATGTCCTAGTGTGTGCATACAGTTTTGCTGCGCACTTAAATGTACATACTTTTTCCTTAAGAAAAGCAGTACGTACTTTAAGGGCATAGTATATGTAGGCAAATTGGGACGCAGCAAAAAGTATTCCATATAATATAAAAAGAAGAGTCCATAAAAAATTCAGTGTATGTAAAGATTTTGACGAAGCATGTTTGTATGTATTTTACCCAGTATTATGTGTATTACCCAGCATTCTATTCTGTTCTATTCTATTGGGATTTTGCTATTTACATTAAGAAAAAAAAGGAAATGGTTTAGAACTCAGATGTTACACTGTGTATTTGTGCTTTTAGGTGCCAGGATTTTGATCCTGTTGGTTTAATATTGTTTGCTTTAATATACTCCCAGCAGACATGTGCAGAACTGGTTCAGGCAGAATTTGTTCAGATAAGCGAGAATCCACTCGTAGATGGCACTCACATCATTTCCTGACTTCTTAATACCTTCCCCTTATCTTCTGTGGCCCAGACAAAAGAAAAATATTGTCTCCATTTTTATAAATCAAGACATAATATTGTATGTTTTTTAAAAAGAAGTCATTTGTAATGGCTGAAACCTCAAAGCCAAATTTACCTTAGCCAGATTAAAAGGCAAAAGAATCTATTTAACCTGTCAGGCGGTCTCCGCGCCGCGGTGTCTTTGGGCGAGTGCTGTTAGGTGCAGCCGAGCATGTATTCACACAGGGCTTCTTCCCTTTCCCTAAAGAGCAATCTGAGGTGCTGTCTCTTTAAGTTGAATTAAATCCAGCAGATATCTCAACCGCGGGCCATTAGTTCCAGAGGAGGGAGGCTTTATGAGTAATTATACCAAAACTGCCATTATTAATCCGGCCTCGTCTTCCCCGGGGGCTACTGTACAAATATCTTGGGTGGAAAAGCTCAGGATGCAGCAAAGAGCAGATGATGTCTCTTCCTCTGTTGTTTGTCCTCACACGCTCATTAGGCTATTGGTTTTTCTCAAACCGCACAATGTTAAGGAGAAAAGTAGGTCCTGTTTTCCGATCATCCAAGCAAGACTCGCGGGGACTATGACTATGCTATTTGATTTATTTTTGAATTGTATTTTAGGTGTTTTTGCTTTTATCATGTTTTAACAATTTGTGGGTTATACAAACAAAAGAATCAATCTGTGCTATAGACGGTTTTAAAGCAACAACATACACGTCACGGCGCATGTACACTTTTGCGGCCCAAACTTCATTTACGGTACACATCTACAAAGAATAGAGTCCCTGCACATTATTTCTGATAACAAGCAAAAGAAATAACACGTCAATTACATTAGCTAGCAAGTTAAAATGATGTCTAGCCATTATTATTTTGGGTTACCAGTCACTTGGCTAAACTTAAATCCGAGAAAGTTACACGACCCATTCAACAAATTGTTTAATTAATACAATTATTATACAATAACTTATTAATAAAAAATTACACTATTATAAATTAAATAAAATGTAAATGGTTATATTATTAGCCAGTAGCCAGACCGATCAATAGTCTATACCAGTCATCCTCAATTGGCAGACCGCGGGCCGGATCCAGACGTTTACTTCATTTCATCTGGACCGCGAGACATCGCCTAATAAACCATTTAAAACTTTTGACTATTTCGGTAAATTGAGCAGCGCATCTACACAGCGGAAAATCACATCACACGCGCTCTCAGGAACATTTATGTAATTGATTCTTTGCCGCTATATCCTGTAATATCTTTATCTAGCGCCAAACGCGCCGCATGAAGAGCAGCAGACACGTGCCTATTTTAACTAGTGCAGACACGCAGAGCAGGTAAATGGACACGCATCAGTAAACAAAATCAGCAATATTAAAGTATTTGTATCTGTCAGTCTGTTTACTGTTTGCTATATGTCTCCAACATTTCAACCAGATGTGTGATATTTTATGAACCATAACGTTTTTATCTACATTTAGCATTAGTATTATTGATCAGCATGTGAACATTTGTGATCCTGTGAAAACCCAGGCTAAATTCTCATAATCTAATCGATTATGAATAACAAGCATCAAAGATTCATTTCAAGCATTAATTTCACTAAGATTTCAATCTTTAAAATGGCATTATTCAGCCAATATTGAAGATATTGTTGTTATATTTTCACAGAATATTCTGTTGGATGATTTTATGTAGAAAACAGGAAAAAGACTTTTGCTGGGTTTTCACAAGCAGGGTCACATTTTGTAATGAACAACGTTCTAACTGGGAAATTATTCAAAGATAGAAGTAGTTATACGCATGGCATGGAAAGGCTAATTTAGTAAGTAACTTTATTTTCTGCTTATGATGAGAGCAATTTAATTGTTACATTACATTTGCTGTTTGCATGTTGTCAGTAGTTTTTTTTTAATTTACAAATATTAATTATAAGATTTCTATTAAGAGGGAATTCCCCTAAAGCCACAGAGCCTGCAAAACATACATACTGTGGATATCAAAATATAAAATAAATGGCCTGATAAAATATATTTTATACAGTATATATATATATATATATATATATATATATATAACTTATACATATATATCCTATTTATTTATTTTCAAAAAAACCTATTGTCCGGACCTTTAATTGAATACCCCTGGTCTATACAGTATGGCGAAGATGTGTCCTTTATTCCGCCAGTGCCTTTGGTGAAGTGTCTCTCTAATACCGTAAGTGCTTCAGGTTCTGAAGCCAACACAATGGACATGATTGGTGCTTTGCCTCCCTGTGAGCACCTTTATCACACGCTCTCAAACTGTCTCAACCCTCCGACTCCAAGCGGACCAACGTGCTGTGCCGACAGAAGATGGCCAACAGCTCAGACTGCCTGGTGGCAGATGGTTCAACTCAGGGATGCCTCGCACCCAGAAGCGCACGCGGCCCAGATAGCATCGTCTCTTATCATGCTGAGCAACCCCAGGGTTGGCAAATTGATTAATACCAGCCTTTCATCTCCGAGAACCCTCATGAAGATATTATCGCCGCTGACGAGAACGTTCCCAATCCACCCTACTGACAGCGAATGACACCTATGAATTACCGTCTCCCTAATTCTGCTTCAACCTTCGTCGTCATCATCAGTCTTTGAGGTTATCTGGGCCTCATTACATAACTAGCGACAACCTTTTTTTCTGGAGCTCCGTTTGTCATCTCACCTCGACGCCCAAAGCACCGCAAGCTCATAAATATAAAACAGCGACCGTCATTGATTATCTTTCGACACGGCCGGTTCAACTGCTTTCTATTTTTGCGTCCCAGATCCTTGGGTATGGATGTTTTTGCACGTATTCGAAGCATGTCACCTGATCTCAAGGTTATCTACCGTGTATCTCAAGTGCTCGGTCTGCAGAGAAATGAGAATCGATTATAGCAGGATGGGCATTTCTCTCGGCCTGCCCTGGGGCTAAATCTCGTCCAGCGGGCTTTGTGTTCATTTGAGCGGAGTCGACAGTGTGGCTAACTGTGGCCGTTAGTGCCGTCTGACGTCGTGGATTTACAGACTCTGCCGCCGTAACACGGAATTGCCCCCTCCTCTTCTCCATTCTGTTCAATCAACACAGCTCATTGGTGGCGGCCGGCCCCCCTCGCTCGCTCTCTGTGTCTGAGTAATGGCTTGCTTCTCTCCTCCTGTCATCATGAAAGGTGGCTCTGGCTCTTTCCTGTTTGGCCTTTTTTCTACGTATGTCTTTTCAAGCGGGAAGGCAATCCCAGCTGAGATCTCTATCCCACATGATTTATCTGATGTATAGTGTACAGGTTCAGTCCATCTCGCCCTTTCTCTTTTATCCTTGAGCCTTTTGATAAAATGATCATTTTTACTGATCGAAACAGACATTACTTTAAACAAACTTGCCTATAAAATGATTGAAATATATGCAAATGTATTGACTATACAGTACTGTATAATAATACCTTGTTAGGGTGTTAGAGTCTGTTTTTTAAAATGGTAATGTCGTGCTTAATATTTACTTAGAAACGTGTGAGATTTTCACATTGACTGAAGTTGATTTGATAATTTGTTTATTTTTATTAATTTTTTTAATCAACTCCAGATTTGCTCTTACCTTACAGAAGTCATTTGCACAGATTTTGTAATTGAAGCTTGACAAATAAGCATTATTTCGGATCACAGCAGCAAAAACATCTCTGATTCATGTGTAAGTGAAGTGTTGAAAAAATTGTTACAATATTTAAAGCTAGCGTAGGCAGTTTTGTTGCGATGGCAATAACAAGCCAGCTTGAAAAGCATAGAAGAGGAAAGATCCTGCTCTCTGTTCAGACCACTCTCCAAAACCACGCCTCCTCATGTCAATGACCTCATCGTTTACTTCGCAGATGAGACAACATTACAGAACAAAGCGTATAACATTACAACAGTAATGAACGTAAACAACTTATTTATGGCTATTGGTGGCATAAAATGTTTTGTAAGCTTGTTGTTTATGCGCCAGCAGGGTGCACAGAGTTATGCAAAGACGTAGGTTGATAGACAGCTCATCCCGTCAATGCATTTGGACCAGATGGGATAATTTGATGATAACGTTATTGTCCTGAGACTTCCACAGATTTTTGGGGGGTAAATACTGTATGTAGACCACTTTAAGTATCAGTTGCTAACAGAATGAGAAGAGATATTAACCAGTGCAATATAACAATGTTTGAAAAAGTATAATTTTTTATTGTCTATCATATCTTTACTTATTATTACAATAAATGTATATAAATACAGTGGTAAATATATCTCACTCTCTTTCTGAATATATCTCTATATAGGCTATTCCACTACATTGAATTTAAATCGTTGGGCAGACCCAACATTTTATTTACCACGTTATTATATAATTCACTTGAAAAAGCCTTCGATTATGAGATTAATCACAAATTAGATTATCAGTATGCTAATTTAATATTTTGGCCAAAGCTCTTTGCCTAAGGTATCAGTTTAGTATTACTACTGGGATAACAGATGCCAGGACCGTTTCCAATCCTCTATTTTGGTATCAACTCAACCCTAATTACAGTGTAAAATGTTCTATGAATACATGCACCTTCATTAGAAAACCATAAACAAGTGAAGCGATTTAAAAAGGGAGAGAGAAAGGAGGCAGGCATTTGTCGTCAAATTTTGTCTGATACTAAATTATTCATCAAGATCGGGAACCAACTCCTGCTATCTTGGTCACAGGGGGGCGGGGGTGGGTTGCATCTGGCAACAGCAAGTGTTGTCAGCTCTTCTCCGCGTGATTTTCACATCGGCTGAAAATAGACCACCTGTAAAATGTAAAAACTGCCTTTCGAAGCCTCGTCTCTTTTTTTCAAAGCCTTTCATTTAGCTTCACAAGCATAAACGTGGTCTTCCAAGTTCTTTTCACTGCAGTGCCGGGCTAGTGTGTGTTTAGAGGCTGTGCCGAGCGTGCGCAGGGCTCTGAATTTGTATTCTTGGTTGCGTGTGTGCAACTGATTCTCCATCTTTTGGCTTCTTTCTGTGTCTGCATGTGTGCTTATGCACTACGATCGCCCGCTCCCTCCACACCCCTCCCTTCTCTCTCTCTCTCTCGTCTTCAGACAGACACTGCACCGCTCTCGCTCCTCTCTCTCTCTCTCTCTCTCTCTCTCTCTCTCTCTCTCTCTCGCTCCATCTCTGTAGCAGTCTCTGGTTGAGCATCCAGAAGAAGGACTGCGTGTCCTGCTCCTCGCGCTTGCGGCAAGCAACGGTCGTTGTTCCTGTGGTATTTTTTTGTCGTCCGCTGTGCTCTCGGGTCCCGTCAATCCTGAGAGAAAAGCCGTCAGGAGGAGAGGACGCGCTCGAGCCACCGTTCCAAATTGAATTAGCATGCATTTCACCACAGCGGCGCATGTAAGGATTTCGGTCGTTCACACTTCAGCTGTGAGGGGCATTTTGCTGCTAACGTTGTCAGACTAAGCTAATTAGCGAGGGGATGCTTATCGGAACCGGGGAGGAAAAAAACAGAAGAGGAGGATGAAATGCAGCTCTAATCGATACAGCGGTCACGTCAGAGAAAAGAATTCGAAAGAGACTGGAACGCTGGTGGAAAACTGATCGTCATCTAACTCCAGGTCTTCCACTTCAAGAGCGGCGCGCAGAATAGCAGCACGGCGCTGCGTCCACAGCCATCGCGTCAGGAATCACAGAGGGCTTTATTTATTTATTTGCGGCTTTTTCTCTCTACCATGCTGCAGCAGGGTTCTCACCGCTCTACGTTGTGCTGAAAAGAAACGTGAGCGCTTCGTCCTGCATCGCTCCTACATCAAGCGCGGGTCGGTTTCTACCCCGCTCGTCCGTTTCTGTTCGCCTCTGTCTCCGTTACAGCTCATCTCTTTTATCAGCATTAGAATAATCCTTCAGCCACCGGGATGTCTCTTATCTCCATTTCCGCGATAGAGGAGCTGCCCTTCGAGGGAGATTGGTCTTAATATCGTGTAAGCTCTACCTGAGGCTGGAGAGGAAAGGAGAACAAGAAAGGGAGACGCCTCCTGGCATCTTTTTCACCTGAACCGTTTCTCTTCGTCAATTAAGTCCGATTTTGCCTTCAGAATCATTGATTGGCGTCGGTGTTATCCGAATTGCTTTCGGGAGTTGCAACACTTGGGAGTCGACTCGACAATTCAACCGTCAACGCAGACGACTGCCCTTGTTGGTTTAGATTTTTCGTCTTTTTTTAACAATCGCCAAGCGTGCAAACCGCCCTGGGAGGAAGTCAGGAGGTTTTTCTTTTCGGATTTCGAAGCCAGACTTGAAAGGGATTTGTTCTTTTTGAGGAATTTATCTTTTCTTCTGGAAGCCTACTGTGAAAGCCTTGAGGCTCTGGGTGTTGTTGAACTGCAATCCCCTGTTTTCTACTAAATTATTTATTTGACACGTGGATAACGATAGACATGGGTACTCCCTTTTGAGATGCACTCTTTCCAACGGGTTGGACAAATGGTGTGTGGAAGGGCCTACGGTGGGCCCTCCTGCCCCAGGCTGGAGGTGGTGCTGTTGGGCTGGGAGCTTGGTGGAATCTCCTGGCTGGGCCTTGGCTCGTGGTGGAGACTGGCGTTTTCTTTGGCTCTGTTGACCTCGCTGCCGGACAGAACAGCCAATGCTCGAGTGTCTTCCAGCCTGAGCACCACCCACCACGTCCATCATTTCCATAACAAGCATGGTACCGTACCCATCGCCATCAATAGGATGCCCTTCCTCACAAGAGGAGGCCACGGTGAGTCCTCGTCCTGATTCTTCCATACTGCATTTCCTCCTCATCGACCAGGCCGCTCACCATGGGTTCCTGGGTCTAGAAAGCTTTGATTTGATTAGGGAGAGTGATTATTATCAAAATTTTGATATTTTTGGGCATGCGTGACACAGAGTTTCATTAGAACATCATAAAAATGTTTTGATCTCAGTCTTCATAGATGGGGAGTGGTCTTGTGTTCTTTGAGCCTTGCACTGCAGATCTCGAGAAGGGGGGGGGAGTTTGTGGGCTGAATGTGTTGCTTTTCATGTCTAACTCAAGCTATTGAATTGCAACTTCTCGTCAAGGCCTCTTTTGTGACTTGTGTCAATCAAATATTGTGTCGAGCATTGACAATCTGTCTTCCAGCTGAGCTCTGGCATATGTTCAGTGGCCACTGAGCTTGTCATATTTCACTGATAAAGTCGATGAGCTGGCCTGGGCCACAGGCTTTGATTATGAAGTTTCAAGCCGGTTAGCTGTAAAATTTTATGGCTTCTGGACCACCATTATGTTGCTGCAGCTATCAGAGGTGGTGCAGTATTGTCTTTGTTCTCATTTTTGTTGTATATTGTTCTATAGAAATACAGTTTTTTCTCTATTTTATTTTAGTTCTATTTAAAAAAGGCATGAACCATAATGTGTGTGATTCCAGACATACTCGAGGCTGTTTTCACACTGTGCAGTATTTTCAGTTTGTCACTTACTTTGACTGTTCTCAAAGCAGCATTGTATAGCCTAATACAGAGCAGCTTAAGACATCTCAGTGTTGCCAGTTGTCACATCTGTATGATCTCAAAGCAGTTTGTCCAGATCTGCTTTGCTGCAGCAAATAGTGAAACAGAGCTTGTGATTGTTCTATTCATTTTGATACTTTCTGACAGACGGATAGAATTGATCAAAGAATCCCACAGCAACTGTTTACATTGAATACAAGTGCTGGATTTCCAACAATCTCCGGAAAAGATCAAAAACTGAAATTGACCTAGCTTTTTGGAAAAGAAACTGTAAATCATCACATTTTTGAATCAGGAGATCATTTTAAATATTTTGAATGTTGTGTTTTTCCTGTTGGAAATGTGGGCTTAGTGTGAACAGGCCATTGTACAGCATGCAGTCATGCATTTTTCCATCGTGGACCACTTGTTTGTTTTTTCCATGCAATTGTAATGTATAAATATGTGAATTAATATTAGTGTTGTTGTTATTATTATTTAATATAAATGATTATTATTATTATTAGAATTGTTACTGTTGAACATAAATTATTATTTGTAGCAGTAGTAGTAGTAGTAGTATTTTTATTTAATATGATAAATTGTTATTGTTGTTAACCACTAACCACCACTAACATAAAGTTTATTTTGATGATGTAGTTGATATTTTAAAGCCTTTATCGTTTTACAATTACAATATATATTTGATTTATTTATTTAGCTTACATTTTATTTATTTTGGTTTTGCTGTTGGAAACATTTATGGCTGCTGAACACTTTCAGGAGAGTGGGGAACATCGAATAGCCACAATCAATGTGTCACATCCCACACACAATGCGAAGTTATAGTCGCCAAAGCGTTCTATGTGAAGAGTCTGGGAGGACAGTGCTAAATGATCCTTTTAAACAGAGAGGGTTAGAGGGATCAGTCCTTCATCCCCAATGACAAGTAGTCCAGCAGAAGAATGTGATCCCGCACAGTAATGGGATCGTCGAGCCAACTGTTAGCAGAATCATGGCCTCCTCTCAGTGTTCCATTACAACTGCAATTGTCAGTCCGATTCCCTGCTTCCGACTAGACATTAATCTCACCTGCTCTCCCATCTGTCTCCTGCAAAATATGCAATACATTCGCCGTGTCCTTATCTTGCGGAAACAGGGCTCGCGATTCTGACGGAGCCGAGGTGGAGCAGACACGTCGTGAATTACATCACGGCCCTTGTAGGCATCTCCACAGTCATTACCCGAGTTTCACAACTGAATGCAGCGCTGTCAGGACGTCCAGCCCTTCTGCAATAAAGCTCAGATTGCATAGGAAATTGACAGATCAATCTGACGACTGCCTGACTCAACAGCGGCTCTGAATTCGGCTTGTTCTTTCGACGGAGACGCGATTCGGGTCATCTCCTGTGTTGTGCGTTTAGAATTGTATTCCTGCGGCAAATGTGTGCATATTTAACAGATTGCATTCCCACACAGTTCTGCTTTCTGAATATCGCAAGCTGGAAACTTTCACCCCCACTGACCAATAATCATATCCTGCCACATTCCATCACTCCACACAGCCCCTGCAAGGTGAAGATAATTGATTTAATTGATATGTAGATTAGTAGGATAAGTCAATCAGGTCCACAAGGACCCGAGCGGGAGGATAACATCACGGCAATATGGAGGGGAGAAAAGAGCTGTCACGCCACACGCAGCCTTGCCTTCGTCTCACGGCAGTGACATTTGCCCCTCATCGTGTGTGCATCTCATACCATCTGAAGAGCCCTTGGCGTAGCACTTATCTGCTTGAAGCTCTGGACACCAGCACTCACACGCCTTTTGTGTTTATAATGCGGGGCCATCGCTGTTCCTGTTTATTTGCTTTTTTACGTGTATTTTTATGTTATAAAATGTTTTAAATCGTACTGCCACTTTAACCCGTGTCATACGGTTGTGCACATGTCAGTAGTGTACAAAAAGCATGAATGCTGCTGCTTGCTTTTCATCTGACCCGTGCTTGGCCTCAAGTTCACACCAACCCGACAGCAGCTTTATTCCATTAAGATTCTCGACCGCTTTCTCCCTTGACCTTTAAAGGGAGATTTCATCTAGAAATGAAAATTCTGTCAGTTACCCGCCCTCATATGTTGTTCTGAACCTATGAATGCTACTAAGGTTTTTTGGTATTGGAGATTTTATGAAGAATCCCCGTGCGGCCATGACAGTTCATAGTGACCGCATCTGTTAAGCTTTAGATGAAGCTTAATGAAGTTGAAATTTAGTTGAATTCAATGACTCTGTGATTCGATCACAGCGGTTCTCAACTAACAGGCCACTGAAGGAGAAAATGATGAGAGAACGACTTAAATCGTGTTTTCACACAATGTTTTTGTTTGATTTGGAATGCAGCGCACGAGTCGCATGTACTAGTTGGTGATTTATGTAATTTTATAGCACTTAAAGGGGTAGTTCACCCAAAAATGATATATGTCATTATATGCCATCTTGTCATTTCAAGCCTGTTTGGCTTTCTATCTTCTGCAGAACACAAAAGATATTTTGAAATATTTTGAAAGATCATTTGTAACAGAAAACTGTTGGTGCCCATTGACTTGCACAATAGAGGTCAATGGGGACCAAACGATTTTGGTTACCAACATTATTCGCGATATCTTCTTTTGGGTTCTGCAGAAGAAAGAAAGTCATACAAGCTTGAAATGACAAGAAGGTGAGTAAATGATGACGGAATTTTTATTTTTAGGTGAACTATACCTTTAACATTTGCGGTCACAGAATAAAAACCAGAAAGATGATTCTACAAAATATTTCATTTTAATTTTTTTTCCACATAATAAAGAAGCTAATACATGTTTAAAACAACACAAGGGTGTTGAAATAATAATTGACAGTTTTCATTTTTGTCCAAACAATCGCTTTAAATCTCTGGGCGTCACCCCTGACAACTGATTTTTAAAATCCGGCGGCCCGACAAATTTCCAGCGTTTTATTTGAGCATGTGCCCACAGCAGAAATCTAATATCGCATCCACTCCTCCTCTCTCCATCTTGTTTTTGTCATCATCTCATTGAAATGCCGCTGGCCCCTCCTTCCCTCTTTAATACCCAGAGCTCCACAGGCTGATGGAGGCGTGATGTTTGACAAGCAGCAGCTTCTGTTTGTTCACTCATGCCTGCCTCTGCATGCTGATGCGGGGTTTCCCGGCTACCGCCATACACGGCCACCTCTCCGGTTGGTTCTGGGATCAAAGGCTCATTTTTTGTGTGGCTCAAGGCACCTTGATCTGCACAAGGGCATCTCTTAATGCACGGCCACTGGAGAGAGCCATGATGGATGCGGCCCAATATCGGTCTAAGGAGCTATCCTTTGTGGATCACTGGTGTGTACACTATAGATTGGACCTCATCAAGAGCACTTTGCTTCAGTGAGAGCCACGATCCATGACTGTCTCCAGGTCGAGCTCTAAATGCCCGCACAAAATAGCGAATAATTGATCATTGGCTGAAAAAACTGTGATTTTGGAACAATCCATTGTTTGCTCTCAATAGCCTGAATGTGGAGAACTAACAAGGGAGTATTTAACTGTGACCTTTCATACGGCGAGTGTTATTGAAAACAAGCGTTCTTCACAATTTTCCTCTTCTCAAAAGAAGCGACGATGTAGAGCCATCACTTTAAGTACATGTGTCATTTCAGCTCCATTCCTGAGAATAGACCACTGACTACAGTCCAATCAATGTGATTGGCAGAGTAGTTAGACAATAAACTAGAGGACTGTTGTTTGGATAGAGCTAACCTCACACCGCCGGGCTCTCGGCTGACCGGCTGATGATGCTGTAAATGGGTGGTCCTGAAAACTGTGGACTTAAAAATAGGAACAAAATTGCTGGTTTTGTCAAAAACGCAGTGCCATTTAGGAAAGTCAGAGGTACCAGTGTTTTGGTTCCTAGTCGATACTATAATATAAGAAAGTACGGATATTGGTAATGGGCATGTTTGTGAATAGTGCTCGTAATTACTGGTAATATGGCACCACACGTTTATATGTGAGCAATGCAGAGGTGGACAGTACTTAAAACGCTATATATGATATATGCTTAATAGTGTTATGGCGGTTTTTTTCTCAAGTAAAAACACTGTACAAATTTTACCTTAGAGTAAAATAACTTTAGTATTGTCCACCTCTGGAGCACGTCATTATGGTAAAGTGAACAGAAACAGAAGGGCCAAAAATTAGATTAGTGTCAAAATATGAACAGAACTCAGTGTTTCCCCTACCATTACCTTAGGGGGGCCTCTCCAACGGCACCTCCCGCCCCCCTTGAAGGTCAAGTTAATTCAATTTTTTATGTAGGGTTAGATCACAAGAGAAGTCATTAAAGGTTACCTTTCCTATATAACATGTCTATACCTCGTTCTCGTACTAAACAAACTAAATAGCATTATGTTATTAATCTTATTTACATGGCGGCATGTCATTTCTGTTTCTACGTGGTCGCGCCTTTACAATTCTCCTCTGCTCTCTGTATCGAGTTCCGACCCGATGCGCGCACACACACACACACACACACACACAAGTGCACGCACATATCCTTCGTTCCATCCCGACCGCAAGACACAAAGAACCATTAAAAAAATCTTTCTGTGGTTTAAATTGAGCAGCGCGTCTACATAACTGAGATGTACACATCACGCGCACTCAGGGACATTTATGTTGATTATATTTTGCCGCTATATCCTCTAATATCTTTATTTAGCGCCAAACGCACTTCATTTGAACTCTTTCCGCTCCGTGAGCGCTGCTTCTCCCGCCAAAGACACGTCGCGTATAAAGACCTGCAGACACCAAGAGCAGGTAAATAAATGGACACTTTTACTGTAACGCTTAAGTAAACGAAAATGCAGAAGTAATAAAGTATTTTAGCTGTCAGTCAGTTTACTGTTTGCTATATAGGTTTGTGACAGATTATAAAACATAACGTCTTGTATCTACATATAGCATTTATGATATTAATAGCATAAATAATCAGCATGTTAAGAGCATTTCATTGTGAATCGTGTTTTAATTGGAAAGAATATTTTGAATCAGTTCTAGTATGAATGGCATGGAAAGGCTGTTAGTAACTTTGTAAGTACTCCTGCTCATGATATATTTATTTCAGTTGTTACATTTTGTTGTCAGTAGTTTTTTTAAATATTAAAATAGACCACTGGGTCTTTGCTTCAGCACCAGAACCTACAACGCATTCTCTCAGTTACCAGACCTTCTGTGTTTCATACAGACTGTGGCTATCAGAATATAAAGTAAATGGCCTGATAAAACATTAGATTGATTGATTTAACATTATTTATTTTTAAAAGTATTGTCCGGACCTCCGCCGCAAAAAAAATATAGAGACCGCAGCCCCCCCCCCCCAAAGCCGTAAACCTAAGGTAAACAATGGAACTGTTTCTGTATTTTAATAATACTATGACAAGAAAAAATAAAACGCTTCCCTCACCTCAATATATTTCTTTATTACAGTCGGTTTACCGTAATAACTCGTGTTTAATTGAGAAAGACTTAAAAGCCACATGCTATCGATTGTTTGTTTCCCAATATTTTATATATTAAACTTTATAAAGAAAACATCTATTTTGACCATTTGCGTATTATTGTTTGACTATGGCATCTAAATGACCAGAATCCTGAAAATTATTGTTATTAGGCTCTAATATGTATATTGTAACAACTCTCAACGGGGCCCACATCTTTCTGAAAGCCTACACAATAGGGTTAAGTGAAAGATAAATAATTGACTCAGTAAGTGTAGCAGCTAAAGTCCAGACCTGCGGTGTGTGTTTTACCAAATGTGACATTGTGGAGAAATAGCACGGTCTGGATCTCACCCAAGACTTCGCTTAAAGGGAGACAGGCATGCTGTGAGCTCTGAGGGGTGAAATCAGTCTCTGGGTGTCTGGATTCCTCCTCTCACACCTGCAGTAAAACCAGCTCAACCATGCCAGAAACCATCCCAGGGATGCTGCTAAAAAGCCCCGTTTGACTTTGCTTCCCATACGACCGCGTTTACGCCCAGCTAAACCCAAACCGTCTGAGCACTAAACCAGACTAAAGAGCTTTGATATTGGATCTCAAAAAAAAGCAACTTTCTACATTTACAGATGTGATGCCGCACATAAGTAGTGTCGGCCGAACTGTGTTACTGTATTTAGGCTTTAAAGAACTGGGATTATGTGTTATCCTCCATTAATCTGGAGTTATTGATGCGCTTGGTGTTATTGACACTATGTCACTTGGGCAGTCAAATGTTTAAAAGGTCATTATGTCGGACTTCGGATCAACAAAGAATAACATTTATTTCCTCAGAACGGTTTAATTATAGATCTCTGGCCTAAATGTATATTCGTTCTTGTGCTTTTAACACAAGATATTTATCTGTGTTGTAAACTTGGCAAACTGTAATCCTGGAGAAATTAAAAATGTAATAGTTTTATAAAACCTAATTGGGCTTGATGAGTTCTGATAGCTTTGTGTTGTGAAGTATATTGGCCCACGAAGACACAACAAAGTGGAAATTTGGCTAATCCAACTTTAACAAATGAAATTCCCACATTCCTACTTGCGCTTCGACATCTCTGCATGACACAAATCAAGAGCCTCATAATTGCTAATGAATTTCTTTACGCAGCCGTGTGTTACTTCTTTAATGATGTGCCATCGTCATATCTCGGACGTGCCACAACATTCCAAATATTCTTTTTCCTTGTCTATGAAATCTTTGAAAGTATTTGAACTATTGGGTGAAATTCGTGATATTTGAAGACAGCAATGAAAGGTTACGCATTTGATGCCTAATTTATTTCAGCGTGACCTGTGAAATTATATCAAAGCGCCTAATTAAAAAATGTTCTCGAAGCTCCGGAAATAACAACAGCATGCTTGTTAGTTCTTCATGCTGTCTGAATGCTGACAGCCAATCACCTCTGTGATGTCCGTCTAAGAATAGCGTGTTATTTGTAGAGGGTGTTGAACACCAGCAACAACAGCGGTGAGAAGTGCGCGAGGAGCCCCCGAGTCTCCAGGTCTGAAATGCGCAAGCCCGAGATCCTCCCACTCACGTCTCCCCTGACAGAGGCTTTCACAAACAACACAGTCTGGCCTGAGAAAATGGAATGGCAGCCCAAATTCCGCTTTTAGATCTGGATTCTTTTTATTTGTTTCTGTCAGATGTCTGAAGTGGGGCTGCTGCACGACGCTCCTTAAATAACCGGAGACTTCAGAGGCAAATGGGAAAAAACAAAACAAAAACATAAAAAACATCTCGGTCATGTTTACAAAAGTTTTGCGCATTTATTTTTAAACAACGTTCGGTGGGGTGGGGGATTGGGATTTTGCAGGAGGCGGTTACAGCTCATTTTGCTATTTAGAGAGATAATAAAATTATTCTTGGCAATATCTCTGAGGATTACACAATTTCACAGATAGACGAGCTCACAGCAAGCACACACAGAGATGATCATATTGGCGGCAGACATGTGATTCATGCCCGCTCGCATAAGGGAAATCGCAGCATTCTGCTCTCACTTTGGCTTTGCCGTGAAAAAGAGGATTATTGAAATTTGGAATTTTTCCGTCTTCTACGAGGCCGCAACTCTTGTTGAGTTGATCGTGTCCCAATCAGGTCCTCTGCATAGTGTATGTGGACACTGTGTAAGGAAAGATACTGTGCAACTATGTGAAGCTAAATTACGAATTCAATCGAATATTAAAAGCTAATGCTAAAGCTAATCCTGTGTAATGTGGCACTCTCAAAAACGATGTGTTAATTATTAACACACTGTTTATGTTACAACACGTTTATGTGGCATTTTAACACATTTTGTGTTTATTTTGTATGAAATAAATGAAAGGGACAATGCAAGTTGAGGCAAAAGTATCACAAAAAATGTGTTGTCCCAGAAATAACACAATGAGGTGTTCAGTTAATGACAACACATTTTGTGTGTTGTCCTTAAAGGGACAGTTCACCCCAAAATACAAATTCTGTCTTCACTTACTCACCCTCGAGTTTTTCCAAATCTGTGTTAACGTGTTTGTTCTGATGAACACAGAGAAATATATTTGGAAGAATACTTGTCACCAAACAGTTCTTGGCCACCATTGACTACTAAATATTTTATACATTTCTTTGTTCTGTTGAACACAAAAGAAGATATTTTGAAGAATGTAGGAAAGCAAACAGTTCTGGGGCACTTTTGACTACCAATGTAAATGCTCCTACTATTAATTAGAAAGACAATTGCGAGATATGAATTTGTTTATTTATTTTATTTAGTTAGTTTAGTGTCAAAGCAGTCTTATCTAGGTCTAAAAATATTATACAGTTCACTGGAATAATGTATAAAACTATAAAAACTATAAATTATTATTAATAGTGATCAAGGGGATCACTTTTTTGTAATAGTGTGAAATACTGGCCTAGTTTATGCAGTACTAAGCTTTGTCTCAAAAAGCACCTAAATGTTAAAAAAAATGATTTTGCTACCTTAAGATGTTTTGAATATAAAACCTTTGCCAGGCTGGTTTATGAAAAAATACATTTGCAGCGAACATGATTTATGCATTAATATTGTGCATTAGTATATTGTTTTATTTCTTAGCATATATCATAGAGTAACATATTGCCCAACTTACCCTTTGACAAAGACAGTTGACTCATAACATGGGGTGCGTTGTGTCACTGGACCATTTATTGTCGAGGTCAAATTTCTGTGCCCCTGTACATGCTTTTAATTTCACATAACAAACATCCAGAAATACTGTTTGACATGCTATCATTATCTTTTAAATTAAAGTTCGTTTTAAAGTTAATCTGACGTTTTCAGTGGTTTCGTGTGGGCACCGGGGAGCGGAGGCAAATACACAAAGGAAGTGACATAGTGACCCCACTGTCTTTGACGGCTGCTGTGATTTACAGTACAGCTACTTTTAGGCTTTGAAGTGCTTCCTGTGCATCTCAGCAAATTGATTTAAAGCTCATTGTTGCTGTGCTGCACTTTACAGCTTCTAGATTGTCCAGGGCTGGATTTCTGTTACTCTCATTATTCTTTCATTCCGCCTTCATCATATACTCAGCGCTTAATCTCGCTGCTCACTCATTATTTTCATTCTCTTGTTTCTTTGATCTCTTTCGCATAAAACTTCTCCCTTTAATCAGTGTTAGAGATATTGGCCCACATTCACTCACAAGTGCTTTACATGTGCATTGCAGGATCAGAAATTAAAAAGGCTTCAAAATAAAAACAACATAGAAAATGTCCAAAAAAAATTTAAATTTGGGGGAAATTATATATGGACCATTTATACTGTGTATATATATATATATGACATACAACATACATCTCAAATGTTGATATTATAGTTTGTTATATTAATATATTATATTAATATATACAGCAGATAGATTATTTTATTAATGTAATAAATGATATACATTATTTTATTTTGTTAATATAATTAATAATAATCTTGACATTGAATAGTTTTGAACATTTTTTTTAAATAAACATAATGTATTTTTATATAGTGGCACTGACGTGCTGCCGCTGTGCTTTAAAATCATTTTCTTGTATGGAATCTGCTGCTTTGTTCCATAACATAAATGGAAAGTTTTTCCAGAGGACATTTAAAGTTCATTCCACGAGGTCAGGAAATGCACTCGCGGCAGCTCTCTAATGCAAGTGGCCGCATTGGCATTCAGCAGGCCGCGTCGCATTTTTCTCCTTTCTCTCCAGCTCCTTCGGATGGGACCTGCTCTTTGCGGGAGCACACTCGAACTCTCTCAGAAATCATCAGTGACAGCGACGTAATCAGATCAGCCGTGCCTTGAGCCGTGATTGCAGAAGACACTTGAGCCGGTGCAATCAGCACAGAGCTTCACGGGGAACGCCTTTACTTTTCTAGACTCCTCCAGACTGCCTTTAGCCCGTGCGTTTGTGTGTGTGTGTAGTTTCCATCGCCCACATTTGACTCTCACCTCTTGCGTGTAGGTGCAAACGGCGCAGTTAAGATGGTGTTTTCGCAGCATTGCTCGACCTTCGTGAAGATCCCGATAATCGCCAAGTACCTGGAGAGGAGGATTTTTTATGGAGCCGAGTGCAGTTTGATGACGATTGTGTTGAATGCTTTGGTGAATGCAGGCAATCAGAAACAGCCATTTGGACGCATGGTTCATATGCACCGTGACCGCCGCGGTGCCGTGCGAGGGTGCTCTCCCTATTGGACGGTGTTTATCACAATCCCCTAATTACCTACATCCTGCTGAAAGAGGCCAGCGTGAGCCACTTTGTGTTGGTCCAATTAATTACACGCTTTAATTTCAGTAGTGAATATACAACAGTACTGTCAAAGCCGAGCAGCAATTACTAGCGTGCTGTCGCACAAGGCAAATGGCTTAATTAGACGCTCGTAACGACCCTCATACTGCCCATTGTTTCTTATCCAGCCATGCTGGTAAACCTGTCCGTTAGCCTGGTGCGTAAACAATTGTAAACCGAAGATGTTTTCTGTACTTGACTTTTTTTCTGTGGATACGTTGGCCTGTTTAGCAGACTCGTGTTCTTGGTACAGTACGCGGTTATATTGTATTGTTATAGTGAGAGAGGGGACAATCTGTGACACAAATGGCAGAGATTAGGTATTTGGCCAGCAGCAGACATGTGAATACAACAAATGACACAGACAATGTGACCATCTTAGCTTATTAAGCAAGGTTGTGCATTTGAACTTGAATTTTAATACAAATGTAAGGTGCAGCCAGTAATGATGTATAGGACATAAATACACTGTAAAACTTTGCTGTAGTTTTTGCAGCAGGTTTGCCAGTAAATTACTGTAGATATAATTACTACTTAATTTACTTTCCAATTAGTACTGTTTTCAATTGCTTTAATCAAAATTAAAACACTTTTTAGATTCAAAATGAGCAAGAAGAGACTGGCATTAGCACAGCAACACTGCAAAAAAATGGCATTCTTCCCAAGCATTTTTCTCTTGTTTCTGTAAAAATATTTAAAACTTCTTAAATTACGATACATTTACATAACAAGAAAAGTGACCCAAGATATTTAGTCTTGTTTTATGAAAGAAAAATGTATAAACTAGGCAAGTTTATGCTTAAAACAAAATTGTACATTAAATCTACAGTAAGTTACTGGCAAACCTGCTGCGAAATTACAGCAAAGTTTTCCAGTGATAGGGTGAAAATGGGACGCTGATGATTTGTTAGTAGTCTTTTGTTTTCTAAATGTGATCCAAATGACTTCTGTCCCCTATTAGATATATAAAACGATTTTTTCCATATATACAGTATATCACATAATATACAACTAAATATAATGGTATGTTTATACAGTACATACACTGCAAATATTGAATGATTGCATTTGAACTTAATATACATCCCCGCTTCCCTACACTCATATTTTGAGTGTGATTTCCAATTAAATTTATATTCTGATTCAAAAGAAATATTCTATTTGCTTCGTTGTTCATTATTTGTTTATTTATTTAAATTTATTTAGAAATAACATTACAACATATATCATGATAATATTGTTATCACAAAGTTTTTTGGCCTCGATAACCGTGTAATAAAAATCGGATATTGAGACAGCTGTAATACAAATTATACGTAGACTACATATATATATATATATATATATATATATACAGTATATATATATATACAGTATATATAGACACACATACATAGGGCCCTATTGTACACCCGGCGCAACGCAAGTGTTTTTGCTAGTTTACGCCCGACGCAGTTCTCATTTTCCGGTCCTGCGCCGCGCAGTGGCGGAGCTAGAATTTTATATATGGGGTGGCCTAGGCTACTTCAGGGGGTCCACAGCCATGACAGAAAATGTGTGTGTAACTCTAACCTGGCATCAAATTATAAATGATTAAATCCTAGGATTGCTGATTAGAGGTACAAGTGATCATTTACTTTCCAGAGTTGTGTATACAAAACAATTGCACAACGTAATGAGATTAATGTAGTTCTTAATAAATTATAAAATATAAATCATGAAAATGTTGAAAACATAGTTTAACCCTGATAACTTGTTTAATTTAAATAAGAAACAAAGCATCACCAGAGGTGTCTTTAAACTGATGTGGATCAGAGCAGCATCTGTTATCTGAAAAAACATATACTCATTCCATAGGACTACAAGATTAAAACAAAATCATTGATGCTGATTATTGCCCTTGATGTTGTCATCTTGATTATTACTTTAAGATATTAGATTACATGACGCTACAAAACAAGCTGAGAAGCGTTTATGAATTATTTGATTGCTGTTTTGATTCTCTAAGGAACATAAAAATGAGTTGTTAAAACGGGAAATATATAGAAAACAACATCACTAAAACACCCAATGGCTTCAGGTTATACAGTAAAGAGTCTGACTACTCTAATGAATCTCTTTCTTACATCGTATCTGTACACGGTTGTTAATGATAAACTTTGTGAGCGTGGCGCACTTCAGCACAGCTCTTCTTCACCGGTGAATCCTTTAAACGCCTCTGATCGGCCAGTATATTCATACCATGAACTGTAGCAGAGCAAAAACGCTGTCATCAACATCCATTAATTTTCACCTAATCTTATTTAGACTGCGACTGTCATAGCTAGTTTTTTATTATGCACCGTTTTTCCTCGTTTATCTTGAATTTGGAGAGCAGTTTCATTCACCTTGTTGTCATTTTTTCAAAGCCTCTGTTCACTTCTGACCCTGATGTAAACAATGTATGTTGGGAACCGATACTATCTGTTAATGTTTAACTTACACAATGAAAAGTTGAATCCTAAAGCCAAGGCTAAAGAGTGAAACTTATTTAAAACACGATGCTTCTTTCTTGTGTATTTCTAAAGTTTGTATGAAGTACACCTGCTTAGAATGATAAAAGAAATAGAGGATCTCTCCCAACACTGTTTATATTTATCTAAAGTTAGAAAACGCTTTTTTTTACGCATTTACGCACATTTAAAAGTGTAACGTTAGAAAGTAGGTAGATAACACTATAATGGTATGGTTCAACAAAAAAACTTGCCTGATTGAGTCTGACTTGAACTTGAAATGGCTAGAAAGCGTGTGCGTTTTAATATTCCATTTGTCTAGCAAATTGCAGCGATCCATTTGCATCTTTTATATCTTTCGTTTTTTAAAATTTCAAGATTTCACACTGTACAATATATTGCACAACAACTTTTTTCCGCTCTAAACAAAGTAAAGATAGCGATAAACGTCGACTCGCTTGACTTTCGTGTGCGCTGCGATGACGTCACGTGCAAGCACTGCCGCCACAAGTCAAAATAAAATCTTTGTTCAGCGAGAGGTGAAATCTGATGTCAATCAACATAAGTAGCGAATCAACTTTTGGGGTGACACCCAGGGTGGCCAATTGGATGTCAGGGGTGTTCAGTGCCACCTTGGACACCCCTCTGGCTCCGCCACCACGTTGTTTAAATAGCAAATGCATTTGCGCTCATTTGTGCACCCACGGGCGTGTTGGTCTAAAAAAGTGTAAGTAGTGAATCCGCCATGGCGCGAGCGCAACTGGCTCTTAAAGGGAATGAGAGATGAGACTCTGATTTGGATCTGGTTTACTGCACGTTACGCCCAAAAAACACCTATTACTCATTAAAGCGGCCCTAACACACGCAGTTTCTGCCAATCTCATATTAATCTTGAGTACCTTATAGAGTAGTATTGCATACTTTGTATCTTCGAAGAGTATTTAGGTTGATCAGGTTTATAAAAGATAGATACAGCTGTACGCATACGGCGCCTGCGGGTGGAGGGTTAGGCTGAACTAAAGCACCCATTACCAACAAAACACAGACATCAGTTTCACTCATTGCTTGCGGTTCATGTCCGGCATCTTTAAGCGCTGGGACGGCTCCATATATCAGTTTCAAACGATCTCCAAATCCAGCGTTATATCCACCGTTTATATAACATTCATCAGTCAAATGCAGTGAACAAACAAACACCTGAACTTCGCGAACGTATGCTCTCTCTCCTGCACACAAGTGAAAGTGACGTCTGCGCATGCTCCTTCTCCTGCTCTCCTTGCTGCCGTGTGGGCGTGCCCACAGAATTGTCCAATAAGGGACTAAGAAAAATTGTTATGAAACAGTTTTATATGTTCGAAAAAAAGCTTTGCAAAACCTGTACGATCGCTGGGGGAGTGTATCGAGCACAGAAATACTACGTAATACGCCCAACTCATTTTTTGACAAGTTGACCATGCTAAGCATGAGAAGACAGCACGTTTAACATTGTAAAGAAGTCAGAATGCATGACACACCGTTGCAGCACCCCTTTAAGAGAATCGGGACAACCCGTTTAGACCATGTGCCCTGAGCGTGCTGACCGTTTTCCCATCATTAAATTAGCAAAAGTGGATTTGGACACGCCCTGAGTGTACCTGCGCCGTGCGCTTTAAACCATGCGCTTAGATCGTGAAAATAGGGCCCATAGTGTATACAGTATATACTGTATATGTGTGTGTGTGTGTGGGGGGGGGGGGTGGGTGCGGTGGGTTTTAGACATAACACTTCCTAAAGGCTCAAAAACATAAAATGGTGTTTTTTCTGTGATGGTTAGGTTTAGGTGTGAATTTAAGAGAAGAGGATAAAAAATTTATTAGCTTAGTATAAAAGTCTTTACACAAATCCCTGCAATTCACATGCCAGCGTGTGTGTTTGTGTGGGTGGGTGTGAGTTTACCACTCAACATGGAATGACTTACTTAGTGAGATCTATTGACAATCATCAACACAAAACAATCCACAAGGACAAAAGAAAGACGATCCAAACATATTGCTAAATTTGAATGTTTAAAATAGAAAAGGTTGTGGGAGGATTTCACCGCGCACACTGTCTGGGTTGCTTTCGTGCCCGATTCACTAAAGGAATTATGCACGGCCCGAACACGCCCCCAAAATTAGTGCTGAACGCCATTTGCACGGTGGAGATTTCTCCTCTTGCTTGCCACTTCTGCGCGCAGGGGTGTGGAGGATGCAGCAGACTGTGATCTGACATGCTTCACTGCCGCTGTACAACATCACTCCATCACTGCGGTCCAGGCACCTGGGCTGGCCCTTTAAATGTTGTACGTGTGCTCTACTGCACTGCGTGTCCTGTGGCCATTTGATCAGAATTTGATGAATTACCGCTGCCGTGATTGCTGGAAATTGTAAATGAACATCTCCCTTAAATTAAACTGATGTATGAGCGCAAAATGAATTGCATCTGACAAATAGAAAGGAGGAATACAGTGAGTTCATATAAACGCTTATGCCATGCAGCTATTTTAGCATACTAAGCGGCTGGTTAAGATAGACTGTGGGTGGTTTGAGAATAATATAATGAAAATAATAATGGGTAAGAGCTCTTTTGCCAGCAATCACACCTGCTTTGAATGTCTTTATAGTAGGTTACTTTCTAACACTATCTTGGCACTATAATTGAATCATTTTGCCAAAATGAATCCTTTTTTGTGGACCCAAGACAGCTCATTTTTTATCTTTTCACAGATGTTGAGCTGGATTGAGGTCTGGGCTTGGACTGGATGATTAGAGACACATAAGAGACATTAACATTTTTGGTTCTAGGTCTTTACAGTTGGGCGTGTGGGTTTCAGTGTCCCACTACTTTTGTAGATTGTGGTTTTCCCGCAGGATTTTTCTACACTCAACCTCATCCGTCTTTGAGCTCTCCGGTCCCTGCTGCTGAACACCGTCGTCCAAGCATGAAAAATTTACACTGTGATGTGCTGTGATAGATTTGTGCCAAGCCGTTGTGCTCTGCATTGAGACGCTGGGTTGAATCAAATCCTGGACCTTATCTTCCTGAAAATTTTGGGTGAATTTGAGTCTATATTTCTAGTGGCTTTTGCCTTGACACCTTTCCCTGCATGCCAGGTTTCTGAAAGGTAATGTTATGTCACGCCCAGGTGTTAAGACCTCTGTCACGGGGGACTTCCCATCAAGTGATGTCTTGTCTTATCTGGTACTTTTGGAAACATGGACAGTTCTGAATGGATTAGCAGTTGAAAAAAATATGTTCACAGTAGCTTTGTAGTAGTTAACATATGTGCAAAATTGAAATATTGCATAAAACATTTATGAACAAAGCCATCCAGTGGGTCAAAGGGAACAAAATCATAACTTCCTGGCACCAAACATCACTAAGAAAAATAGAGGTTTCTACAATAGGAGACCTGTAGGTTATCTTTTTTTTAATTATTTTTATAAATATTATATATAATGAATTACTTTGCCCCCAGAGTGCACAGATGAATTTTTATGCAATATTCCAAAAGGTGCATTAAAATCTGTGGATATAAACATAGCTAGTTGCTTTGAGAGTTTGTAATAATCACACTAACCGGATTGAAATTTAGAGAAAAAAAATTTGCAAAAAGTATGGGTTCCCCTAAAAAGACTTAAAAAATAAGTAGTAAATATGCATACATCATGGCACAGCTGCATTAGTTTATTTTCCCCAGTCATCACAAGCTCTTTGTGTTAATGAGTGTCAAAAATCTATTAAACACACAGTGCTGAGCTGTACCGCAATACAAATAAAAAATTCAGGTGTGAATACTTTTCTACAGATCGTCAACCATTTTTAGGTCTGTTGTTTTAGATGTGTAAACCGTTGAGGTCTTGTGCCAGAATGAATGCGGTGGATATCACACAGCACAGCTGATTAACATTGCCCCGGCAAATCTGCAGCGATGCAAAGCCTTATGATCTTAACTGATGCCAGCAGCAACAAAAAAATAGCGCTTTTATGTCTCAGCAGAGCTGGTTGGAGAAAACTGTCACCATCACAAATGAAAACTCTCCTGCTTAGTGAATTAGCATGCTCGCGTTTAGCGTTCTCTCTTCACGCTCGCCAGATTGAATCAGCTTGCTGCTCCACTCGTTTTAATGTGTTTGTGAGTTAAAGTTAAGAACGTTGTCCCGATCTCGCAGATGCGAGAGATAGACTTTGATGAAATCTATGTGTCAACCCATGTCCTAGTTTGTAACCTAGCAACCATTAGGGAGCCAGATAAGACCTGTTTCCATTATACTGTACACTGTGTGGATATACTCGACGTTTTTACCCCACGCCAATAAATGCGTTGAAATACTCCAACACATAAGCCAAAGAAATGTGTACATGATCCGTGTAGGTTGATGGGTTTGCTACAGGTGTTTACTGTGATGTGACAGCCAAATAACAACCGTTCACAAGGAACTTGTTGGGTGCCGTTCTTTTGTCAATGCTGGACTGAATAGGGTTTTTTTTGCTTTTCTCCTGGATACTCTGGTTGCTGTGGAGACGGTTCCCACCTGAAGGAGCAAGAGTTCTTTTCCATTTCTAATTCCGAAGAGGATGCGGTCGGTAGCCCGTGGGTTCAGCGCGGATGCTGTTTGTGTTTCGCAGGCTTTTGGAAATACCTCAGAGCCCAGAGACAGGCCCTTTAGCCCCTTTGTGCCTCAAAGCCTGGTACTGTCGTCACAGTTAAAAGAGAAATAGCCTCATTATTATTGAAGGACCTGTTCTGAAATATTGATGTCCGTGTCCTTTACCCAAGAGGACATTTTTGTCCTTAGAAAATTCTGTCTTGGTTTGCTAGTTGTAATCCTATGCTATTCTGGTTTACACATATTTTTTAGAGCGTCCCTTTAAAAATTCATTTTTTATGAATTAATCAGAGATTAGATATACATTGTGAAATGACACAACCAATCATACGCTGCTTACCTCATGAGTTTACATCATTAAATATGCATGCGTTTTGTAATGTGTCCAAAACTTTAGCGTCTAAGAGAAGTGTTGAGCCATGACAGAATAGCATTCACGGTTGTCTCCAGAGAGCAAATTATTTGTTTTTGCATGTTTAAGAGCACTCAAAACAGCCAGCGTGGACTAAAGAGGAGTCATTTCTACAGATGGAGAAGCAGTTATTAAAATGTCTGACGCAAGCTATATTCATCAGTGTTATAGACCACATTAAAATGCAAATATGAATGTTATATGTCCAGTCAGTGCAATTGACCTCATAAATATGCAAAGTAGCACACGGACCATGGGTTTACAAATGTATGGTGTGAAATCCTGAATAACCGGGATTAATTATTAACTCTGTGAACAGTGTGAAAAGAGATAATCCAGGATTATGTTTACACAGGGTTAAAAATGAGTTTACACAGTTTTAGATGTGAAAGCCCTCTTGTCCTTTGAAGACTTTATTGGATAAATCATTAGTTTGATTAAAACAGATCTCATCAATTTGCTGCAATTATTTTGACTTTATTTTTTATTTATGAGCTCTTTAAAGGAATAGTTCGCCCAAAAGTGTAAGTTTTACTCACTTGTCATTTCTTTCTTCTGCAGAGCACAAAATGAGATATTTTGAAGAATGTTGGTAACCGAACAATGACGGTGCCCATTGACTTCTATTGTATGGACACAAAACCAATGCAAGTCAATGTTTAGTTACCAACATTCTTTAAAATATCTTCTTTTGCGTTCTGCATAAGAAAGAAATTCGTACAGGTTAGAAACGACAAGAGGGTGAGTAAATGATGACAGAATTTTTTATATTTGGGTGAACTGCTTCTTTAAGGAAATATCTACAATGTACTGTATATCTTTATTCTGTTTTTAATTCACTCCTCAAACTGTCAGCGCAGCTTGTGAAGCATGCAAAAAAACAAATCCGGCACTATTGTACGTATCAAAATAACAACTGGTGGAATAATAATAATACAGTTGGAAACCGCTTCCCTGAGGACAAGCATTTGTGTCAAATGCAGTGAAGCGAGGGGCATCTGCCAGTGTCTTTAACCCATTACAGATCCCCAGTGTATAAAACATGACATTGTCCAATATTTCTTCTGCTTTTTCCACGTTGTGGTAAGATGTGCTTGGTGATTGTAGCGTTGTCTTTCTATTCGCCATGACAGGGGCTTTGTTTGGTAAATGTGCTTTCATGTTTTGTTGCCAAGAGATAAAACAAATTCTTCTAGGCTTGTGCTTTGATTAGGAAGTGCTTCTGTGCTGACGCAGAACCTATTCACCCAGCCTCTGTATAGACAGCAATCTATCCTCCCCTCCTCTGAACGATCGGCCACGTTCCATGAATAGAGCGCAAAGTAGGACGTGAAACTCTTGAAAAATGAAGTCTTTGGTCATTGAACGATGGTGCTCAACCTTCAGAAAATGCTGATCGTCAACTTCGAAGACTAGAGTTTTCTTTTTTTTTGGTCATATTTCATGGGGTTTGCAATTTGAGCAACCCTTGGGACATAAAACACACAAGATGGAATTTAAAATGTAAAATTACAAACAAAAAAAATCTTTGCAGGATTATATAGATGTCACTCAATAGAGACAACAAAGTGCATTTATGGAAAGTGGCAAGCACAGAATTTTGCTTTTAAAGTGAATTTGCTCGCATCGTACAATCTCAGCTCGTTCAGTTTCAACACCCAAAGCGGTTACGTCATAACAGCGCATGTTCTGATACGCATATGCCAACACTTTTATTAGAAAGCTGCACATCCATGTAAACAAAGCACCTGTAATACCCAACCTAAAAATAACACACCTCGCCAAGTCAGTATGTGCAGGTGTCTTTTTCAAGTTCTTACATACCGTTGAGTGTTGGCAAACCTGTGATGTGGTGCAGCGTTGTGTTGCGTGAGATTTCTTAAAAAGGAAAGCAGGGTTCCTCAGAAGCGCGTGTTTAAGAGCTCAGCTTCTCTCTCTCTGCTGAGGAAATCTGCTCTGCATGTATTATCAGTGTGTGTTTGTGCCTCCGCTGTGCAGGCCGCTCTGCATACATTTAACGCAGCTTGATTCTCATGTGACAGTGAAGGCGACATAATGACAAGCTTTATATAGAAGCGCTGGCACATGTTGCTGTGTGAAGGCAGCAAAACACTTTGAGTCCGTTTTTTTCGCGAAGCAGCCGTAAGTTAAGAATGAACTCTAATAATAAAGATGTCTTGGACATCAGAGTGGTGGTGCGGCGGTGGATGCGCTCGACATGATAGAGCTGTCGTGGAGTGATAGCGGTTCGAATCTATCCTCCACCACTTTTTTAAGCGCAATTTCTGTTGTTTTGTTCACTGTCTAATCATGAGACAAAAACTGTATGAATATGCAGTGTTTGGCTGCTGGGAGAAATGGCACCAGTCAGGCGCAAAGAAACATCCCAAATTTTTATGTAGACATCTGTGATACCATTAGCAGTCATCGCGAGTTTGTTTTTATTCAATCTTAATAGCTGCTGTTATCTGTCACAGCGTTGTTGATACACTCATGTTTTATAGGACGTCTTTCAGCCTGGAGTGCTCGGTTGTGTCAGCTTGTTCAGCAATTTCTTCTGTGCATTGTAACGTGAAAAGGATTTTATTTTAAACAAGTAGGAGTGAATTCATTAAAAAACTCTCCCTGTCTATGGTTTACTTATGCTGTGCTTCAAGACACCTCGGATTAAGGAGATTTCCCAAACCTGGAAGTAACGTCTGGATTTTGTAACATTAAAACAATAAAGTAACATTCAAACATTTGATGGTACTAATGATTAAGTAGCATTAAAACAAGGATGTATTCAAATTAAAACAGCGTCGTTTCAGAAATTATTTCCGGGTTGAGATGGGAAATATCCTACATCCAAGTTGTCCAAGCCAGAATTATAAAAGGAAAGACATAATACGAAAATGCGGAAATATTTAAATAGACTAAAAATACAAAAGTATAAAAATGAACACAGAAAATAAATTTAAAAATGTGAAATATTTAAATAATATTTAATATATAAATAAAATTATTATGAGAATAATAATTAAAAGAAAAAATGTAATACAAAAATAAGTTTAGGACTACATTAAATGTACAATTATTTTTATTATTTATATACTGTATATATATTCTTTTATTTGTTTTCATATTATTGCATTTATTTCATTTGTATTTATTTATAATTTCTTTATTAATTTTTTATTAATTAATTGGGCCGCCATACACCAGTTGCAACCCTTTAACACATATTATGTCAGTTCACTTTTGGAATCTGTGCAGATTGGAGTTTCCAAATCAGTTTGTGTTGTGAAGTGTTGCTGTACATTCCCGTCAGATTGTACTTTCCTCCGCACCCTACAGTAGCACTCAGAACTGACCTGAGGCAATTGTAGATGTTGTGGCCGCCTTAAGGTGTCACGTAGTTTGCAGAATTCATAAGTGAACAGAGCTCTTAATCGACGGAGGCGACGTGTGCAAATAAACATCACTATCAGCAAAATTTGTTCCTAGTGAATTCCCTCCTTACTGTGTATCAGAATGTCTGCAGTTCCCCTTTGACTTGCTTTCCAAATGTCTACACAGTTTTTTAGAGCGATCAAATCACACACCCATTGTGTGTGAGAATTCAGGCACTTAACCGCTTCTGTTCCTTTTTTTACTGTCTTTGGGTTTTCAGCACAAAGAGAGGTAGGCACACTTCTGGACATGGACCTTTTCTCTGTCTAACAATGTCTGCTGGCCCTCTCTCTGTCTTTCTCGCGCTCTCTCTTATTCTTTCTCCTGTTCTCCTGTTTTGTTCTGGTGCAGAGCGGACTCTGAGTCATCAGGTCTCTACGTGCCTCCAACAGAGTGTGTCTCTCAATCTCACACGCACACATTCATTTCCTGGGGGCTACATACCTGCCTTTGGAATGCTGCACTAAGTTAAAAACAGAGAGAGAGAGAGAGAGAGAGAGAGAGTAAGAGCTTGATGGCAGTATTAGAGAACAGGTGAGCTATGCTCTTAGTACCTCGCCGCTGCACAAATGGATCTCAGTTCACTCTGATGTCTCTATCAGCCAGAAAGAAAGAGTGGGGTGTCACTTTTAAAGTCTGTTTATTTACCAAAATGGGAAACAGATGGGTCAGAAAAATATAGCATATAAATAAATGGCAAAAAGCATCAGTGATGGTAGAAAATAATTCAACATATGAATATGCATTATGTCGTGGGTGCACAAATATGCAAGCACTGGTGAAAATGTTTTGAGAATGAATATTTTTAGTTGTTCAAAAAGTAATATATTTTAACACTTAAATATTTTGCATGCAAAAACATTCGAGTGTAAAGTTACAGTAAACTCAACACAACTTTGTGTGAAACCCTATGATCCTTCGTCATGTAGCAAGAAAATCGGACCTCTTATAAAAATAAAAAAATACAATAAAAAACTTCAAACAGTACCAAACTGTATTGTCATCCAAGAGTTTTAATGTGGTATTAGACACTTTGAAACCCTACTTTACTGTATACACACAAGCACACACATATACATTTACATTAAGCATACAAAGAAAAAACAACACAAGATTTTATGTATTTAAAAAAAATGTGCAGAAAGCTTTATAAACATGGATTGTTATACATTTGTATTTATTTACACTCCACTAATATTTAAAGGTCTCTGTTTTCTCAGCCACTGTAGCAGCCAATATGCAAATTCAATCTACTGTACACACAAGATATGAATAATTTCCTGGGAGAAAAAGAGAGTTTCCAAAAGTCAGTACACTATTGTTTACAGTACATGAGAAATAAGAGAAAGCTTCTGTTTAAGGGATTATTCTGTCATCATTTACTCACCCTCTTGTCATTTCAAACCTGTATGACTTTCTTGTACAGAACACAAAAGAAGATATTTTGACGAATGTTGGTAACCAAACAACATCGGTACCCATTGACTTCTATTGTATGGACACAAAACCAATGCAAGTCAATGGGTACCGCCGTTGTTTGTCCAACATTCTTTGAAATATCTTCACTTGTGTTCTGCAGAAGAAAGAAAGTCATACATGTTTGAAATGACAAGAGTATGAGTAAATGATAACAGAATTTTCATTTTTGGGGGATCTATCCCGTTAAACATTCATTACAGTATGTGCATTCCCTATACTATGATTAGGACTATTGCTTTAGTGCAGCCACCTAGTCATCTGACGTGAATTGCCCTGCAGACCACCCGAGTCTAAAATCAGACATGGAAAAATCGCTCCAAACCTCAATCCACCACATTAGCAGTATTGAAAGGAAACACGGCTCACTGCAAGCATTGTTGCTCAACAAAGAGCTAGAGGCTCATTTTATTTTAATGCATTTCTCTTCAGGCAATGGCAGTTTTCCCAGAATGCATTGGGAGAGCAAGGTGGAACCTACGAGTATACTATGACTAATGCAGCCACCGTTTCCAGCCACACTCACAGCCCCGTTTCTACATGTTAGCTCTCGCGCGTTAGCGTTGCATATTTTATGGACGTCATTATTATTTCATACATTTCCTTTTTATCTACATACTTCAAGGGCTGGTGCTTCTTGCGCTGCGACGAGATCAGATGGTCTGCAAGCTCAACAGTCTTATGATCTACACTGAGATTCATTTATCCTGTTTGATTCTCGCCATGATTTGGTGTTCAAGGATCCGGGTTCCACTGTGGTCGTTTGGGATGATTTGAAAGTTAAGCAACCAAACACGGCCATTTCTCGATTTGTAGTTTGTAGCTCATGATAATTGCCTCTAGATTTTAATGTCACGGTGTAAATCGCTAAGCATTTTGAGTTTATCTTGAAATTGGGCTTAAACATATATATGCTATACTGCAATGTTTCTGGTTTTGACCCACGGTTAGCAGACATAAATGGAACATATGTGCGGTGAGGGTATTTTCTACGAGACAGGGAGCAGGTAACATTAAATCAAATCTTCCTTCACTGGACATTCCTCAGCTTTCCTCACCTTCCTTTTATGAGCACTACAAATGGGATTTGGAATGGCTCTGGTGACCATGTGACTCGTTTCAGCACCACACCGTTGGACAGCTCCTGTCAAGATAAGGAAACGTTAACTCAAGACACAATCTCAGCATCCCCCTCTCTCTCTCTTTTCTGTCTCTCTCTTTCTTTTCCCTCTCCTTCACTCCATATCTCTTATGTTCTGTGTTTTCCCTGGAGTGCTATTTCCTCTATTCCAAGCTGTTCCTACAGGCCCCAGATGTACCTGGGTGGGTCTAACCCCAGTCCGTGCTGTCAGGTTGAATTAACTTCCATACGTTCAAAGGTGGCAGGCTGAGCTGCACAAACTCTTTCCACCGCAGTTTAGCGAGTGCTGCGGTTTCACCGAGTGCGATGGAGACACGTCACGAACAACACACGGGAATCAACCTTAATTAGATTCTCGCTTCTCCTCGGGCCGGCAAATGGATGACATGAACACAGGGAAGTAATTGATCTAAAAGGGGGAGAGGGGGACATTTTTAACCTTAACAGCTTGACTCGTGTTTTTTAAAATGGTGGCATAGGTTTATTAAATAGGTAGACCAAGGCAATATATCAATGGAAATGGTTACGCAGTTTAAGAGCGCACATATCTTGTTTATCCACTCCTGGAGGGCCGCAGTCCTGCCGAGAGTTTAGCTCATACACACCTGCATGTAATTTTCAACTAATCCTGATTATTCTCACTTTAATTATGTTGTTCAGGGGTGTTTTGTTTTAGATTGGAGCTAAACCCAGCAGGATGTTGGCTTTCAAGAAGCTGATCTTAGATTTCTTAAAGAAATTCAAGAATAAGAAAATTCTGCTCAAGCATTCTAAGCATCTCTCTTTTTCTGGTGTGTGATATTTTTATACTTCCAAGCGCCACACTTGTCAGATTTTTGCCTTCAGCCTTTTTTCTGGTCACTGACTCCTCTCTGGGAACACAGACACAACACAACATGGACATTCTATTAGGTTGAACAGAGCGGCACTTCTCCCAGGCCAGCCTGGTATTCTTCACTCATATTTTGAATGTGATCACAGTACAATCTGTCCCCCTCCCCGAGCGTCGCTCTCCCTCTCCTTGGCTCGGCTTCCTGCTCTGGACGGGTGGGGACATCTGAGTCAGGCAGGAGAGCGATGGAAGGACGGCCTGTAACCGAGTAGCGTACCAAAGCGCCTTTTCGCAGTGCGCATGAGAAACAAAGACGAGAGACGTACAGCTGCAATCAGCCTCCAGGGGGGCAGCCGCTCCGATGGAGAGAGAAAGTGAGAGAGAAGATCTCGTCGATAATGAGAAAAGGATGAGAGAGGAAG
The DNA here is from genome assembly GCF_024868665.1 of Triplophysa rosa. Lineage (NCBI taxonomy): Eukaryota > Metazoa > Chordata > Actinopteri > Cypriniformes > Nemacheilidae > Triplophysa > Triplophysa rosa. The sequence continues at coordinate 10,496,915 of NC_079908.1, forward strand.
AGAGGAGCCACTTTTAACGAGGGACCTGCAGACCGTCGGCAACGCGAGACGGAAGGATTAATTGGCGGAGATGCGCGGGTCGATTAATTATGCAATCACGTAGACCCAGCGTGTGGGGTGAGATCTATCAGAAGTCCACACTTGGCTATGACGGACTCGGGGATTTTGATGGACAGTTTGCAGATATCCATCTGTCATTATTTGCAAGAGAAAACAAATCAAGGGCCCACACCTTCAGATTCGCCTTGTACTCGCTGCTTAGTGGAAAAAAGCGTGGGTGAGGGAGGCCGCATGCTGGAGCAACACTGAGACAAATGCAGGCCTCAACAATAAGGATATTTTCTGCTGGCTCCGTCGTGCCTGCAGTTCAGATTTTTACTCTCACTGCCAAAATCTTTACTGGCATCACCACAAATATAAAAATAGCTGCTGTAACACCGTGATCTAGAAATTCTATTAAAGTCTTAAATGATAAAGTCATATAAACATGTTTTGGCAAGCTTGGTGACTGGTTTATAATTTTATAATCAAGTAGGACTGTAAACGGATTCAAATAAGAAATATGTAATTATCTTAAACTTTACTAAGTTACATATCACTGCTGTGCTTCTAAAACCATGTATCTCCATATTTCATCATTTTTATATTTTGCCATAAATCATTATTATTATTCATTCTTTGTTTGTCACTGGGTTTTGCAAATATATAACCAATAAAAGTATTAAAAAGTGCAGTATTTTTTCATTTAAAAGTACAGTGTTTTTTACAGCTTATCTTATCTGCAATGAAATACAGCATTCGTTTCCTTTTTAAGCAATGTAAAATAAATGGTATATTTATAGGTTTTCTGTTTCTCTAAATAGCATTAATAGCAGATGTGCTCGGCTGGACAGATGCAGATTTACGCAACATTGCTCTGTACCCACATAACAAAAAACTGATTCTGTATTTGGGTAGTTGACAGATTTACCGTACATGTGTCCTATGGTTTGACAATAAATATTCAGAAAACAAACTGTTATATTATTCATATTTATAATATAAAAATAGCATAAGAGAGATTTATCTTTATTGTAAGTTTTTTTTCAGCATTTTTGCTGTCACACCATAGGACACATGTGCAGTATATTAGTCAACTACCCATTTGTCAAAATGACTTTATTATTATTGTCGAGCCGTCAAATAGCCATTCGGTCAACACATCTCTGTAGCTCCAACACTAGATCTAAGATGTTTCAGATCAGAGGCTACTCATGTTCGTTTCTTATCAAACCACATTAACTGGAGCTGTGTGCTGGTCACACCACCGGTCAGTCACCAAAGAGTCTTCTTTCAAATGACACACACACACACTCCATCCTACATTACCTTCAGCCTGTCAGTCAAAGACTTAATCAAAGCCGTCCTTGATCTGCTGCTGAATACAACTCAGAAATAATTTATCTCCTACGGTTCGGGACGTTGTGGAGACGTGTGTGGGTGGCATCTTGAAGGAGTCATGACCCTTCTTTAGCGTGATAAAAAGTTTGATACATAATGTGATTTGAACTGTAAATGCGGTTATGGGCAGATATACTTCAGAAGGGTCAAAGCACTTTGAATGCTTGCGCTCCGAGTGGCCTTTTCTTAGCTAGATACAGGGCACGAGAAAATGAAACATGAGCTCTAGAAACACATCCCGGTTTGCCTGTCAGGCTGCGGTTGGAACTATTTTTACACTGCCCCTGAGTTTTGTCCGCCAGACAGCCCGCGCGGCGGAAACGGAATTTCTCTTTTGTTGTAGCATGTAATATTTTATGTCTTACAATGAAATAATAACAGCTTCCTCCAGACAATATCTACGAAACGTGGAGCCCAAAAAGGCAGGAACGATGACGGATAGCGCCAATCATCTGCCTTTGTGTGCATTTCTTACCGCCGTTTAAAAAAATGCAATGCACACGTTATCCAGCAGCACAGCGTGAGCAGAATAGGTTTCCCCGCACGGCTCTCTTCACAAATGCATTCGCGACTTGTCACGCTGGGGGCCGACGCATGGAGTTGACAGTAAAGTAACATTAATAATATGGATGATTGCAGAAGTGGCATCCAGCGGGCAAACAGACTCCCTCACGTGCGCACAACAAATAATTCAAACATTACAGCTGACAGGGGCCAGTTAATGTTAACCCAAATGACGTGTGCAACACAAATGTTGCAGTCAATCTTCCATAACACTGCAAAGTGGGTTTTTTTTTTCATTTTCTCTTGAATTTCGTTTGGCCTGTCGTAATGCGTTTGGCAGGTGCTTACCAAGTTCTAACTGGAAGACGAGCGCTACCTGTTTCCAGTGTGATTCCACTTGAATTGAGGAGAGGGGTGGTGGGGAATATAAATGCATGAGTGTAGTCTGGGCTGTCTAATCTCTCTCTGACAGACCCCTTGGCCAACACATTGCCAGAGTGCCCGTCTTCCACACACACACAGCAAACATACATTGCTTCAGTGCTCTTGGACTAATGGACACTCAAACTCATCCACACACTCTTCAGACTACATGTGTGTGTCTGACGCAGTCACTCCAGATTGACAGAACCTTCTGTTTGTCTGATTTCACCCATCTGCTCTCGCAGACTTTTTGAAGGATGAAAGCTGTTGATTTTTGATTCTTTCAAATCCAAACATTCACACATTGTCTGTGTTGAATGTTCTACTTTCACATGTTTGTGCATTATGGAGAAGAAAAGCGAAACCAGCCTTACTGAGACACGATCTGCATGTTATGAATTAATCAGTTCATTCTGCGACGCGGAAAAGAAGTTGTCCTGGAAAGTGACAGAAGACGTCAGTGAGCCACAGAGACCGTGTTTGTTTTGAATTGGGGGTATTACACATCCGCAATCCATTGGGCTCTGGCACCAGCTCTGATCCTTTCAGAAATGATAGGGCTCTGTTTTTGTTTACATGTTTATACCCATTATGAAAATCAGGATTACAGCAATTGATCTGCAGAGCTCTGTAATTCATCCTCTGATTGCCTATTTAATCAACTTCAACCTAAATGCCTTTATATCAAACAAACCACACAGCACTCGGCACTTTCTATGAATACTGTGCGCTTCGGAGTGACGGGAGTTCTTTTTGAAGCAAATCCCATGCTTTTCTCAGAAACCGATAGATATGATTTTTTTTCTTTTTATCAGCAAGGATTTCCACATCACAATAATGTGAAAAATGTCATTTTTACATTTAAAACGTTTTTTACATCATCATTATTAAATCTCTCTTTTCGTTATGTAACATTATTAGTTTAGGATTTTTTTGAATGGTGTGATTGTTTTTTGTTTCGTTATTTAAGTTAAAATGGGTTTTATGATTTTATAAACTTCTATTTTATCGTGTTGAAAGTGCAGGTTTTCTGAATTGACTATTTATAGGTATGTGTTTAGGTAAAATGATCATTTTTTGTTTCTATCTGTGAACTGCAAACAATATTTCTCCCAAATTACAAATAAAAATATTGATTCTATTTGCATTTATTTGCACAAAATGAAAACTGGAGAAACAGGTCAAAATAACAGAAAAGATGCTCTGTGTTTTTTCAGACCTCTAATACTGCAAAGAAAACAAGTTCATTTTCACTTTTAAGCAACACAACAGTAATATTTGTACACATATTTAGGAATAAATAATAACCTCCATTTTTAATAATAAAAAATAATAAATCAGTTAATATTATTTTATATTATAATTTATCAAATAAAATAGCGTAAGAGAGATTCATCTTTATTGTTTTGTCCCCTAAAAGACACGTGTACAGTTTATTTCTTAGCTACCCATATACTGTCTTTAACCTTCTGAGGCTGACAGTCAACATTTTTAAAAGGTTAAGCACCTCTTTTACTGACCATTTCTGCAAAAGATGACTTCCTTTTGAGTTAAGATGAGTTAAGACCCCATTTTCGTACCTTTGAAAATAGCTGTGCTTATTTTAGCCGTTGAGCTAATGCATATTTTTGATGAGTAGCACTTTCTTGTGGCGCAGAACATTGTGTGGATGTTTTTTCATTTGAAAACAGACATTATAGCTTTAACTATGCACTGCTTGTGCTGTTCTTCTGCTGTCCAGAGTCTCTTCTGGATCAGTAATGTCCCAATGTCCCACTCTAGATACAGTCCACTGTTGCTCAATGAGACATGGTGCAGCCCGTCGTGCCTGCCAAGAGAGACTTATAGGAAGGAGGAGAGAGAAAATTAGAGAAAGATGGAGAAAGGAGCGGATGGGGAGCGCACAAGCCCGAGCTCGGCAGGAGGAGAAGGTGACCTAGTTCGATCGTAATCGATTGGGCCTTGGGCTCAGCGTGAGCGAATGCAGGGCAGACTGAATCATGTCCCAGCAGTTCTCTTGAGAAAGAGACAAGGTCGAAATCTTTCTCTCTTCTCTGTATGAACTAGTCAATCATTTATTTTCTATATTTCATTAATATTCTATATTTTTGTTCTTTGTAAACCTTCTCTTCCTGTGAACCTCCTCTGCACCCTCTTAGAGGGAGTGCCTTATGTGAACATATTGTCCTCTGGGGGACAGGGCCAACTGTCGAGTAACTGAACACATGGTGCTGGAAGAAGCCACGCAGAGGCCTGCTGCGAGAGCTCACGTGTACACGAGAACGCTCCAAGTCTCCACCCTTTACTCATAACTCACAGCGGTACCCTGTATGCACCTTGCCAGTGTCGCTCAACATCACTAACCCATAAATATTCCTGCAGCACGTTCGCAGTCCTTTGCGTTAGTTTCTGAAGTGCATTGCCAGCCTTTGCAACCAGCTCTCTGCCAGGTTTCGGTCTCCAGCGGTAATGGCAGCCCGACAGCCGTGTGCCAATTCTACGGTGGAGATGCACATTTGGTTTGGGACGAATGCCACCGTGCAGGCCATAGGTTAAACTCGCTCAGGCTTTCTCCATTCCCCATCGTCAGCACGACCAGAGTATTCATTAACCCGCGGCTAGACTTTTTTGCTATCCCAACTCACCTCACTTCAGGAGAGTGGATCCGTAAGGCCGATAAAAGCAGTTATTTTACGCCGCTCAACAGACACGTACGCGCACCTGACTTCGGAAAGATGATAATGCTGAGGAACGAAGGCAATCTTGCTCTGAAAGGAGCCGTGGCAGGTGTTTTGTGAAGAAGTGGCACTTAAATGATGTCAGATTTTCAGGTGGTATTCAAACGACGTGAGAAAAGCCTTTAAGGGTGATGAGGACTGGGAAGGTGCAGAATCGCTTTCAGGGTATTACTTAAAGAATGACTAGTTTCTCCCAGAGGAGAGCATCATATGCATGTGAGGACAGCAGAAAGCTCTCTTGTGTACGGTGAAGTACAGAATGTTTTGCACCACAGAATGAATGTTGCTTCATGATAGATGCGTGACACGCCGCAGTACATTTCCTTCAGCCGAGCTCCGTAGTCGTTCGGGCATTTTGTTGTTGTGGTTCTCAAGGCTACAAGCATCAGTATAGAATTACAGCAGGCCCTTTTATCATCAACTAGTCAGTCTTTAGAATCAAAAACTGACCTGCTCGGGCCAGCGGTTTAGATTTGTACCTCCCTTGCCAATATTTTTGCTGGCCCCACCATAGTTTTTGAAACATACAGTAAACGTATATGTGTCAGAAAGAATTAGTTGATATTTCCTATTATAAAGATGGAGAGCTGGTCCTGGGTGCTGATTGGTCAATTGTCATTTTTTATTTACAGTAAAGCACGGCTATGACAGCCTTACCTTGTTGCTTTTTAAACCGCACCGGCGATCATTGATTTTGTTGCATTAAGATGTTGTGTTATGTCAGGGACTATACAAGTATATATTTTGACAGAAGGATGGCATTTAATAAAAACAATACATAAAAAGCATTTTTAACACTTTAAAATGAGGTTGTATTTGTTACAGAGCCTGTGTGGTGAAAATCTAAATTTTAAAGATGGGTTAACACGCGCAGTTTCTTCCAATCTGATATTAATCTTAAGTACCTATACAGTAGTATAGAGTATTTAGTGTGATCAAATTTATAAAAGACAGATACAGCTGTACGACTATTTCCGGAAAAAGACGAGCGCCTGGAAGCACGCGGGGGGAGGCAGAGAACTACAGCACGAGCACACAGTACATCATCACATTGATTCACTATAAGTTCTGGTTCTTTACATTACGCACGTACACGCCGATTGCCAACAAAACACAGACATATGACTTAGTTTGACTTACTGCGTGCGGTTCATGTCCTGCATCTTTTGGCGCTGGGACCGCTCCATCTATCTGTTTCAAACGATCTTCAAATCCAACGTTATATCCACCGTTTATATAATGTTCATCACCCAAATGCAGTGAGCAAAAAAAACAGCTAAACTTCCGTCAGCCGAGTAAAACGGCATTGATGGGTGTGCTCTTTCTCACGCTGGCTGGTTGATGCGTGGGTGTGCTTTTCCGGGAGAATTCTCCAATAAGGGACTAAGAACTCTTGTTACGAAAGGGGAAAACTTTCGGAAAAAAACTTTCCGAAACCTGTACGAACCCTGGCAAAGTGTATCGAGCACAGAAATACTACGTCATACGTTCAACTCGTATTGGACAAGTTGACCATGTCAAGCTTGAGAAGCCAGCACGTTTTACAGTGTAAAGAATTCAGACTGCATGAAATAGCATGTTACGTCCGCTTTAATGTTGGTAATGTAGTGTTTTTAAACGCTTTAAGACAAACCGTGTGCGAATTCACCATTGCTGAGTATTTTCTCCATAAAACTTCAGGTGTGATTGAGTAGAGGCGGAGGCTATTTTGCATATTCATGATATGTGTATACTAAATGAAGCATGATGTGTAGTTACATTCAAGCACATTTTTTTCACAGGAAAATGTATAATATGTCACTTTTAATGATCTAAGATAAGTTTTAAGGGATACAATTATTGACTACGGGGGACAGTTGACTTAGTACAAAGTAGATCCATTAGCTGACATAAACGGACAATATAGTTTTCAGCATTAATTCATATTTGTTAAAATTAGGTAATGTCAAAACAATTGTTCATTTTAGTTCATTGTGCATTAACTTATGTTGACAGTGTTAACTTGATTTTAAGAATGGATTAATAAATGCTGAAATTAAGCTTAATACTGGAGAAATAGTGTTCATTGTTTATGTTAGGTAATGCATTAACTAATGTTAACAAATACAACCTTATTGTGAAGTGTTACCAAAGCAATATGCCACTTTATATAACACTTTTTAAATGTTATTAATCCCTATTTGTTTGTTTTCACATACAGTAATGATAATGTGCAGTGTTGGAAATCTCTAACACTCATACAGATTCAGGCACAGGTCACTAACACATTACCGTACCTCTCCTCATCCCTGACAGACATGGACGTAGTGTAACAGAGTAACCGTCTTCCTGGAAAATTTCAATCTCCTCTACACTCGCTGTCAGTTCTGTGGAAAACCCCTGCTGTTTCCCTTTGCCCAATAGGAGTAGTGTTAATTGCTGCTTGCACAGTAGGAGCTCAGAAGATTTCAGCCAGTGGTTGCTGAGCATATAGCGAGCTTCATTCAGAAGCAAACCTCCATGTCTCAGCTTCCTTCTCATTAGTGCTGTTCCCACTCCTACATCTCATCTGCAGAGGAGACAGCAGAGGGGGCACCATATGCTTTTGCTACGGATGGCGTGGGCTTCCAAATGGGCTTGTTCTTCTGTCCTGAAGTGTTCCTATCTCGAGTTATATTAGGCGGCCGTTATTGCAGTCAGGGAGCGTTTTACATTTACATTTTTGACAGACGCATTTATCCAGACACTTACAGTGCATTCAGGCTTTACAGTGTGTGTGCCTTTGGAATCGAACTTTGACCTTGGCGTTGGTAGTGCCGTGCTTTATCATCTGAGCTACAGAAACTGGGCTTTCGCAGTATACCAGAAATGAGATTTCTGCTTCCAAAGGTTGTTTCCTTAAAATGAAGAGGTTTCGCATCATGAAGCAGTTCTGCCCAGCTCCAGCTCATAAACACCCCGCATGTGAAGACATATAGATGTATCGCTTCATTTCCAGCCAATCGATGAGCGGCCAGGTTTTCTGTCCCTGCCTGCTGGGTATTGTTTGTCTGGCATACATGCTTTTACCAAGACTTGGGCTTAATTAATAGCTGGAATTCACAGTCAATTGCAAATCGATGGCAGTAATTACATTCAGGAGTCACAGTTTTAATAGGTTTTAATGCCTGTGTTTCGCTCGGCTTAATGTTGGATTATTAGAGCTGCATACTTCCTGTGGCCCCTCTGTGTTTATGTAACGCATCACATTTGGGTCATACTTATATTATATTACATTTAAATAATATATACTTTATATTATATGAATATTATATATAATATTTATGTAATGTTATTTATTAATTATTCGGGCTGTCAAACGATTAAACGCATCCAGAATAAAAGTTTGTGTTTACATATTATTTGTCTGTGTACTGTTCAGCGCTTTGAGAAAGAAACTTTTAATGGCGCTATATAAAATAAATGTATTATTATTATTGTTCATATAAATGTTCATATTAATTTTTATATTTTATTAAATATACGTATGTTTGTGTGTGTGTTTATGAATACAAAATTAATATGCACAGTACACAGACATATTATAAATACAAACTTTTATTTTGGATGCGATTAAATAATATTATTATTAATGTAATATTATCTAATAATCTTTGTTTTTTGCAGATCTTGAATAATGCTAAGAAAACAAGTTCAACACACTACTTTTTAGTAGTTTTTATTTTTGTCTTGGCATTGTTCAACCCGTGGTTGGGTCAAATATAAACAAATCCAATTATTGGTTTAAATTACTCTAGAAAGTGTCCATTCGAAACATCCCAGCATAGGTCATTTTCACCCAACAGTCAAGTTAGTCCATATTTAGTGTGCACATCTCCGAAGGAATCCGTAAACACAGATGCTCTCCAGATGACACCTCATGCCGGGATCACCAGTTCTCATTAGGTTGCAATAAAATGCTGACAGCACGAAGCTTTGCTACGCCCGAGAGGACTACCCAGGGATCCACAGGAGGGCTGTTCAGCCTCCTGAACGCACAAATCAATGCCCCCTCCCCTCCATCCCGCTGCCCCCCGGCCCTCCCTCTCTCCAACAGCTGGGAAATTCCCATTCCGGCCTGACAGGTGAAGAGCTTGTTTTAATTAGCAGCGTTCTGGAGAACAGGGAACATTTGCAGTGGAGTTGAGCTGTCATGTCTGGAGCTCTGCTTTCTGTGGAAGGAACGTCTCATCAGGGCTGTGCTGAGCCATAAACAGTACAGATCCAGCACCTGCTCGGCTAAACAGTGGGAGATCCGCTCTAATGAGAGGACGCTGTCCATTAAACACCCTCAGTGACACTCCTGGAGCCACGCTGCATATGTCAGCACGCCTTTTGATTCACTTCACACCTTGGCCTTTTCTTTCTGGTTTATTTTTCCCTCTTTTCACAGCCCTGCTCCCAGATTTAAGCTTTTTATTTGAATAATTTCATGGTATTGTTAGACTATGAAATATGATTGGCTGAGCAGTCAGTACGTAAAACAGGCAGACGGATTTCCCACCGGTCGTATCGTGAAATATAGCGACCGCCGCTAGACGCTTGACTTTCGTTTAGCGGCACATTTATGGTAATCAAAATGGTTACTGAGTTATTTCAGCCGGAGCTGATCTACTGCAGTACCTGTAAATGTGCAGAATCCATCATGAAATTGATTTTAACGCCTTTTCACGGAAGATAAATGAATTAGTTTGACAAGCAGCCGAGGAAAAGCAGGATAATGTACAATGAGCAGAAGTCAACGTTAGTCCCCTCGGGGTGATTAAGAACCGAACTCTTTACGTCTGTAGTGCATTAACCTCTTCAAGCTTGTTTGGCAACAATGGACCCTCTCATTACACTCTTTTCCTTACGAAGCAATTGTCCGCATTGATCCATTAAGGTCGGAGTTGCTTTCTTAAATAAAACAAGTAGAAAACACGCAGTTGTGAAGGGATTTACAGGCTCGGTCGACACTTGATGGATACCTTCTTTTCTCTGCTGACCTTTTAGTCAATTAGCTCCGGCTGAGATTTTCAGTAATTAACAGGCTGATTCTTTCCCCGTTGTTTTGGGGAAAATCATTTTCAGTAAGTGATTAAAGTGCAGCCAGTAGATGTGAGCCCCTGCCCTTTAAGCGGCTCGTAATTATTTATCAACTGCTTTTGAACGGTTATGTTATATTAGTGTTCATGTGTGGATAATCCAGTCGGGCCTCTTAGGAAATATTGAAAGTTTCACAGTGCAAATCACAAAGCTGAACTGTGTTATTTCAGTGGCACTAGCGGCACCAAACAACAGAATTACCAAACATTTGGGGGACAAACAATGTTTCAATGTTTCAGTGTTGACAGCACTGCTGAAAAAACAACAGCCCAACAAACACATATACATTGCGACAACGTTGGTGCCACGTTCCATTATTCCTCTGGCAATATTGCTCTCCAGTGCTGCCAACGCTGTAACAACGTTACAGTGTACTGGCTTTAATGGAAACTGTAATGGTTCTTATGCTATATGATGGATTCTGTTGGTGGGATGTTAAATCCTATTGGAATAATGCCCAAAACACACTACAAAAAGGAATTTTGTAATGGTTTTAATGGAAAAGCTAATGGTTCATAATGGTATTTTCATGGAAACCATTAGAAATTCTGTAATGGTTTCTGTTGGGTTTCTATTGTTTTTTTCAGCAGGGATTTCATTTTTGTACTTTTGTGCAAAATTTTGCTGTTCTATAGCCGCAAATTAAATATAGTTTTTTTTATAATTAACACAAATATATATATATATTTAATCCAATCAATTTGTGTGTAATTGTGTGTTTGCTAGACTACCCTGCTGAAAAAAACAATAGAAACCCAACAAAAACCAAAAAATTACAGAAATTCTAATGGCTTCTATGAAAATACCATTATGAACCATAAGCTTTTTCCATTAAAACCATTACAAAATTCTTTTTGTAGTGTGTTTTGGGCATTTTTCCAATAGGATTTATCATCCCACCAATAGAATCCATCACATACCAGTAGAACCATTACAGTTTCCATTAAAACCAATACAAATCCCTTTAAAACCATTAAAACCATTATAACTTTAAATTTTTTTCAGCATGGAATAATCCCATTATAACCATTAAATCCATTACATTTTCTATTGTGTTTTGGGCAGGGCTCTCCCATTTCTGTGATGGTTTCTATTGGGTACTGGGGTTTTTTCAGCAGCAAAAGGGAAAGTTTTGATAGCCCCTATGAGCGACCGTGTTGGCTTTCCAGCGAAGTCAACTTTGAAATAGTTTGCATATAATTGTCTCTGCATATTAATGTGAAATAGAAGAAAATATTTTATCATCAAAAAAGTGCACACTTCAGCTTTAGCTGTTTTTGTTACGTTAGCCGAGCTGTATAGCTAACCCATTCTTTTTTAAATAAATGGTTTCCCATTTTCTTCTTTAATTAAAAGCCCAAAGCATTTATCAGAGTTAATTAAATTTAAGAGAAGTCGAGGGCTGAGAGCTCAAATGATTGAATTGCTTGAGGTGTGTTTTTTATTCCTTCATTTTCACGTGTGTAGAATCTTTGCTCTAATTCCCTCAGTAAAGTTATCTCACACTTCAGTGCATGGCTGCTTCTTAAGTTGGGTCATAATCAATGTCTTAAATGGCCTCTGTACACACATGCATTTGTGCTGTTCATTGGTTATTGCTTGACTAATGTCAAACGCATTGACGTGAACCGACCACACATGCACGCACACGCACACACACACTTTTACATGCATGCGCTTTACACATTGCTGACTGATTCATGACTGTTTTCCTTCATATACGCTATAATTTGACTTAAGCAGCATAAAATGAAAGTGGCCTCCACAGCCGAGCTGCATTTACTAAGCTCTGTATAAAATCCTTGTAGACTGAGAAATCAGTAGCTCATTCATTAACATGAGCTGTGATTTCTATAAAAAGAGCTCTCTGTGCTTAACACAACCGCATATGGTGTGAAACGGAAAAGTGAAATCTCTGTTCGCATCAACCGACTGCAGATAAAAGCTATCAGAGAGAAGACTTTCCCGTTGACCTTCATCCGCTCTAAGGCCTTGATGTTTGCTCGGATGTGAGAGGAATATAAACGCCGGTCAGGACAGCTCCAACTCAGTCGCTTGTCCACCATTTGGATTATGCAGAGGTTGTGCCGTACCCACTTGAAAAGCATAGCTTAAATGTTCCAGAAGCCTGTCAGACTAACATCCAGTCAGCAACACCAACCTCTCCATGTATACGACGCTGAAGGCTCCATAATGCTTGTACATCCCACTGGAGACTGCAGAAGTGAGATTGAGTTTGTTGTGGAAGATTCTTTTTGTATTCTAATCCTGGTCTGTTATTTATCAAGGGAGCGGGGCGAGGCGAGGCAGAGGGATAGGGTAGCGCGGAGCAGTTATCCAAGCGTCTGCATGTTTTTTTTCATTCTCTTGTTATTGAGACCCATTTTGCTACTATATATCACCACTTCAATTTACCTTGAGAAGAGGCATCAGCCTTTGTTTAACCAGATTTAACAGGATAGGGCGAAATGAAAGAAAGAGAAAAATAACCCCACGTTCATAATGATTTCGAGGAAAGACAATCTTTTGGTTGCAGCACATTGAAACTGTATGTTGCTTTGGTCTTTGGCTTGCAACACGTTCAAGGTTGTGTTTTATATTTCAGCGTGTGTTAAAATATGTGTGCTGCGTATTGATCGCATTCAGGTAGCATGCGGCGTTCGGCCGTATTGATCTGTATTCAGAAGCAGAAGCTGAGTGGCAGCGCCGCCTCCCATCCCGCCCCCTCCCTTCCTCATTTGCATTTTTGTCAAAGCGTGTATTCTGTTAGACAATGATTGCTTTTTTTAACACATTCTTGACTAAGATACATTTACACATACACAAAGAAGACACATTTAGGTTTGTTATGTGTTAGATTTAGTAAGTGGTGTTTCAGCATCTGTTTCATTTACAAACCACTCATGATTCAGTAAAACCAGGCAATAAAACTAGTACTGAACCGTACTTGACTAAGGCCATTGTCATTTAATTTTGTTCAGTGTGAACATGCCTTCCTTTAATGTAAACTAGGATTATTCTTTTACGCAAAGAAAATATATTTTCCTATATGTATATAAAAATATGTAAATATATAAAATCATTTAATATACAGTACATTTGAAAATATATAGAATAATCCATAAGAAATTGGAACTTTTTATATATTAAAGAATATATGCACTTTGTTCCAATACTTGAAAATGTATTATTTAATATATTGCATTATATTTTCCAGTGTATTCCCGAATAGTGTCGCTGTCAGACTGAAAGCTCGTAACTCCATTTTTCATTATTTTATTTTTTTTAACCATTACTAGTGGTCATCATTCATGTTTGTCCATGGGTTTCACAAATATTTACCCTACACTCTTAAAAAAGGTGCTTCGAAAGGTTCTTCGATGCCATAGAAGAACCTTTTAGTTCCATAAAGAACCTTTAACATCTGAAGAACCTTTCTGTTTCACAAAAGGTTCCTTGTAGCAAAAATAGGTTCTTCAGATTATAAAAAAGTAAGAAAGAGATGGTTCTTCAAAGAACCTTTGACTGAATGAATGGTTCTTTGGAACCAAAAAATGGTTCTTCTATGGCATCGCTGTGAAGCACCTTTATTTTTATAAGTATTATAAAGACCTTGTCAACTTAGACAACGCAGTGTTTAATTATTTTAGAAAAAAAATTCATTTCCTGTAAAGTGGCAGTTTTGCCGATACAAGTTTAAAGTCTGACAGCGATGATATTTTTCTTTTGTAAGGGTTAACTGGTTGGTTATTAGCTATGTTAGCTATTTTTGGGGGGGCACAATTAACCACAAACAGCAGGTGGTAAATATATAAGAACCTTTTATTTATGAATCTACATTTTGTGTTGATCATGGCAGAGCTCAATCAGATATAAAGAGATCAAATACAGAGAGAACGTCAAAGAGGCTTTTTTTGTCATATTGTTTTTCAATTTGTCCTCCAGGACCCATGGTGCTACCTAGCACAACACAGGACACGGTGCTACATAAGTTAATATAAAAGTCATGATGATCAAATATTATAATTGTAATAACCATGCATATATTCTCAATTGGTGGAGTGATGTTGTTGCATCCATGGTTCAGAACCATCTTGCAAGATGCAGAATTTCAGCATGTGAACTGCATTCAGCACTGATTTAATGCACATGTTTGCGCAGATACCTGATTTGCATAATTCTTTAGTGAACCAGACGCTAGTTGGTAGTCTAATATGGTTTACTGCAGTGAAGACGTTCCTATTATCATTGCTAAAGGGCAAGGTTACCATGTGTGCAAGTGCAGAATTTATGTTTCTCGCGTGCGTGCGTGTGTGTGGTGAAAATGCTTGAATAGAAGATATTTCTTGTCCTCAACCTGTTTTTAAGCGAAAGCCTCCCATTATGGCTTGAACACAATATGCTGCAGCACAGAAATGCTCACATTTCCACCCGTGAATGACAGTTCAAAAGACCGCTCTTGTGGTATGAGAAAGAAGCCTGAGAGTTTGTTTTACAATTTTAGAGAATCGGGGAGGTGAATTATTTATTTCTCTGTTTTATACATGAAGAAAACGAAACCTTCAGTGGCACACTATTGGTCATTTGTCAGGTGGTTTGCGTTTATGAACGTCAAAGACTGACAGAGGAGCAAAGTGAAAGAAAAAACTATCCACATCGGCGCTCTCTATGACTCATTTTGATCAAAGTTCACCTTTCATGGACCCCTTCACCTCAAGAGCATCGCCGGGCCCCTTGATGCACAATTATTTTCTCATGAAACCGACCCAGCTCACGCCACGATTGAACTGCCGCAGTAGCTCCTCTCATTTATACTTAAAACACAGACTCGTTCAGCAGGTCGAAGCAATCACATGCTCTTTCACGACCCACGCCCACGTGCTATTTTCTCATGCTGTAGTCGGATTTGGAAGGTAGGAGTTGCCACCAGAGCAAAAAGTGGGAAGGAGAAGGCAGTAAACCAAAAACATGAAGCGGAAAGAGTTGTTCGCATACAAAGATTTGTTGAATTTTGTTCAAAAACACAGATAGCACAAAGAGCCGCAGACCTATCTTTCTCTGCCTCACTCATCTCCAGCTTTTTATGTAATCCAACATTATTGCAAAATAGAGGCTTATTGCTCAAACAATAATTCTGCCCCTCTGCTCCGGACTCGTATCGCTGCATCGACACATCAACTGTGCCGTAATTCATCTCTTTCATTCGCCCGCTGTGATTTATAATCCAATTAGCAGGCCTTCATTGCTGAGCCGAAACTGAAGGCACTTCGTGTGAAAACGGGGCGTCTAGATATTAGCCGGAAGCTGCAGCTAGCACGTTTGGTTTTGTTGTTGTCTCTGTGATAAAGATGTCAGGTTTTATGTCTTGAAAGCGGCTGCCTCTTTGTGATAAGATGGATCAAATGTAGAATTCAAAAGGACAAGGCTTTGATTCGGAACGTAATAGTGAGTTATGACAAACGGCAACAGTTTGGGCTGAGACGAGAGCTGTCATGGGGCGTACGCGAACGCCCGCTCGCTCATTCACAGCCGCACAATGCGACGTTCCCCGCGGCGCGCATCTCACTTTGTCAAACATCACGCGGGCGCAGAGGGTCGCCTGAAAGTCTCGTAACGTTACTCTAGATGTCTTCTATAGATACATGTTTAAAAGCACATCCGTGTCATGATTTGCATGTGCGCCGCGAGATCCCATCAAATTTTAAAGTGCAGTGAGATGTCAACCTATTCTAACGTCTGCGCCAATCACGGCTGAGCACAAAGAGGCTTTACTGTGCAGATTACCCAGAGGCAATTACTGTTTGGTAATTGCACAGCCAGCTGTTACGTTCTCTAGCACTGCAGCTGTGGATATCATATCCAAACTCGCATTCCAATTCCTGATGCTGAGACTGCTTACATCGCCGCATCGGAGGCGTTAGCCTTTAATTACAATCCGAAACCGGTTCGCAATTTTATAAATATGGATAAGATTAGGATTCCTGTGCTTCCATGAGAGCCGGAGTGGGACAGAGGAGAGTTATGCGAACGCGGAGGCTGTCTATGCACCAGTGCTCGATTTAATTCACTTTAAATGAGAGAGGCTAATTAAAAATTGCGACTTCATCTTATTTCTGTGTACACTGGTAACAGGAAGAAGGAATTCAGCACCGCTCTGTAGCCGAAGAGCTGTTACCCATAGCAAACCAAAGCAATTTAACAAGCCTGTCAATTTTATTCAATTTAACAAATACTTGAAGCACTCCAGATAAGTGTGGTTTCTTTCTTATCTGGGGGTTTGCAAAAAAAATACTCTAATAAGTAAATGTCAGTAGTGTATGTGTATTTGTTTTCAACAAAATCAAAGCTCAGGAGTGACATAATGTCATCCAACAGCAACGTGAAAGACTGACAGCATGACAAGACACATGAAAACTGTGTTATAAAAATTGAGGTTATCACATAAAAAAAAAATAAGTTTTAACTTTTCCTAAATACATGTACAAATATTAGTGTTTTATTGCTTAAAAGTGAATATGAAGTCTTTGCAGTATTTGAGGTCTGAATACAGAGCATCTTTTCTGTTATTTTGACCTGAAGTAGAAACAAGATTTTTATTTGAAATTTGGGAGAAATATTGTTAGTAGTTCACATAATGAAACAAAAATAATCATTTTACCTAAACACCACATACATATGAATAGTAAATTCAGAAAAACTGAAAATGGTCTGTGAAACGGTCTCTTAATTTTTTCCATTGCTGCATATATACTGTACATACAGTATAGTATGACAAGTACATACAGTATAGTATGACAAACACATTGTAAAACACATTTAAAAACAAATACACTTTAATCTTTTTTAAAGTGAATAGTATATATGCAAATTTAAATTTTAACACACTCCTTAAAACGTGTTTTACAATATCATAGAAAATGGACTTTTGGCTGAATGGTTCCATTTTTAAGTGGTTTGAGTTCTGGAATTGCAGTTCTGAAAAAATTAAGAAACCACTTCAAATGTAATTGCCTTTAATCAGCTTTTTTATATGTATTGTGACCATTCCAGATGAATTCAAATAAAGGCAAACCTCAGGAGTGACAAGTACCAACAGCAATGTGAAAGACTGAGAGCGCGCCAAAATACATGAAAGCTGTGATTAAAAATGTGTTTTATTCTATCAAATATTCATTTATCATAAAAACATTAACTCTTTTTAAATACATGTAAAACACTAGTATTGTGCTGTTTTAAAATAAATATGCATATGCTTGTTTTCCTTGTCAAGTAGTCAAGGTCTAAAAACAAACAATGCAAATAGAAACAATATTTTTATTTAGAATTTGGGATGTTGTCAGTAGTTCACAGAATAAAACAAAAATGATCATTTTACCTAAACACATAGCTATAAATAGTAAATCAATTAACTAAATTAATTTTGGAGTCTTCTCTTCATTTTGTAATTTTTCCAGAGCAGAACACAAAAAAAATGTGTTTAATGATCACTAAACTGTTTATTTCACTGTTGCACTGTTATCGTCTACATTGTGATATCATTCTACATCTCTCTTTGTCTCTCTTTCTTTTTCTCCTCACATAAAATAATTTCAGTCCAACTCAATATTTCATGTCTATATTTCATGTCTATATTTGTTTATTTGGTAAGCAGTCACTGGGAACAATCACTACATAAAACCCTTCAGGGTGATTCAAACCATCTGGGTTGATTTTGCCGTAACGTCTGGCTCACTGTATATTATCCCTTATGGGCATTTCACGTAATTTAGCAGCGTACCAGCGCTTGTATCCAATGACTTCCTGTGGGCTGTCATCATTTTGTTGAGACAGTAATTTTTAAATTAGTCACAGTTTTAGTCAAATATGCAGCACGCTTTGTGTTTTACCCTTGGCCACCTCTCCGCGAACCTCTCGCCATCTTAATCCCAAAACGCTCTTTCCTACAAATTCTTCACACGACTCTGTAAATACATTGTGTTTTGAGTATTCACACTCCCCTCGGGTCCCCGAAACAGACGTGTAGTCATTTTCAACACGAGGGCCGCAACCTCATCATATCTAACCTCACGCAGACAGCCGAAGTCCCAGAGCTAGCCAGCTCGCGGATCCGCCTCCCTTCATCCCAGCAGAACTAAGGGCTGCTGACAGAGAGGACACTTTGTTAATGGAGATCTTCTGTCTTCACTCGCTGCAATGAGCTGGGTCTTATTGTAATTCACAGCCCAGCGTGTTCCCACCTGCAGCGGTGAGAGGCAGCAACTTATCAAACCGTACCTTCGCTTTGCTCTTCAAAGAGATGCTGAACATTAACGCTGAAAACAATGGCCCGCGGTTATACGCAGAGCTGGGAATATATTCGTGCACGAGCCCACACAATGCGTTTTACACAAGTAGGATGCGTTCCCGAAACAGCATCAACCGGTCACGTCTCTAAAATCACAACACTCCTAAATGTCCCGTCTTGATCTAGGAAGTTGCCTTGTGTGCGTAAGTCACGACGGCGATGCAATTTACCCTGAATCTCGAAATCTCGTAAACCTGCAGCATCTCATTTGACTAGAGTGAGTTATTAGACATCCAGCGGGGGTCTGCATGCAATCTGCTGAGATGTTATGAGAGCAGATCTATGAAGATTGTATTTTCCTTTAGGATTCCTCTAAAGCTCTTTGATCTCCTCTCCTCAACCTCGTCCTCAACCAAGGGATTTATACGTGTCTCGTGTCCCCTGCATCAACTCAAATCGATTTTCACTTCACAAGCCCTAAAAAAACCCCAGCTTGTGTGTTTTCAAGCTTTACGAATCCTTCACGGTTCTGCTAATTGATTTAGCATCTGCAGTCGTGATTGGACGACGTCCTATAGCATGACAGTCAAAAATGATAATTGATAATCAGAACAGATGTATTTCAAGCACGCGAAATAAAATCGAAGCAGTACAGTATGACTATACTTGAAATGAAAGAAACATTTTTGGTTATGTCCACCTTTTGCATGCATGGTCTCGAGTCGCACGTGATGCGGTTTATTCATGTCATTTGAGAGGATAAGACATGCATCACATCAAATTTGCCACTGTACCGTAGCATATGTTCGCAGCGCTGTGCCCAGGATGGAAAAGACCGGGCTGATTTTAATGCTGGTGGCATTCAGTGACATTTATGTCACCAATTAATTTCAAGACAGGACGGCCTGTTAATAGCAAGACTACGCAAATCCTGGCACGCTGTGGTACAGGAAACAGATGGAGTAAATCTCTCGTAATGCAGGAGAGGACAAATACAGAGACACGTGTTTGGATGCACAGGATCGTTATGAAACAATAAGAAGCATGGAGTCTACAGGACAAAAATGCTCCATAGTTTGGAATTTTACACAGATATTAATTCAGATGTGTCCCAGCTATCCTAATGGAACAATTTGGATTAACACTTGATTTTAAACAATGTCGTTTGTGAAGAGTTCCCAGCATGCATTGCAGTAGCAATTAATTAAACAGATATTGTTACAGGACTATTGTTTTACTGTTTCCTATCTCGTTCTGTTTTATGTTGTTGTTGATGTTTAGTGTTGTGTGTTCTTTGTATAAGATACGTTTTAATGGTAAATCTTTTTGTGGCAAATAGTCATTTTATCTCTCTTTGCTGAAAGGATCAGTTCACTCAAAAAAGAAAATTCTGTCATCATTTCCTCACCCTCAAGTTGTTCCAAATCTGTATAAATGTCTTTGTTCTGATGAACACAGAGAAAGATATTTGGAAGAGTGCTTGTAACCAAACAGTTCTAGGCCACCATTGACTACCATAGTAGGAAAACATATATTTTTTTGTTCTGTTGAACACAAAAGAAGATATTTTCAAGAACGACGAAAAGCAAACCGTTCTGGGGCACTTTTGACTACCATTGTCATTTTTCCTACTATGGCAGTCAATGGTGGCTAAGAACTGTTTACAAGCATTCTTCCAAATATCTTTCTCTGTCTTCATCAAAACAAAGAAATGTATACAGTACGGTTAATAATATGAAGTATATAACTTACTCTCTATTTTCTCCCGTCCTTCGATCTTTATAAAATTCTACAGCTTGTCATGTGATTTGGATTCCCTTTCCCCGTACGTTTTGTCTTTTTTAGAAACACGTCCTTCACTCCACGCTTACGTTAGTACAGGCTTGTGCTCGCGGCGACCTGGAGGTACACAGTGGGGAAATGGCTATCCTTGTCAAAAGAAGCAAAAAAGCACAACCGTATTTCACAAAGGCAGACAGGAAGTAGGGCAGAGCGTCCATGTGAAACCCACCATTTTCATTTTGAAGCCCACTCCAGTCATGGGTAAAAAATCAAGATTGTTTCATCTGTGCACGGTGAAAAATGGCCCAGGCTCTAAATTGGTTCTCCCATCCAGGGGTGGAAGAGGAAGACGGGTGCCACAGAAGAGCTCTTTATGACTAGCACTTACTGTAGTATTTCCCTCTCGCAGCTACGCTAGCTTTCCTTCTGCTGAATCACTCACATCCACAGAAAGACACATGCCAAGGACTGATGGCTCACGAACAGCCCGGCTACACAAATAGGTAGCAGCGTTCTGTTCTTCTTAACCCCATTAAACCCACGGCTGCGAATGTGTTGCACGTTGCTGGACATTCCAACAGTTTAGCGTGTCCTCTGACCAGCAGAGGCTTGGAAAAAACAGCCCCTGGGGACCAGGCTTTTAAAGCTGAAATAATTGTTCCCAGAGGACACAATGAGACCTGACAAAAACATACCAGGAGGAGAAATGGCACAGGTGGAAAAAATAGCATACTAATTTTGAAACTAATTTGAAAGCCAGCGGAAGGGCCTGGGGTGAGGTCACCGGATCGGGAGCCAACTGGTTTAGTCAGAAAGCATTAGGGCAGGGGAGAAGGGCGGACTTTTGACAACCGCGCGATGTGGCTATTAAAACACATCTGTGTGCAATAAGAGTGTGCGTGTTATCAGGGCTTTAAACGTGGACTTTTAATGTTGAATATTCATTGTGTACTACAAAACAAAATGATTTAACATTATGAATTTTGCAGGGACTTTCTTTTTATTTGACCATCTTGATTGTGTGACGTTAGCATACCAGAATTATCTTTCTTGAGCAAAAATGTTAGCATGTTTGATTCATTTTTACATTTTTTACGCATTTGGCAGACGCTTTTATCCAAAGCGACTTACATTGCATTGTCCTATACATTTGTTTCTAAGTATGTGCAATCCCCTGGGATCGAACCCACGACCTTGGCGTTAACGCCATGCTCTTACCATTGAGCTACAGGAAAGCTTTATTTCCATGTGGTGTTTCAGACAGAATGTAAACATGGCTTCATTATTTTTCTTTAACCCTCCGGGGACTGAGGGAGTTTTGAGGCCCTTCAGAAGGATTGACATGCCCTGACATTTGTGCTTTTTCAGTAGTTTATAAACACATTAATCTCTAAAGTCTTATTTGACTGTAATTAGCACAAATTGTGCTACAATAATATGCAAGCAACATGTATGCACATGAGAGAATTTATGCGCCACTGTCGACCCTGGGTGTTACATTTTTACTCTTTTACGATCTAAAGAATATTTTTCACCACAAAGAACCTTTTGTGTATTTGTGAACCATTTAGACAAAAAAGGTTCTTCTATGGCATCGTGAAGCACCTTTATTTGTAAGTGTGGAGTACTTATATTTTAAATCTGCTTGACAACAATGGCTAGTTCAAATTTTCTCTGTTTGAAAAAAGTCAATTTAAAGGTGTAGTTCACCTTCAAAATGAAAATTCTGTCATTATTTACACGCCCTCTTGTCATTTCAAACCTGTATGGTTTTCTTTCTTTTGTAGAAAATGAAAAAGATATTTTGAAAAATAATAATCAGAAAACCGTTGCATTGGCATTTTGTCCATGCAATAGAAGTAAATGGGAACCAACGGTTCTTATTGAATGACATTTTTCAAAATATCTTCTTTTGTATTTTGCAGAAGATTTTTTCTTTTGTGTTTTTCATACAGATTTAAAGTGACACAGGGTGAGTAAATGATGACATAATTTTAATGTAGAAGGTGATCTATTCCTTTAAGCATGTGGAGCAAAAGCTCTAAATTGGATATTGTCAAACCTAAAATAAAATGATATTGTGTATTGACTACCTCAAACGGCTTTCGGCATGAAAATGAGGTGAACGTGTTGGTGTGGACCAGAACCGGACAGCAGCGCATCCCTTGAGACTGAGGAAAGCAACGTTGTGCTGACAACTGTGTTTGGCGAACAACAGCGGGGGCCGCTTGAAAATGACTCCCCGAGCAACCTGTTCCGACTCCAGCCTTTATTCAAGACGTTCGGTGTTACGGGCTTGTTTTGACATGGGAGACAGCAGCAGATTTTAAGCCGCTTTCTTAAAACGCCGTACAGATGTGTGTTTTTAGTGTGAGTCACATAAAGCAAGAAGCGAACAAAAGATTTCTCTGATGGATATTGTGTGTGCGTGTGACGGCTGAAAACTCAAAGCTACGGTACAGAGAGAAGGAGGGGATTTTTGCAGACGTTCAGTAAGCTCGTTGGCCGCGTCTCCGCCCTCGCCGTCAAGCAGAGTTGGAGATCCTAGCAAAAAGAGTAATTATTCATGACTGAGCTGCATATTGCGGACTCGGAGGAGCGGTTGAGCTGCGATGCCTAATTACCTCTGTGCATCGAGAGAGAGAGAGAGAGAGAGAGAGAGAGAGAGAGAGCTGAAGACGACGACAGTTGGCTCCTCCTCTTTTCTGTTTTGGTTGACCCATTTAAGAAACAGAGAGGCACGAAAACGCAACATCAGCTGAAACATCTAACACCTTCCACAGTCTGGGAAGCCTTTGTTGAAATGCGGATTGCGAGAAATGTGTGGAATCCAGAGCTGGCTCTTGTTCAGAATCGTTTTGCTTTTTTAAAACGTTGACTAATCAGAAGAATTTGACAACGTTTGGTGAACAGTTCTTGAACATCTGTTTTCTTGTAATGAGGACAGGGCGGCATTGTGATGTAACAGTTTCCTGTACCACGCATGCATTGTAAGATTTGCGAGTTCACGGATTGAATTGGATGAGAAATACGAGACAATAAATAGTTGACAGTAAATAGTCATCATGTCTTTTTGTTGTGATGTCCTGTGAGATTGCACGGCAGCTGGAATGAGCTGGTTGTTTTGATGAATCAGTCGAACGGTTTTTAAAAGCAGTCTCGAATTCACTGGTTATTGGTTTGAATCAGTCTAATGACTAACTGGCTTGACTGATTCAGTCAGAGCGGTTCCTTGACTTATTCAATGAACTGTGAGTTATTACGTGAGTCACAGATTGAGATGAACTGAGAACTGTTACTGTTGGATACATAATAACTTATATGTTCAAATTACACAGACTTCAGTGTAATTACTGGCTGTTAGCTCATAAAACAATGTGAAGATAAATATTCACATCCACTGAAGAATGTTAAGAAGAAGAAATCTACTCTCTTTATAATATAAGTAATGTTCTCATATTCATAACATGAACTCATACTGTATTCATTCATGTTCTTGACAAGCACACAACACATCTGTACTGTATATAAATTGAATGGCAGTGAATGTTCAAAAGAAGATACTTAGAGAGCTGATGCAAACATGCCATTGGGTTAATGTGTTTACAAGACATGTGCATTGTGACCGAATTCTGATTGCTTCTGTAATATTCTTGTTTGTGTAACCACGATCGACGTGTCTCATGTACTACAAACATGTAGTTCACCCTCAGCTGACATAATGTTCAATTGCTTTTGTAAAAGAGAACAGGTTTCATAACGGGTATTTGAATGTGTTTATGAGGTTAACGTAAGATTAATATAATTTAAGCACCTTTTAAATTTACCTGAGGTACTGTGGGACATTTTGAGTATTAAGAGTATACAGTAGATACTCTGTTTGTTTTAAACAGCCAGTACAATAATATATCATCGCTTTCTTTCCGAAACCTCTGCTGTCCAGATTTGCTATTTTTCAGGGAATGGGAAAAACTTTTATACAAGCTTTAAATACAAGCACTTTTTTTGGTTAGATATTTGCAAAACCCAGTGACAAACATAAAGGGTGACTAATAATAATGATTTATAGCCAAAAATATAATTCTAGAATATGGAGATATGAAGTTTCAAAAGGACAGCAGTATGTATTTATTCTGTATATTGACATTTTGGTAAGATAAGCGTTGAACTAAAAACATTTCTCTCTCTCTCTCTTTCTTTCATGTCTTTTCCTGGTTTATTTTCTGCTGCTCTCACAAATTAAAGGTAAGTCAGCTTTATTATTCTTGTCATATTCATAAATATGGATTTTGTTATTTCTGAATAATGCTTTCATGCATCATTACTCAACGCTAGCTGTAAACTACTGTAATTCAGCACATTTCCATTGATGTATTTCTAATTTACATTCATTCTGCTGCCCCTTCATATATTATGGTCAGCAATGTAAATTATGCACACTAATAATTATAACAGTAAATGTAGACGTTTATATTGAAGGTTTTAAAATGATATCAGTATTTCAGAGAGACAGCTCTAAATTAACCAGATTATAATAACCGAAGATATACTGAATCAGTCGTTCTTGATCTCATATGAAAAGGATTTAAGTGTAATGCTCAAAAAGAAATAAAAAAATTAGGGCTGTCAAACGATTAATCACGATTAATCGCATCCAGAATAAAAGTCTGTGGTTACATAATGTATGTCTGTGTACTGTGCATATTAATTTAGTATTTATAAACACATACATGTACACAAACATGTGTATATTTAGAAAATTTTTAAATGTATTTATTTATATTTGCCAATAATTTAAATTATATGTAAATGTTTATTAATATTAACATTTTATTTTTTCTTAAAGAAATGTGTCTGTTTTTATAAATACAAAATTAAAATGCACAGTACACAGACATACAGTAAACCCAAACTTTTATTCTGGATGCGATTAATCGCGATTAATCATTTGACAGCCTTGAAAAAATGAAATATTTAAGCAAAATAAAATATTTCATAAAAAAATCATGGTGTTTCTTTTTTGGCTCAAGTTGAGCTTCAGGCAAAATCTCTGCTCTGATACCATAAATAATGATACTGCATGAAACCAGATGATCAGTATCAAATATTGTGAACTCGACGAGCTACAACATATTTTAACATCACTGTATGTGAGCATTGCTTTATTAATAACCTCTCAAACAAACAACACCAATACATTTACAGAGAAATCCACTAAACAGTTGTGCATTCGTCAAAGTTGCCCACAATTTGCTTATTGCTGAAAATTGAAAGCAGGCAGTGAGTGAGCATAGCCTATGCAATATATCAAATAGATGTTTAGGCGAACGTAGGTGTCCATAATATTGAATTAGGAAAAACAAAAAACATTCTGTAACTGTTTCATAAGTACAGCTATGATTTATTAAGCTCTTCTGTCCTTCATTGATTCTGTCTATAGTTCTATAGTCACAAACTCTCTTTCTTTCCTGGCCCTTAAATGGGTGTCAGTCCTGATTACAGGACTTTGTGTTGCAGTGAGTGTTCTGGAGAGACCGCCGCAGAATTATTG
Organism: Triplophysa rosa; assembly: GCF_024868665.1. Lineage (NCBI taxonomy): Eukaryota > Metazoa > Chordata > Actinopteri > Cypriniformes > Nemacheilidae > Triplophysa > Triplophysa rosa. The sequence continues at coordinate 10,522,740 of NC_079908.1, forward strand.
AACTGACATCTGTAGAGCTCTTTAAATTCGCTCTGAATTGGCTTTCTGTGCCTGTCTCACCCCTCATACGGCGCTTCTCCAGAAAACCTTCCATTAATCCGAATAAGCTTGAACTTCTTTGAGAGGTTGTCAATTCTTTATCCTCTTTTCAACCATTACGTTAAAATTGCTAGCACTACTTTGTGTTTTGTTAAGAGGGATTTTACTGATTTATAAATTTAGTCTTAAATTGGTTTCTGTTTATCGGCATATTCTCCCTTACACTTCATTTTAATAGAATTAAACGGATAGGTCATAGGTAACATATTTCATAACAATATAAGTGGAGTATGTATGTAATTTTCTTGCACATGCATAAAGCCACATTACGGAGACTGTGTGATGTTACATGTGTGTGTTTCCTGAAAATAACAGTATTCATTCATGTTATGCTTTGTATTGTTGCTGCGTTTCATTGCAGAAATCACTTTGAATTCACAACCCATTTACTGTAAGCTGAAATGCATTACCACCTGATGGCTTAATGAGATTTCCAAGGGCTCTAACTTTGGTTATTTTCCAATGCTTGTTAAAACTAGTAAAATAATGGCCTTCTAAAAGACATCCTCGACGCGCTTTCCACACACCTCTACAGAGATCGCAGCGAGAAAACATCAGTTTTCCGTATCAATCAAACCTCTCTGGCAGCTTGCAATCTGTGAATACCTAGAAATGTAAGCTATGGTGTTAGATTTAATTTACACCTTTTTTAAACGCAGTTATGTGCTTAGAATAAAGGTGCTCAACAGACACAAGATTATATTCATCACTTCTTCCTAGTCTTTTGGTAAAATACAACATGTTGTGTCTGACTTGCATGTTCCAGAGACACTGAATGGAGTTGTTCCTGTCAGGTTCGTGACGTGTGTTGTGCATTGAGGGTGGAGGGTTGAGGAGCACGCACCGAGCCCCTGTGGAAATGCTCTGATTTGTTTATCAAAGCCGCCTACAAAAATAGGACACCCTAGATATTGACGCTTAATAAGTTATGGATACGGCGTATAGCTCTGCAACACGGCGGCGAATGGAAACCTCAAGGGTGTTCACTGTTTACAGTAGCATTTAGTCATTCTTTGTAGATATCCAAGTTATAAAATGTAAATCTGACCTTGTTTAACATTTTCCAACAGGTTTTCCTTGATGTCGATGCGAAACCATGTTTATTTTGTTAATAGCGTGTGAAGCAGATATAGAGGTCTGAACTCGCAGATACATGCAAAGATGCGAGCGATGCGGCCGAGAGCCACACGTCGCTTGGCGAGGCATCAGTGAGTCAGACAAGTTTTCAGAGAGCCACGGATGCTATTAAAGTAAAATCTGCCTAGCATAAGTGTGTTATGGCTGTATCAGCACGGTTGTGATTCGGGTGTGATAACCCGCGTCTGCAATAACAGGTCCACTGAGGAAATAATAACTTTGCTGGAGTGTCGTCCAAACTGTTGTATAATGTTTCCAAAGGTGTAGCATAAAGTTGTCGCACCCATTCACTTCTATTGTATACTGGCCACAAAACCATTGCAAGGAAATAGGTGCCAGTTAATAACATTCTTCAAAATATATTCCTTTGTGTTCTGTGGAAGAAAGAAAGTCATACAGGTTTGAAATGACATGAGGGTGATTAAGTGATGACAGAATTGTTCTTTTTGGGTGAACTAGCGAATGTTTCTCAATTTAGCAGAATGAGACGCTAGCATTTCACCCTAGCACATTCTTACAAATGTTCACTAGGAGACCACTTCGACCTCACGTTCAGAAGTTTCCCCAACTGTCTCATATGAAAGTGAGGGGAATTAGATGCTTTCTACTTCATAAAACATCTCTCCGAGGGAAGTACGGTCCCTCGCCAAAGTGACTCACAGTGCGAGTAATTCACCGGCAGGTTTCCACAATTACACAAAATTGCAAATATTTCAGCGCTAGGCAGTTAGCCTAACTGCAGGGTACGAGTCTTCATTGGATTTCCATCCACACTGTCAAGTAAAAAAGCTATTAGATTTGATTAACTAAGGTAATATGGTAATCTGAAGAAGTTCTCTAATAATACAGCGATGATGTTGAGGTGAAACTACGTTTTCTTAATTTGTTTGCTTCCTTTGTGATTAGCCATCGGAAAATGCCCTTAGCAAAAGTTGATTTTTATTTATTTATTTCTGACATAGTTTAGCTTTTCAAAAAGCTTATTTCTGGTTATGGCTGAGAGCCCAGAGTATTGTTATTGGTCCGCACAATAAAAAGAATTACATTTGCAGCTTTGGAAAAAGAGACCGTAAAATATGTATTCTAGGTCCTGTGGTTTCAATTATATTTCATATACCTGGCTATTTCGCATTTTTTTTATACTGTAAATAGCGTCGTCAATATTAACAGACCCCGCAATAACACTCACAGGAGTTTTCGGGTCCTGTTTAGCATTTAGATCCTATTCTCGCGTCCCTTGTCTTAGAATCATTTCTCCCCAGCTGTGTTATATTTGCAGTTTCTGTTTGAAATGTACAGGATGTTCTTGGCCTGCAGAGCTTATTTATCAAGTCTCAAAGTCGTCTTCCACACTGTGGGAAAATAAGTGTAAATCCGGCGTGGTTTATCCTGCGTAATGTAGGAGGTTAATACACCCTGGCATCCGTGGAATGGTTTTGTGGGAGAGAGGCATATATTGTGTTGCCAGACCTTACGAACATGTGAGTGGCTGTAAGGAATGCTAAGTAGATTGCGTCTGTTTCTTCTCTCGCGATCTTGAACTGCGACAGCAAGAAAAACAAGTCTGCTCAGTTTTTTTATACGATTTTTTAGGATTGCTACTTTGTAGATGCAGGTGTATTGAAATGTTGGGGCCAACAATTGGACACACGTTTTTTTATAACTACCTCAGCATTATCTTGAAGACACGTAAAGAAGTGTCAGTCAGTTTCAGGTGATGGGCGTTCACATTTAACCAATATGTACCTACAAATGCACTGCATGTGAACGGCTCGGCATCTCTACAGTACACACGCTTAACATTACACTTTACATAATTATATTGCCCAGAAATGAATGGCTTGGGTGGTAGTGTTGCAGTCAGGGATAATTATGCTTTGCTTGGTTAAAATACTTGAGATTTACAAATCAGGCGTGATTTTTTACATATGTTCGTTTAAATTGCGTTTCTTAATGAGTACACAATAAAGACATGTTTAAACTTTCCTACGCCAAAACATAATTGACAAAATATCATTTTGGCAATGCATTTCCCCTAAACAGCGTAGAATGGGAAAAACCCCTGATAGATCTTACAATAAAAGTCTAGTCTTCCCAACAGTGTTTGCTTGTTTCTTTCTGGCATGCAGTGCACATCCAGTGAGGGAAGGTTCTTTTGTTCTTTATTATTTTCTTTTTATCTTAATTACTTTTTGTTACAAAGCTTATAAAAGCTTTTATCATCTTAAACATGGCTGTACAACTAACAAACCTGCAGCCAGCTTCTCAGCCTCCCCGAGATAACACCATTCTTTTTAATATAACTTAATAATATACGAAGAATAAAATTACATTTATAAAGTGACATTTTTTATTATCGAAGTACGCTTGACATCCCTATAACCAGCTGCACATGGCTTACCTTTAGAGAGCCACATTTATCTGTACCATACTTATGCGATATGATTTATTGTACCTCACCTATAGCGGAGAGGTTTATAAAGCATATATCATCCTTTTATGATCAAACACTCTTGTGGTGGGATAAAACCATTTATTTTAAGTATATAATAAGCAACCTTTAATACCACAAAGACAAGATAGTTCTTTTATTTTATGCAACACTGTTCTCCTGCTCTTTAACGCATTACTGCGGCATCATTTGATAACCTGGAACAATTAATTGAAAGAAAATCTTTTCACAAGAGCCGGGCTGTTGTGTGGTGTTTTTCTGCGGCAGATTCTCCTGGCTCTGCCTTTATGTCTATGTGTATAGTGCTGACTTTGATTTCCCACACTGTGAGAAATCTCAGGTCCAGAAGGACCGAGCCTGTGCACACATGATCCAGTGGACATGATTTCAATATCCTGCTCTGTGGGCGCCTGGGAAAACAGCAAATAACTACACTGCTCTTAACGCGCTTCCCTGAAGCTTCCATACGCGAGGTTTATCTAATCACGGCATCTCTCCGGAGCGCTGAAGATATGAACTCTCACTGGAACGCAATCCGAATGTTCTGAGGGTGCATGGAAAGCGTGAGAATGAATCGCTTTGCTGAAGCGTTCAATTAGGTGGGTGCCGTAGCCAAAAACGGTTTTAATTTATTTTTTGTTATTGTTGTGTTCGCTATGCCATGAGGGCTTCGAGTGGTAAAATTACTCTGAGAAAAAAGCGGATTGGATGTTTATCAGAGAGGCACGATAAAATTGGTTTGAATTTCATCACGAAGAAACATTAAGAACCCCATGATATCAAAATAAGAGTTTGGGGGCTTGTAGTCCGTGTCTATTACCTTTCAAGCTGTGTACTTGTAAGCTAACAAAATAACAGATATTAGTAGATAGACGGCATCAGTACAGTTTTTCTCATCCAGGGAAACAAACCAAAAATGGTAATGACTCATCTTGCACTACCTGGACTTCTGTCCAATCACTCTCTAAAAAAAATCTGTAAAAACATGGCACAATATACTGTATTAATATGAAGGAATTCTCCGTATTCATTTTTTTACAGTTGTTTTACCTGTATTTTACATTTTGCACTGCATTAAATAACATTTCAGCATTAACGGAAATGTCCGTAAAATAAATGGAAAATGTACTGGTCATTTTCTGCCAGTACTTTATCCGTTTTTTTTACGTGATTTTTTTTTGAGTGCAGATTTAGAATAGCACATTTGCTAACTTGCTAATTAAACTGGGATAAAAAAATCCCTGCACTCCGTTCAAACCATCAATTTGTTTTTTACATTTAATATTTGTATTCGTATTGTAATGTTTTCTCATTGGTGAATTACATGATTGACATGAGGGGGCGTGGCTTTGAGAAAGCTCTAACTGCAGACTGGGTTCTTTTTTTTCCATTTTATGTTTTTAAAATCTAACTTGCTGTTGTTAGCCCCTACAAAACTACCCACCCTATGTTTAATATTTCTCCCAAAATTTCTGATTCAATATAAATGAATGAAAACTCTGTTCATCATTCAATTACACAAGGTCTTTAAGTTCAGGTTCTGTAGCTCATTGCCATCTGACATCAGAGCATCCACTCAGCTGCTCGGGTCACACTGTGACTGGACTTACCCACTCTTCTCCCCTTACCCTTTTAAAACCACATTTCCCATAAACTTTAATAAAGGGCTGAGAAAGCCTATTACCTCTGTCAAATCACAAAGGGTGGTTTAAAAAAGTGGTTTTATGATTGGCAGTTTTAAATGCCACCCGGCTCAGGGAATGTGGCGAACTGAAAAGTCAAGCTGGACATGTAAGTCTTTGTAGTCGAATTGCGGGAAGTAACTGAAGCAGGAAAATTGAATTTTTGCCTCAAAGAACTTTTCCCCCAAAGACTATGTGCGTGTGTGCGGGCTGTTCATTCAGTCCGTATATTGAATTAAACACTGTTTACAAATACTTAACCTATCAGTTACTTAAAAGCACTGACCCTTGCTTGTTCCAGTACACTAAGGCATGACAAAGAGGTATTGCGATACAAATAGTCTGAGTGTTCAGTAATGGCTACATCTACATTCGGTTTTACTTGAGTAGAAGTTTAATCTCAAGAAAGATGAGCCTTTCTTTGTTTGACCTAGAGGAGAAAGGTATACGACTACAAACCATCAAGGTCAGATGAATGAGCATAGGATATATAGTAATATATAACCCATCTAAGGGATATATAGTCAGACGACATTATCAGGGGCCAATGTGAAGTGATATTGATTTGTTCAGCGCGACTGCAAAATGATATAGAGTCGAATCATATTTCAGTATTTAGAAAATAACCAGACCGATAAATTCGTATTTCTTCTGAGCGGGGAAATCAATTCTGTTTTTGAGACTTTTTTCACTTTTTGATTACATCATGATAGCAGTGGTTAAGTTTCACCGCTGCTGTGATGCTTAAGGCTAAGCATGTCTGAAAAACAACGTCCTTGGATCAACATCCCACTGCGGTCGCATGGGTCTGCTAGCTCACTGTTTGCTTTATGTACAGAACTGAAAATAGACTTTTTAGCCCAATTTACATTGCCATTTAAGGTATTCGTTAGAACGCTACAACTGATGTTTTTTCGTTCGGCACCTCTAACAGGTGTTGCGATGCGTAGTGCCCCATACTCAACAAGTTAGTTAGCAGCTTTCATGGGCAGGTGTTCAACACTCTATAACCCACAACCTGCCTAGGGGACCGCTCGCCAGATCAGTTAATTACATTCTCCACACCTCTTCTGTTTGCTCATTTAGACGGCCACAGCCGCCAGAAATGACAGGTGGCTCCACTTTGGCATCCCAGTGGTTAGGTGAGATGTGAGGAAAAGAGGGAAGATGGGTCGTTTAGCCGAACGTTAATTAGTCCGGAACGCATTCCAGAAAATGGAAGCGTAGATCATGACATGACCAAGCATGAAACCTTACCATGTTTCAAAAGCATCAAACAGGCCTGTCAAACGATTAATCACATCGAGAATAAAAGTTGGTGTTTACGTAATATATGTCTGTGTACTGTGCATATTTATGTTGTATTTATAAACACATAAACATACATGCATATATTTAAAAAATCCATTTAAAATTAATAAATGTTTGTATATAGTTTCAATTATTGGTGAATATATAAATTAATACATCTAAATATTTCCTATATATATACACATGTATGTGTATATTTGTGTGTTTATAAATACAAAATTAATATGCACAGTACACAGAAATATATTATGTAAACCAAACTTTTATTCTGGGTGTGATTAATCGTTTGATGGCCCTATAAAAAAGTGCATCTTTATACAAGAAGCAGAGCGTTAAACAAAAACCACAGGTGCTTTGATGGAAAGGCCAGTGTATGTGTAGCTTGTCACCAGCATAAGTACAATAGGTCTATTTGAACAATATTAAAAATGTATGAGTGTGGGTAGGAAAGTATGTAGCACAAGCAAAATATTTTACAAAACGAAGCATGCTAGATGAAATTAGGGGTGCAATCAGTATTTTTCCTCATAAAAAATTAAAAGTGCTTTTCACAGATATGATTAAAACGATGTACACACGGGAAATGAAGACATTAGGCATTTCAGTGACCAAGCAAAAGCTATTTTACTTCACATATAAGTCCCGACATGATGAGATCACATAACCAGACATTATGACCTATTTTGACAAAATCATTATCCTTACTACAAATAATATTTATGATAATAGTGATGCTTTTGTAGTTTTAGGGTGCTTTACACAACAGACACATCAACAACATAATCTAGTGTGATTGTATTGTACCATATGTTGACAGAAAATGATAAAAGGCTCAAACGGGCAGTGCCTTAAAGGGTTGTTCACCCTAAAATAAAAATCTCTCATCATTTACTCAACCACATGTCAGTCCAAACCTGTGTGATTTTCTTTCTTCTCCAGATCACAAAAGTAGATATTTTGAAGAACTTTGGTAACCAAAAAACATTGTTTGGACAAACCACTGAGACATTTTCCTTAAATATCTTCTTTTGTGTTCAACAGAAGAAAGAGTCACGCACCGGTTTTAAATGACTGGAGTGTGACAAAATGTTCATTTTTGGGTGAACTATCCCTTTAAGGTGTCATGAAAAGCAGACAGACGGTTTACATTACATGAGATCACAGTCGCCACTCTTTTATACTTTAAAAATAATTCAGTGGCTTAGTAAATATCACAAAAATAAAAGGCTTTATTAACTTCAAGTGAGTTTTTGAGTAGGACATATAAAAAATGTATTACAAATCCAACAGTATTATATATATATATATATATATGTACTTGTGTATATATATATATATATATAGTATTATTATAATATATGTAAAAATATAAACATATATTATTTATTATGTTTATTTAATAAAAATAATTAAGTATTTAAAGTAACTATATTTTTACATACCCTTATTATTTTTGGTGAATTCTAATAAAAATATTTGATTAACTCAATTTAAAGAGTGTCTTTCATTGATTTCGCAGCTTTTAAATTGACAAATTTTTTCATGTAATTTTTTTCTCCCAAAAATTGAGTACATCACAGCTAAACTATTTAGAGTGTATCAGTTCTCTGTTGAAAAACATTAAAATCTGATCTGGTTATAATGGTTCACCAGCTACTGCAGACCAGCACAGAATAAATCACCTAGAAACTCAAGCTGGTCTTTTCAACAAAACCTTCTAGACATTTGGGCTTGAGCGGATAGATGGGTGTATACTTCTCATGCATTGTTTATTAAAATATAGTTGGACTTTATTCATTCAGCCCTTTGCTACCCTGGCAAACTGGTCAGCACAGTTGCCCAGGTTAACCCTCTGGGTCTGTATCAATGCTGTTAGCTTGGCAGTTCAGAAGATGTTGGGCATCATTCCCGCCCTGCGTTGGTTTCTTACCCTGCTGACGCAGCAGGGCCCTGGATCCATTTCACAATACCATTTCTATACAGCTGCTATGATTCCATGCCACATCCAATCGCCGTAAAATATCAGCTTCCAAGTTTGCAGAGCGAAAACAGTTCGAAATGTTCATGAACGTTTGCAGGGGAATGGGCCTTTCAGGGCCAGTGGCATCCATTTTAGCTCCAAAGAGCATACAGCACTCTTATCTGAAATTACAGTCCCAACCATTATTGGCTTGTCACTGAGGAAACATGTTGCAAATGAACATTCAAGGCACATCAGAACAGATGGCAAGTTAAAGACAGACACTTTAATCTCGTGAGACAGTGCACAGGCCAAATGTGCAATGCGAGAATGTTCTTCAGCATCCATCTTTGCACACATATACTCATCGTTCCACCCCACCTGCTGTGCTGCTACTTTCCTTTCTCACTTTTCATTCTTGCTTTTCTGTCATAACTTCCTTAATCCTTTTAGAATGTTCTTTATGTCTAAATATTGTTTTTTTCTATGTTTGGCAGCTGGAACCACATATATTTTTGGTAGAGGCGGAGCGCTTATCACGTACACCTGGGCACCCAATGATAGGCCAAGCACCAGGGCAGACCGCCTAGCCGTGGGCTTCAGCACCCAGCAGAGTGATGCCATCCTGGTGCAGGTGGAGAGCAGCCAGGGCCTTGGAGACTACCTGCAATTGCACATTGTGAGTATTACAGCTTACTTTATCACAGTAAAGATTGAATTCACATGATTCATAAAATAATCAAATTAATCATATAATCAATAATCTCATACTGTATGTCAATTACGGGTGTCACAGTATACCAGTATTGATAATAACTGTAATATAAAAAAATATGATTACTGATATTGTGTTAATATTACACATATTATAATATTGTACATCATTGGCAACCATTTAAAACTTTTCCCTAAGAGCCGCAATGGTTCAAAAACTCTTTCTCCGACCCCCTATACTCATTGGTAAAAAAAAGAAAAAAAAAGAAAGATGATTATGACTGATTATTTATTTATTTTTAAATATTTATTTCTTTACAGTCTACATATTTTTCAAAAACTTCAATAGATATTGCGATCATGTGAAATATTTTGCCCATGACAGTGAAAATCTGATATTCTGACAGCCCTAATGTCAAGGAAGATCACTTTAAGACTTTACAATCATCAAATAGACATAAAAAAAGTGGATAGATGGCAGACTAATATGCAAATTTGTCCTATGGTGTGACGGCAAAAATGTAGAAAAAAGCTTACAATGAAGATAAATCTCTCTTATGCTATTTTATATGATAAATATATACTGTATAGTAATAATATAAAACAATATAATATTAACAGTTTTTTTCTAAATTTTGCCATGTCACACACCACAGGACACATGTATAATTTATTCGTCAACTACCCAAGTAAATTTATTGTTTGTTTTGTTGTGATAATTGAATCAATAATAAGCCTTTCGTTGGCTAACAGGCCACAGTGATCCATTTTGCAATCAAATTTGTTTGTCAGTTCTAGCTGTTTTTATACAAGTTTACATTTTAATTTATTCTTGTGTGTTTCTTTTTCATTTATTGTACTGATTTAACAAGTTAAAGTAACACTAACCCAAGGGAAAGAACAGCTTTTGAGAGTGAGATGCCACATTTACATCTGCTATTAAGATGCATTTTGGTTATACAATCATAAGTAGTCATCGCATATTGCTGCTGTCCTTCTGAAACCTCATATCTCTATATTTCGTGATTTTTATTTTTTGCCATAAATCATTATTATTAGTCACCCTTTATGTTGGTCACTGGGTTTTGCAAATATCAAAGTAGGCCTATTTAAAAGTGCTTGTCAACTTGGACAACACAGTATTTCATCATTTAAAAAGCGCATTGTTTTTGGAAAAACAGTGAATTTCGGAAGGACCAGGTATAAACAGGGCCCAAAATGTGATCTGATCACTAAATCCACGTACAGAGGTGGTTAAAACTGCATGTGACCATATCCATATGTGACGACTAATACCAGGTGTAAATGTGGTCTGACATCCTGGAATTCATTTGACTTTCTGTTATGATAAAACGGCACCATGACTATCACCTGTGGCCTTCCATGTACACAGTGTTGCTGATTTACTTTTTTTGCAGTTACATTTTAATATCTTCTGACAGGGCAACTGATGCAAATTGACTTGGATAAAAATCCTAAATAGAATCGTTTCAGAGAATGCTTCAGGGCCTCCAGAAGTACGAGGCTATATGCATAGATCAAACCATGAAAAAAGCTACGTCAATTGTTTCCGATAAGATCCAAAGATCCCCAGGCATTGCGTAAAATATTTATATATATATATATTTTTTTTTAAAGACAGAATCATTAATTACTGCGCCGTTTATGATGAAAACATCATACCCCTTCATTTTAATTTAGCCCAATAAAACAACATAGGGCTGAAATAGTATGACTGTAGATCAAGCTTGTAAATGCCTCGTTGACCTCTTGGCTTATTACTCGCAATTATATTTCAGGGGAGTAAAAAAAAGATGCATTTTAATAAGGTTCCTCAGAATGAATAATTAATTCAGCGTGAACCGTCGACTTTCACACTGTGAGCCTTCTATGGCAGCACAGCCCCAAACAGTCTAAGAGCAGCTGCTCTGCTAGACACAGACTGAGGCTTGTTTTCACAGAGTCCTTCCTAGTGCAGGCACACAGCCTCCCATTCTGTGGATTAAAGGACGGATCTGTGTGGGATTCTTTCATGACCCCGGAGACTTAATGGAGGTCTCAGTTATGTTTTCATTTAAGCGGCGACTTTGTCTCCGATGTTTTCTCCATGAATTCATGCAGGACAGTAAGTGTATGAAATGAATGAGTACAGAGCTATGAAATTCACGTGGAAAGCCGTGCTGTGATAATTTGGTCCTGATGAGAAATGTTTCTGCTCTTGAGGATTCCCGGGTGGGGTCTTTTTCTAAAGAGAGAAAAACCACAGAAACTGGAGACTTGAGCAAAATATGCTGTTAGTTTAAAGGTAAAAAATCTGGCATCGTTTATTCACCCTTATGTCATTTAAAACCTGTGTATGTCTCTTACTTCTTTAGAACACAAAAGAAGATATTTTGAAAAATGTTTCGGTGGTTTTAGGTCCATACAGTGGAAGTCAGTGTTGTTTGGTTACCAGCATTCTTCAAAATATCTTCTTTTGTGTTCTACAGGAGCAAAAAAATGTCATACAGGTTTGAAATAACACGGGGGTGAGTAAATAATGAGAAATGTTTCATTTCCAGGTAAATGATCCCTTCAAACCGACTGGAATCTGGAAGAAACAATAGAGATATTTCAGACTACCGTTTCTCTGACCTTTCTCCTCCTCAGCCACACCGTCAACCGTGATCACAGTGCCCCTTTATGTGACTTGTATCATAAATTATATTTTGGTAGTTTATAAAGACGAGTGTGTAAACTTTATGGTAGACATAAAGAGCAGGTTATGAAGGAGAGGCGTGGCAGATAGCATTTGAGGTTTCACACCGCTCTCAAGACAACTCGGCTTACGCCTCAAACTTCGTCCTTCGTGTAGCAGGATTTACTTGAGCTTGTAAATTACAACCAAGGACAGATAATCCAATTGGTCGTGAGCATGACAGATGTAAAGAATGACTGACTGCGGTGGGCGTAGCAGAACCCGACAGCCTTTTGGCGGCTGACCTCAGGGTTTTCCCTATTTTTCTCTCCTACAACCCTTCCCACTATCTCTATCTCGCTCGGCGATGTTGGAGCATCTTTTATTCGCCCACGGAGGCTGAGGTTTGATGATAGCTGAGCAGAAACAGCCCAGGCTGATGAATGAGACAGAACCAGGGGTTGTTACTGCTCGTAATGAATAGCACACTCATTTTGTATTCCGGATGGGTGCGTATCGATCTAAACCCAGGTTCTGGCCTTCCTCCGTCTTGCTGGCATTGTGCCCTATAGTTCACCTGCCCACCTGTCAGGGGTATGGAGTGATGGATCAATGGGGCTTTATGCTCTTGCCGGCCATGTTAACCAAGCACCAGGGACCCCTAGAGAGGGAGGGTGGAAACATATAAGTGCTACTCCAACTGTGACCCAAAGTGGTGACCCTGGTGCCCTCTGCCCGCTGGCCCAGACATCAAAAAGAGAAGCCAGACAGGATGGCAGATCCTATGGTGGCCATTTGCTACCCTACTTACCAACGCGTTTGTTTACATTGGGACAGTGGGATTCTAACTGCTTGTGTCTGTCTGTTTTTCATCGTACACTCTTAGCGGTACCATACGGATACCGTGGAGTAAGTCAAGCTGAGCGTGCGTTTTCAGTTCTCTGTGGGAGATGAGAGACAGGCACACGCACACACACACACACACAGGGGGTTGATAGCACAGCTGAGCAAGCGGTGATGAAATCAACAAGTTGAGAAGTATTTAACGTGTGCAAAAAAAAGAGACTGCAGCCCATCACAGTGACGTGAAGGCTTTGACGTGTGTCATACGTACAGATAGCGCTTGATTCAGTGTTTAAAGAGGGCATTCGTTTTATCAGGAAATAAAGATTGGATTGGCATTGTTCAGAGCTACAGAATGATCTCTGGAAATGTGAAAATTTAAGAGCTGGTGCACCTTCCACTATAATTAGCTGCTCCCACATTGTGTTTGACTAATAGGCAGATTAAATTGGCCTCCGTCAATCACAGCCCACTGTAAGCCCCTTCATTAAGAAACGTTAGAAAGCACCCTGTGGCAAAGGCCATCTCTGTTGAAGGAAACCTGCAGTAGAGAACAAAAGAACGGTTTAAGTCTGTTCGCATAGACACGTTTCGCTGGTGGGTAGAATAAGGCAAACTGTGCGTTCATTGCTGGAGGGGAAATTAATTATTCAGTTGATTACTTTTGGATTTTATCTTACCGGCCTTCACCTAATAAGTGTTTTTAGAAATCAACTTTTTTTGTAATTGCTCAAATTGGTGTCGCACAGGTAAGTAGTACCTTAAACTATCCGTCAACGATTCCAGATCAGAGCTACGTGCACCCCAGCGGGAGATTTAAGCAGATTCCAGGAGGTACGTACATGTGGATAGATGTCGGCTTTGCTTTTGTTAAGACATGAGGACTTCAAGACATCAAGGCTGTAAAAAGATTAAAATGATTAACACCAATTAATATGGTGGGTTTTCAATTAACACATTTAGTCCCATTACATGTCTCAGCCAGAAATGTAATCAAATATTCAATAAGAGTGGGATGTCTGATAGTATAAGGATCAGTTAAGTAAGAAACAATGCTCATTCGGATGTCAGTTTATGATATAAACCTATGCATTTTCCCCATAGACTTTTGGAAGATCGCAAAAAATAAGCTCTGTGATTAACAAAGGTTTATGATGTTTACACGTTTTGTCAATCAAGATTATCTTTACAAATTAACACAACATTTGTAACTTTTGAAGCCGAAATACAATCGGCAGCAGTAAAAAGCTAACACGATGCTATAAACAGATTACATTTAATGTCGCTAGATATCAACGTCACCACCACCAAGCCTCCGAACGCTCTTTCAAACTTTATAAAAAATGTGTTCCCTGGTGAGTAATTACTCCCTGAATGAATCTGCATCTACGTTTTAAGAGATTTGTGCCCATGCAATGACGTCTAAGGCTGTGTTCACACTTGACTTCTTTTTTGACAAGAAAAATGTTCAATGTTCATGTTGTGGCAATGTTCAAAGATAGCATTTGTGCACGAAGACAGTTTAGAGAGACAGGCTTCATTGGCAGCGTAACGGAAGTCTATTTTGAATTATAAACAGAGAGCATCTTTGCTATAACCCATCACATAAAAACTACAATACTAATTTCTCGCTAGAAATGCAATCAAAAGTTATTGAAAGTGAAAATTAAACTTACATTTATACAAAACTATGCTCCAACGGTCATTTCGGCTGCCATTTTATTTTTTCGAGCTTGAGCCTTCTCGACCAATCACGTTCCTCGCATGTTGTTATAGAACCGACAGGTCTCTGTCATTGGTTAGCTGTGAAAAAGATGCGTGACGTAGGGCGTTTGTTTTTCAGAAAAGTTCAACCTCAAAAGACACTCTGAGCTGCAGAAAAAGACGTTGGTATTTATAAAAGCGCTCAGGACTTTTTTGAAAAGACAGTTTACTCCATAGGATTATAATGTAAAACAGACGCTAGCAGCTTCAAAAGAAGTCAAGTGTGAACATGGCCTAACGTCCTTGCCAATGGAAGTAGTCGCTTTTAGCAACTTGTTAGCCACCGCCGTTTTTAGACACAATAAGGCTTTTAAAAATCACAAGTGGGTTTTAATTGGAGTGTTTTATGTCATAGTATAAAACGTGAAAATATTTAGAGGTTTTGTTTACCACAGACCTCATTTCGGGCGATTTACCAAAAACCTATAGACTTTGGAGCGATGGAACCGGATGTTTTGCATACAAAAATACGCCATCTCTGAGCCTCTCCATAGAAAAACTGTCAATTGACAACTTATCTAGAGGAGTCGCATTGCTTTCAGTGTTGTTTTCAATGTCTGTAAACTTTTCCAGTTTAATAGGAAGGCAATTTGTGTGTCTGCTTCATCCACAGTATTGAACGTTTTCAGTTGAAAAGTGAGTAATGTGTACCTACGACGAAAAATAGTTGGGAAACACTGCCTTGTGGTATTTTTCATGGGCCATTGTTGCTTGGCTCAGTCAGCGTGCCTCAGACCATCCATCTTGTGACTGGTAGAGGTACACTTTGGCTATGGAGCAGATGCCAGGGGCGGTAGCACACCTCAGGGAAATCATTCTTTTTAGTGGTGCGTATCCCCAAGACAGATGTGGCGTGATTAAAAGAAAGGAGCGAAAATCTGTCAAAAGAAAGTGTCTGGCGTAATAATTAATGGTGCAATTGTTGTGAAAAGAGTAGACAACTGACCTTATAAACAGAGCTGGATACTAAGGAAAATTGAGGTCTTCACATAGTACCCAAATTAAAGTTAATACTGTATGAGTTTTAGACTCAAATGGCATAGGGTCACCACCTCGAGTCATACTTATATCATTATAAAATGATCATACTTGGATCTGAGTTAGAAATATTACATTGCTATTTACTGTATATTAGCTGACACAAGGTTGTGAACATGAAACATGTAAACAGTAGCAATAGTTTTACGTGTTTGGTAATATGAATATATTGTAATATGTGTAGTACGTCTTAAACGCTGATGCTAACCTATTGGGAGTGTAGTGAGATGATTAAAATTGGGATTGAGTCATTTAGATGAGCTGTGATGTCATTGTACTCAAGTCAGTGACGTCACCGTGTTCGCAACTAGTTTTTATCTTTGGTTTTGACAGACTGTGTGGATTTAAAATTCATTTGTTACTATCCGGTTTTCCAGCAGTGTTTTTGATTGCAGTTGTCACTCCCCTAAATAAATAATCTGGACACGTTCGCATTGTTATGTTTTGGGAGTGACAACTTCATGTAAATGTGGGAGTAAATTGATTCATTTTGGGTGTGTTCAGAATACACAATTCACTCCCGTAATTGCAATTATTGACTGTGATAACCGCAGGAACCTGTCTTAGTCTTTGGAAGGAATAGTCTTTGACTATTTTATACCACAGTAATATTCGTGACTAGAGATGAATATTGGTCTGAAGTGTACAGGTTTTTACAGAGACCACAGATCAAAGTCTGAAGACAGGTACCTGTTTCCTGTGATCTCAGGTGCACTTTTAATAACGTCATTGTCAGCTAGTTGTTCAGTTTGGTTCTGTACAGACTACACGGGTTTAATGTTGTCAACACCAGAATTTTTCTGTATAGTTAATTTGGTTGTAGAATGCTGTCACTCATGCAAATAATCAAACTTTGTGTGTAATCATGAACAGGATTAAGCTCTGAGAAGAGGGGTGACAACCATATTTAGCTGCAGTGTGTACATGGCAGCTGTGTGTACAGAATGGGATTAAGCATTTAAAAGCTTTTACAGCTATGCGTCCGCTTATGCTTTTATCCAAAGCGACTTGCAGTGCATTCAAGCTGTACATTTTTAACAACATGTGCATTTCCTGGACATCAAACACATGACCTTCATATCACACATGACACACAGGCCTGTCACAGCTTTGTTTTGTCTTTAGTGAGATTACCTCAGCAAAACAATCCTTTATCCTGCGCAAAGGTGGTGAAGGTTATCCACAAGAGCGCTTGGCAAACATTTGTACCACACAAAAAGTTTCAAAAATGAAGCCTGAGCAGAGGTTGTTTACGGGGTGTTTTGTTCTTTCGACCTCTACAGTATATTCTGTTGAGTCCGACTCTCAAAATGAAGCCTGCATTTGATCATAATCAACCATGAAGCAGATAATAACTCTGGAAAGCAGCTCTAGCATGCCGCTCTTAGAGCTGTATGTCCCATTTGTCAAGCAGTTTGAGGGAGAGCTCAGTCGCTTGTCAGTGCCAGAGATGACAATTGATTCATAAATTTGCTTTGATAAATTGTGCAGCAGAGTTGCGTGCTTCTAGTGCTAAATCTAGTCTGGAGGGGGAACACAGGCCCCATGCCGCCTTCCTGTTTATTAGCAACTTCCTAAGTCTTCATGCCCTATACATTTTGCATGAGATATTTTCAGCTGCTCTGAATTAATGCAGATGGGATTGTACGTGCGACGGTGCGTCTCGAGTCGGGAGAATAAAGAGTTTGGTTGTGTGTCTGGGCACTAAACCGTGACACAAAAACTAAAATGAGAGCATTTGGCATGTGATTGATGTATTAGTTTTGTTGTGAAATGTATCTTTCTACATGCCTACGGCATTGATGTTTTCTGCCAGCAGAATGGGAAACATATTTTACACATAATGAAGAATTTTTATTATTTTAAATTCTCACATCACGAGCGCCACATTTTGAAAATGGCATCTCAGTTAATGTAATGTTTGTCATTTTTTGGAGGATTGACAACATAATATACATAACTATCTTCAGAGGTGTATAAAGACCTTACATAATGAAGCGTTATGTTTTTGTAACCTCAGAATGAGTTATTTCTATCTCCATACTACATGGGTCCCCTTACGTGAAATTTGTCATGTTGTTTCTACAGTAGCCCTAAACAGACAAGCGTTTTGTAAATACGTTATCTCCTTCGGCAAAGAAGCGAAAATGTGATAACATGTCAGCCGCCGTAGTGCTTTGAAATTGAGGGGGGAGGGTGGAGTGAGCCGTTGGTTACAATTCGAAACCTCACCTCTAGATGTCGCTAAATTTCATACATCGGACCTTTGAATTTGAGACAATTATTTTGCTTTCAGAATTACAGGGGTCATATGGCGCGAATACATGTTTTCTGTGTCTTGGGTGTGTTATAAGTTGCCCATGCATGTATTAGACACGTAAAATTGCAAAAATTAAAGTGTGGGAACAAAAGATGCATTCTATCTAAAAGCGAATGCTCACCCAGACCTGCCTGAAACGCCTCGTGTAACCACACCCCCACAAATCTACGTCAGTTCGTGGTATGAGTTGACTAAGACTGCCCAAATCTAAAGGCAAGTAAGGTGGGGGTACTTGTAAATCTCATTGTATCGTCGCCGCCGCAGCCATGTCGTGGAGACGCTGTGTGTTTTGTTGCGAAAAGAAAGCCTCTTTGTTTGCCATGCCAAAAGATGAGACAACTAAAAACGAATTGTTACATTTTATTTACAATACTGTTCCAGAACAGTACAATCCGAATATTCAAGCGTGTGCAGCGCATTTCACAGATGATTGCTTCATGAACCTGGGAGAGATCAAGGCCGGCTGTGCACGAAAGCTTTGGTTAAAAAGTGGGGCCATTCCAACCATTACAACTTCGCAAGGACAGTCTGGCGCTTCAGATTCGCAGCCTGTAAGTATATCTTCATTGTAAAAGACTTTGTTACGGACTAACGTGAGTTGAGTTTGTTGTGTGTCTGTGATCTGCAAATGCAGACGCGCGCGTGCGCAACGTGAAAAAAGACAACATAAGTCCTAATAATCAGTAATTATGTTCCAACTAGAGGCAACAAATGTCGTGTTTATAATGGGGTTTATTGTCTTTGTTGAGTCACGACGAGACATGGCGTAACACTTGTTGATCACTAATGGCAAATCTTTATAACGTCGTATATAAAAGTTAAAACAGTTAGCTATAGTTTTTTAACTATTTAACATAATATTTTTTTTAAAAACCTTACCAGTCCTTTACATCCTGCTCAAGTCGCGCTGGCAAAGTTGATGTATCGGCTTTATCGTCTTCATTTTCCGGATCAGGTTCGGGCTCAAATTGATAAGGAAAGTACAGATGACATTTTATCTCCTGTCAGTACAATTGCTTGGGAACATGATGTTTCGAATATGGTAAGAGGCGTTACATTTCCGTCACACGCTTGCAGTATTACACCTCGCTTTTCAGAGCGATGAGCTTTGTAAAAAATCAGCGAGTTTCAGAGAGGCGGAGCAAAGAGGAGATACAAACATGCACGGTATGTGGAAAATACAGCGTTTTTTATCCTTAAATGGTGTATACACATTGCATTACATCTAAAACAAACGATAATATTTGTTTTAGCCGTGTCATATGACTCCTTTAAACATTGATGTTGCTCGCAAGTTCCTGTGCCTCTACATCAGAGGTTGTCAACCTTTTGACTCCAAGGACCCCCCATTGTATTCAACAATATTTTAATAATATATATATTTTAACTTTAAAAACGTTTCTTCATTATAAAAATAAGAAATACCAATTTAATACCAAATAAAAATGTATGTATTTCAATGTTAAAATGTTAGTCATCTTGATGCCCCTTGGAAATTAGCTGGTTCCCCCTTTTGCGCCACAGCCTCCCTGTTGAGAACCACTGCTTTACTGTAGATTTTATTCAACCATACCTGCCCAAAAGGATTTATATTAAATATATATGTATTCTTTTTTCCATTTTAGGCACATAATGTATGGGTTTAGAAAATAAGCTCATATCCTCCATGTCGTATTTGTCAAATCTGACCTTTTTTTGTGTACATTGCCTCACCGTACACTTTAAGTTATGCAGAAATTACTATTTTTATCTCGCTATGCAAATGCAATCTCTGTGTTTTTCACTCGGCAACATGCGCGCCAGATTTAGAGTATACTCCTTTGAGAATGTCATAACACAACCCTGTTATTCTATCAAGATCTCTTTCAGAGGGCCATTGCGAGTGCATACATGTAATCCCAAACAAATGATTCATGGCAACATCCACCTCGCTGTCTCCTCACATTTTGTGTAGTGAAAGGATCGCTGGAAGTAGAACAAATATTGCTGCTCTTGAGAATGTTATAAATATAAGAATACACCCGGCCTGTTTTGCTTTTATTGCTTGTAGCGCGTCGGGCGTTTGAGTATGCGTCTGATGGTATATGGGTGAATACAGTCTTTCTAGCTGTCACTCTAACATTGACAGAGAGGTTTAAAAGTCCCAGTCACTACTCCGCAGTGTTTACCTCATATCAGACTCTCTTAACAGAAGCTATTGTACAGTGATTGCTCACTCATTGTGACACAAGTGACCCTTCCACCAGACTTTAGATGTCTCACCCCCGCCCATGTATCCCGCATTCCACTGCGTCATCTCCTCCTCCACCTGACCAATAGCCTCACCCTCCTTCACTCTGGCTCTGCCGTCCTTGTTCAGATTCACCGGCGAACAGCCGAGGCTAAAATAAAAGATGTGCCTCTTCGGTTCCCAGTCCACGGGCCCGTAGCCGGCAGATGATTTATCGGCGTGCGATATGCAGGGCCACTGTCAGAACCCGACCCGCCTCAGCTTCTAACTGCGCTCTGAATGCGAGACGGCACGCCTTTGGGGAATGAGAATTTTACCTGGGGCGGTGCTGCAGTGTTGCACCGGTGTGCTTAAAGGACACCAAGAGCAAAAAACGCAAGGTGACTTTTCACATCCTTCGGGAAGTGAATAAGATAATCTGATGGTCTTTTTTTTACTATAGAGGTTCATGTATCGAATTTCCTTTAGACTCTGCATTTGCGAATATTAAACCATCTGTGTGGTGAAAGAACTCTGACTATATCAGTACAGTCACTAAAAGCACACTATTACAATTGCTCATACTTGACGATTTGAGTACGTATGAACGAACTCATGTTGAGGTGTGAACCTGAGCTTTATAATTTTTTACTACCCCAAACTTTGACATCCTCTGAAGAATATCCTGATTGTATTTCTAGTCTTAAGTCTTGAAAATAGTCAGCAAGAAAATACATGTATATGATACTGGCAAAAAACATGTGAAAATAAGAATTATCTTTCAGTTATTTTCATATATTCTTCTTTCATTCCCTCTGGAACTATAGCTTGATAGTTTTATTTTATTTATTTATTTGTAAGAATGTGAAGCATCTAAGAGAATCAACAGCTTCTTGAAGTTTGTATAAGGATGTACAAATAAAATATATACAGTATAGACGGTTTCAAAGCAACAACATAAACAAACGTTACTGCGCATGCACGCTTTGTGGCCAAAACGTAATTTCCGGTACACATCCGCAAAGAATATATGAATCCCTGTAGATGTCAGGATTCTGTCCTTCCTGTCATGGGTTTTCGAGTTATCTGGACAGAATCGTGACAGTACCATGTCTTTGTGCTTGTTTTGTTATGTGTGGGAACATGTGGCCTTTGTTATGTGCCACATGTTCTCCTGTCTTGGCCCCGCCCCTTGTTTTCCACGTCATCTCGTTGTAAGTGTTTCATGTCCCTCACCTGCCCCGTGTAATCTCCCTTTTAGTCTCTCATTAGTGTTTCATGCCCCTCACCTGTCCAGTGTAATCTCCTTGTTAGTTTCCCGTTAGTGTTCAGTCCTTTCACCTGTCCTGTATTATGTCCCCTCATTAGTGTCCCTTTTTAAGGCCCTCTGTTCTCTGTCCCGTGCGTTGTGTTTACCTTGTTCTTGTGCCTTGACCGTGTTCCCGATTTACCAAGCACTGTCGTGTGTGGATTACTTTTGGACTTTGTTTATTTTTGCCCCCTCGTGGGAAGTATTTGTTTGAGTTCTTGTTTGTTATCATTTTTCCCCCATTGTGGGTCTATTATTTAAATAAAAGTCTTTGTTTGAAAGCCTGGCTGTCTGCACTTGGGTTCTGTTAGTTCCATGACAGTAGATTATTACTGATAACAAGCAAAGGAAAACTATGTCTAGCAAGTATTATTTTGAGTTACCAGTAGAAGAACTGTTACTTGGCTAAACTGAAATGTGACAAAGTTACATGACCCATTCAACAAATTATTTATTTTATAAAATTATACAATGAAATTCAACAAATGTTTATTTAATACAATTATTATACAATAATAATAATATAATTTAAATAAAATAAAATGTAAGTAGTTATATATATATATATTATGTAACCACTAGCCAGACCGATCAACAAACACAGACCGGAAGTTAACTTCGGGCCAGGCACGTGTGTCCAAAGAAACCATCTATACAAATCAAAAATCTACATTTTGTCCTAATATTTTATTTTAAATACTATCTAAGCAAAGTGTGAGTAAAAAAGCAAATAATTTAAATTTGAGTAATTGAATGTGTATAAAAACATTTGTGGGGTCAATATAACCCCACACATTAAATCATTGCTAAAGTTTACACATAACAGGAGGGTTAAGAAGATGCGCCACTGACATTACTATGAATGGGAAGAGATATATATGGCTAAATATGGCCGCTCTAGCAAAGGAAGTCCTGCCTTCCAGTCGATAAAGACTGATGATTCTTTGGAGCGGGGCTCTACACAGAATCTCTTGAGGTGCTTGCCAACCTGTGCGCATGCGCACACAGCAAAATCGCCAGTGTTAAAAAAGGTCAAATTAACACTCACAGTGTTTATATAATCCACACTTTATATATACACTGTGCGTGTTAATTTGACCTTTTTTAACACTGGCGATTTTACTGTGCATTAACTGAAGCGATCTCAAAAATGTTATATTAGCGAAACTTAGAAAACACAAGTTATGGTACAGTTAATGTCAGGTTTAATTGTTGATCGGAAATATGTTATTTAATTGCGGTTTTAAAAATAGCATAGTCTTCCCCCATTTAAGTACGTAACGATTTCCATAAACAGACTTTGTTCATAACACCCTAAAATGTATAGCAACACTTAAAGGCGGGGTGTCCGATTTCTCTTAGCCATTGTTGATGTTCAAATCGCCAAAACAAACACACCCCTACCCCCATCTTTCGCTTTCGTCAGTGCTCGGCTCGGCTAATGTCCGTCCTGTGCACTCTGCACCTTACTGCTGATTGGCTACAAGGTTGTTTTGGTACTCGGCCCGATTCAGTTGTCTAAAGCGTAATTATGAAATCGGTTACCCCGCCTTTAAGCATCTGCATAGCAATGCCCTGGTGACCACTTAACAACACAGACATTTCCATAGGCAAGATTCAAGATTTCAGAAAAAAAACAGGAAATCTAGTACATTTTGTGCAGTATTTTATAGTTTGAAAGTCTCCTTTTGGAAATATGTTATTTATTTGTGAAAATGTGTGTTGGTGTTTGTAGCCGCATCTCCTTCTCACCTAATGTTCTCCTGTTATTCACCTCTTCACAATGCAATATTAACATGTGCTGCAATATGAACAGGTCACAGGGCTGCTTTCGCTTGCAGCATGTTGCCCATGTGCATGCCGCAATAGAGACATGCCTTCAGGCTAGATTAGTCACAAGTCAGTCCTTCAGCCTGTGCTCAGACTTTAATGAGACTCTCTACCCGTCTTCTACTGCTGCACTGAGGATAGCAACCCTACATCCTTTTGTTTTTTCCATCCTCTCCTCTGAATTTCAATAACGTGCCTGGGCCTCATTTGTTTTGCGCAAATCATATTTTTCTTTTGAATCACACCTTTGTATGGGTCTCTTGAAAGTTTGCCTCATTTGCACGGAGACAACCTTAGTGCTCCCCGTCAAGCCTTAACATCCACCAGATTGTTTTCTCTTTGGCGTAACTGTTGATCTGTCCTGTTATGAGCAGTCGGTCGCATTAGTCGCCTGTGGGCCGTGCAGTGAGACGTCTAGACGTAGTCTCGTAGATCGAGGCCATTTCATTCCTCACATTAGGAGGTCTGACTCAATTCTGCTGCAGAGCCACAAGTCGTGACACGCCACACGACAATAACGGCCCGTAGCCACGCTACGTTTTCATTAGAAAATCTCATTAGACAGCGTCGTCGTTAAAAATGGCAAACCCGAAAAAGAACTTCCTGTTCTCCGAGCTAAATGACAAGGAGGTCAACTTTCAGTAATACAAAAAGGATTTATATTATTCGATGTAAAAGAGTAGCTAATAACTTGGCATTCAAGTGGGCCGCTCTGCATCGGATCTGCTTTATGCACAAAAACAGCACAGCTCATTAGCTGGAAAGCGCCAGAAGAATATACTGTGGCAGAGCGTTCGGCTGCGGAATGGAAAAAAAATGGAAGCTCATGTGGGACATGCCAAGAATAAAAATGCTCTCTTTGCCTCTCATAAAAAGCTTTTTCTGCGTCCAGACTTAAAAGGATGTGTTTCATTACCAGCCGATGTGGCCAATCCGAGTCCCAGTCTCAGACTCCAGAGCTCCATCTTAAGGACAGATCTATGCACCACTCATATTCACACAGTTCACCCAGAAATATAAATTCTGTCTTTATTTACTTACTTCTTTCAACTGGAGAATGCAAAGGGGGAATTTCTGAACAATTGTAATGCCAGCCATTTTTCAAGAAGTTCTAATGTAGAATGAGGGTTTAAAACATCCAAAAAGGCATGAAAGCATTATAAAAGTAGTTCACTATATTCTTTCTATCTTGTGAAGCCATACAATAGATTTTTGTTATAAACAGCTTTAAACTCATTCAAAGTCCTGAAATCTGCCCTAGATGTGTGCGGTGCATTCAGGAGAAAAGTAACAATGTCTGATTCATCAACAAATCTGTATTTTGAGTTTTTAGTAGATTCCAGTTCACAAACCATTTTGAGTTTTTAGTAGATCCAGTTCACAAACCAGTCTAAGAATATATCTAAATGATTCCAGTCATTCAGTGCATGCTTCTGATATTTTAATACAGTCTTTGCATCCTAATTGATGCTTGAAAACCTCAGCCACTATTCTTGACAATAGACTCTATGCACGATGGCTTTTGTGTTTTGGTTCTGTCCACTCAGTCACATCTGGCGCGTAGGGAACAATGACATTTTCACTGAAGATGCACATTGGATTACGGTCAACAACATGAGTCAAATTATCCGAACACTACATCATACATCGACAAACAAAAAAGGCTTCGGGCTGTTTCAAGCTAATATGAAAAAAGCGAAACTTTTGCGCTTACGTGAAGCTTGATTACAGAGGAACTCAACAATGTAGAGCTGTAGTGCTGTCAGTTTGCTAAAATTTGAACATTTTTTTAGTAAACATAGCCTTGTCACTTGGTGACAATTACCTCAGCCCTATGAGCGCGGAAGTGGCTTAGTCGGCTGAGATTTTAGCGGACATACGTCATCACCCTGCGGGCATAGCATCTATTGCAAAAACATGATTTATTTTTATTTCAAGTAAGAAATAATTCACAGGAGTTTGGAACAAAAAAGATGATGATCCTGCTGAAAATAAACAATAGAACCCTGCCTTTAACACAATAGAAAATTTTAATGGATTTAATGGTTATAACGGGAATTGTATGGGTTTTAATGGAAGCTATAATGGTGTCTACTGGTATGTGATGGATTCTATTGGATGTTCCCTCCCTGCTGAAAAAAACAATAGAAACCACTAAAGAAGTTGTAATGGTTCAAGTGGTTATAATGGGACTTGTATTGGTTTTAATGGAAACTATAATGGTGTCTACTGGTGTGTGATGGATTCTATTGGTGGGATGAAACCCTTTTGGAATAATGCCCAAAACACACTACAAAAAGGCATTTTACAATGGTTTTAATGGAAAAAGCTATTGGGTTGTAAGGGTATTCTAATGCAAACCATTAGAATTTCTGTGATGGTTTATATTAGGTTTTTATGTTTTTTTTCACCCTGCTGAAAAAATCAATAGAAACCATTAAAGAAGTTATAATGGTTTTATTGGTTTTAAAGGGATTTGTATTGGTTTAAATGGAAACTGTAATGGTTCTACTGGTATGTGATGGATTCTATTGGTGGGATGTTAAATCCTACTGGAATAATGCCCAAAACACACTACAAAAAGGCATTTTGTAATGGTTTTAATGGAAAAAGCTAATGGTTCATAATGGTATTTTATTGTAAACCATTAGAATTTCTGTAATGGTTTCTGTTAGGTTCTATGGTTTTTTTTCAGCAGGGAGGGAAGTTTTCATTTGTAAGTGAGCCGTCCCTTTAAAATGAAGCCTTATGTTCGAAAACACAAGGACGCAATTCTACACACGCTCTGACAACACAAACAAGTTCATCTCTCTGGTGTAAGGGTCAGTTGAAAATGGTTACATAAAACTAAATTAACTGCAAAAGAAACATCGGCCACTATAATAAGTGGACTTGAGGGTACGATAAAATGCTATAAAAGCATAAGTGGCAATATTTAAGAAAATGTGAGACAAAATTGTAGCTATTAGACTCTAAATACAGATTATTCGAAACGGCTGAGGTTTATTCGAGCCCATTTAATTTGGTTTTAAGTTACCCAGGGCTTAAAAATGAAAAAGCCCTGCGAAAACGATGGCACTTGTCTCTTTAAGCTTATCTGCACGGTCTGACTGACTGTGAAGGTCATGTTCGGTAACACCCATTAGCCTCAGCGTGTGTGGGTAAACAGACAGGTGAGGCCATGCGGTAGAGCAGCACAGCCAAAGGTCGCAGTCGCTGGCCCTCGTGCCGCTCTCCCGGCACACAGACAGGAAAGACATGTTTACCTTTAATTAGTGTTATCGGTAATATGCAGAGCAGCCTGACGCTTATCAGATATACTGTTCACCGGCAGAACAAAAGCCCGTGGAGAAATTCGCCTCTCGGGTTTATGATCTCTCTTATTCAGAATTAGCTTCCTTAATAGTCGTCGTCTCCTCCGTCTTACCTCTCTTTTGATGCTCCTGAAAGTAGGGCAGACATTTTCAAAGCGTCCATGCACATAAAAAGAGGGCTATTCCAATTTGGAGGGAGGGAGGGTAAACACATCCCCTCAAAACAAGGCTGTCTCCCTCATTTTGGAGCGGAGATATTGAAGTTGAATTGCCGTGGGCTTGGAGTTGTCTATTTAGACGTATGGTTTTTGCTTTACTCTCGAGATGCACAGCTGAATGGTGGTCATGGGCAAGTAAATGTTGACAGGTAATGAATCTCTCACCCGCCGGTTTATTTTTCCCCTGGGTGTTTTCGAAACACCCATCATTCTGTGTCAGAAATGTTAACCTCTCAGTTTCAGTCACAGCGAGCGTTCCTTAAACAGTAATTTTATACCTTTAAACAAACAATCGGAGCTCCATTACGGGGTGCTTTTCAAGCAGGCGGCGTAAGAGTATGTTTTTTAGCGGGCGGGCTGTAGCTGATATCACAGTTTGATTACTCGCTCTCAGTCCCTAGCAATTGTAGGCGTATTTTTTATGGGCTGTTTATTTTCCGACACTTGACGCCTGTTTGATTTTCATTTTACGATTTTTCGTGCTATTTACAGGAGTGTGAAGAGAAACAAAAATATTGACAGGGTTAAACAGGATCAGGTTATGGATTCAAAACTATGAACAGCTTTTAGATGTCCCAGGCACCCACTGCACCACAGCTTCGACCTCAACATTGGCGTGATATTTAATTATACCCCCAGAGTTTCATTATTATGTGTCCTCAAAGTCCCTTTAAGGCAAGTCATTTCACGCGGCGGCCATCTTGTTGACGCCTCAGGCTGCTACTTTATATGAAAGTAAAGTGTGTGTCTATTTGAATAGGCCAAGAAAAATAATCAAAACACACTCTTAAAAAAAGATGCCATTTTGGTTCCATAAAGAACCTTTAACATCTGAAGAACCTTTCTGTTTCACAAAAGGTTCTTTGTGGCAGAAAAGGTTCTTCAGATTATAAAAAAGTAAGAAAGAGATGGTTCTTCAAAGAACCTTTGTCTGAATGGTGGAACCAAAAATGGTTCTTCCATGGCATCGCTGTGATGAACCTTTCAAGCACCTTTATTTTTAAGAGTGCGTTTTTTTATGATTATAAACTTATGCAAAGAAAAATCATACTGTTCAAGCTATTGAGTATGCCAAAACGTTTTTTACCTACTTTTTTCCTGCATTCGCCACATTAAGCCCTTTTCATCTTCTCTGTGTGGTCCGTCTCTTCCACTGGTATCCCACAATTGATGAGCGTATGAGTTTTAAACCACACAAACCGGAGGTCTGCGATGCTCTGCACTCTGTCCATTTTTCCATCTCTCTGGAATATGTGCAGTATCTGCGCTACAGTAACTAGCGGAGCCAGCAGATGTCTGCGAATGAGCTGCGCCCGCTCCTCTGGCAGCTCTACAGCCGTGATAAATCATGTCCTGCTGGGCTGTAATGGTACAAAAGGTGTTGAGCAGCTCAGTGTTGTAAGGCACTTATTCTACGAGAACCTTTATGAGCGAGTTAAAAAGCTGAGAGTACAGATGGTCATAGTGAAGGTTTGGCCTGTATGAGGTGATGCTGTAAGAATTTTCACAGGTATTGAGGACTGTTAAATGCATTGAAAGGTAAGAGATTTTGTTGGTCATTGAGCATTTGTTCAGTTGAACTGGGGTTGGGGCAACACTGGCATTTGATTGGGTGCTTAAAGGGATAGTTCACCCAAAATTAAAAATTCTGTCATTATTTACACACCTTCAAGTTGTTCCAAACCTGTATACATTTCTTTGTTCGGTTAAACACAGTGAAAGATATGAGGAAGAATGTTAGCAACTGACATTTCAACTGACTACCATAGTAGGAAAAATAATTGTATATATATATTTTGTATGTTTAACACACAAAAAAAGATATTTTGAGGAATTTAGAAATTCCTCAAAACATTTAGATTTTTTTCTACTATGGTAGGCAGTGATGTCTTAAAACTGTCCGTTGCTAACAATCTTTCTTTGTATTCAACCGAACAAAGAAGTGAATACAGGTTTGGAACAACTAGTTGTCATT
This sequence comes from Triplophysa rosa, assembly GCF_024868665.1. Taxonomy (NCBI): domain Eukaryota; kingdom Metazoa; phylum Chordata; class Actinopteri; order Cypriniformes; family Nemacheilidae; genus Triplophysa; species Triplophysa rosa. The sequence goes on from NC_079908.1 coordinate 10,551,592, forward strand.
GATGACAGAATTTTCATTTTTGGGTGAACTATCCCTTTAATTACTCCTATTCTGGACAATTCAAAGTTTTAAGGAACCACTCACTCACAATTTTCCAATAAAAAAATATCTGTTTACAAAGTCTTGATGAAAAAATTCGAACTACATGAATACAAGCTAAAATGCTAATGCTAAAATAGATATGCTAAAATCTGTGTAAAAATTAATACAAGACAGTTGCTAAAAAGCATTTCAGAAACACAAACATTGTTGCGCTCCCTTACAGAAAAGACACACGAAATTCACATGTGCAAAAAACACGTGTGATCACATGTGAAATGTGTGTTTTTGGAACATTTTGGTGTGAATTCCATGTGAATTCCCACGTGAAACCCATGGGATAACATGTAAAAACCCATGGGATAACATATGCGACATGTCTCCACATGTGATCACATGTTCGTCACGTCACCACATGTTGCACATGTCATCCCATGGGTTTTTACATGTTATCCCATGGGTTTCACGTGGGAATTCACATGGAATTCACACCAAAATGTTCCAAAAACACACATTTCACATGTGATCACACGTGTTTTTTTGCACATGTTGTATACATGTGATCACATGCAAAAAACATGTAAAAAACGTGTGAAATTCATGTGTCTTTTCTGTAAGGGCTGATATTTTGAGTCAAATAGCGAAACACAAAATATAAAGAAAACATTAATTTGACCAATAACATAATTTGACCTGTAGCTCTCACCTCTCAGATTATATACTTTACACTGTACATTTTCTTTTAATAAAGTACTGATGTAAGATGAAGTGACAGGTGTCTGTTTTTTTAAAGGTTTCAATTTGATGTATTTGTCATCCGTTTAGTCATTTGCCTATAAAACTGATTACAATCTTACAGGCAAACATTTTACAGTTAGTAAATATACATTGAGATTAGTTAATATACATCCCATGACAAATTGGACACACACAGCGCTTATTAACACTATGAATAGAACAGTCCGATTCTAAACTATTTCAAATATACAGTATCATGTATTCTGTTGCTATCTGGTACATTATGTGCAGTTGCTTTGCAATAATGCAAATATGTAAAAAGCTGTATTTGTTTCAAAAGAAAATAATATGCATGTGCAAACAAAACAGATATTCTTATTGTTATTATTATAAATACCCTTTATAGATTGTATTGTTTTCGTTGTTTAAAATGTCAGATATGAATCCCCATTTAAAAAACACAGAATCATAGTGACATACATTATCTCCCTCCCTCCATTTTTTAGCTCAGTAGCTTCCATCCTCAAAAAAAAAATCCCTGAATCACCACTGGCAGCAACTTGTTCAGTCCCCTTGCATTGGGGACATTGTCCATTTTAAAGCAGTGGGGTTACCCACAGGACATGGGGGCAGGGACGAGAATGATTGTGTCCTCTCCTTCACCTTACTCACTCGCATCAGCTTCCATCCCATATTGCTCCAGCTCCTTCCCAGACAATCCATTCACTCCCAGCTCATGCCAGAGCTGCAGCAGGTGGAGGTGGCAGCTCACTGCCTGTTCAGCCAGATGGGGTCAGGTGGAGCAGTGGGATGATGTGCATGAGAGACCATGCGGAAACGAGAGAAATGCGCTTTATCGCATTGCAAGGGCAAGTCGCCGCGCATCCTGACAGTTCCACTATTGTGGTGTGTGGGTGAGATGATTACATTTAGCGAAAGGTTAAATGTGTTCTCATTTTATGAGTACAGAGAACTTTAAAGATCGGGTAACATGCTATTTCATGCATTCTGACTTCTTTACACTGTTTGAACATGCTGAACAAAATGCTGGCTTCTCATGCTTAACATGGTCAACTTGTTAAAAAACTAGTTGGACGTATGACGTAGTATTTCTGAGCTTGATACACTCCCCCAGCACTCCAACTTGTTTCGGAAAGGTTTTTATAAGTCTGGATCCCCGTTTCGTAACAGGGATCCTATTCCTTTTATTGGGCAGTTCTCCCGGAAAAGCACGCCCACGGTAAGGCGAAAGAAATTGCCTGCCCACGCGCCAACCAACGAGCAATAGGAAGACACGCTCATCAAGACTGGCTGCGGTGTGTGCCTGCAGCTCCAGCTCGTTACTCTTGCGATAGTGAGAGAAGTTGAGGTGTGTTTGTTTGTTCACGGCATTTCAGTGATGAATAATATATAATTATATAAACAGTGGATATAACGCTGGATTTGGAGATCGTTTGAAACTGATAGATGGTGCGGTCCCAGTGCTAAACGATGCCGGACATGAACTGCATAAGTCAAACTAAGTCATATGTCTGTGTTTTGTTGGCAATTAGCATGTCCGTGCATAATGTAAAGAACACGAAGCGATTAATGCGATGATGTGTTGTGTGCTCGTGCTGTAGTTCCGTCCCCCCTGCCTGCCTCCAGCAGCTCGTCTTTTTCCGGGAATTATCGTACAGCTGTATCTCTCTGTTATAAATTTGATCAAACTAAAGACTCTTTGACGATACGACGTAGGCAATACTACTGTATAGGTACTCAAGATTAATATGAGATTGGCAGAAACTGCGTGTTACCCCATCTTTAAGCTTGCCGTGAAATCTTTGAAAAAAGGGCATTTCTAAATGTAAGGATGTTTGTTCGATATACACCAATTCACCCCCTTTGTTTTAATTCTGATTGTTGTATTTTTCTGTAAGATGTTAGACTAGGCTCAGAGGTTGCTCTTTCATATAGCTCAGTAGCGTTCTCAGTGGTGTTTTATATAAGGGATCATGTACAAGCAGCCAGATGTTATCTCAGAAATAAGCCCCGACAGTGTGATCAGGTCATGTATGATACTAAAGGGGCTTATTTCACGATAACAGCCGGCTGCTTGTACATTATCCCGCTTATTACATGGCTACTTGCCACATGAGAAAAAAACTGGACATGAAATGAGAATTTGAAATATTTTATTAGCTCATTTTTAAAAGCAGGAAAAGCAGTTTACTTTTGGTTTTAAGGTAAGAAACTGCGTTCAAATGTCACGAACAGGCAATTTGGTTTAATCGTTTGTAAATGTAATGTCATATATGTTATTAAAAGATATATTTATATTTAATTTGTCCAAAAAAAACCAGTCCAAATTTTCTGCATCCGGGTTACCGTGTGTTAGTTTTGAGAGGTTGTTATCTGGGGTTATCAAACCTGCAGATGTCGCGACTGGCCAATCAGAATCAAGAATTCCAACGAGCCGTTTAATTGTAGTTTCAGATGTTTCTCTTAAAATTGGTTAGGTAAAATAAAATAGAAACGAATGAGACTATTTAGAATACATTAAATTGGAGCTATAAAATAAATGTATTGAACTTGGATAAATTTGATGAGAAATATTTGTGTTTATATTGAATATTGAGTAATATTGACTTTTAATTGCAGGCTTGGCTAATCTGAGCTCAGTTTGTGACATTTTTGAGATCTCTTTAGAAACTCTGATGGAGACATTTGTGAGATTTCTGACTTTTTTCTCTGGAGAAATTGATTGATTCTTCGTTTCTAATTGATTCTTGGATTAACAAAACGATATTGATTGGAGAATACCTGAAATGATTTTTATCTGTAATTCGTTTCTCGTCCTGAAGATGTCGCCATTTTTTGCTTTACTTAAAGTAATTAAAATTATGTTATGATTTACTCACCCTCTTGTCATGTATACAGGTTGTATGATTTAGTTTTTTCTGCAGAATACAAAAGAAGATATTCTGTTGTTAGCCAGCACCCATTCACTTGCATTGGTTTTGTGTCCATACAATAGTTCTGAATTGGTGACAGTGCTGTTCAGTTACCAACATTCTACAAAATATCTTCTTTTATGCTCTGTGGAAGAAAGTCGTTACGGTTTGAAATGAGAAGAGGGTGAGTAAATTATGACAGAATATTTATTTTTTGGGGGGAAACTATCCCTTTCAAAGTCAGAGGATCATGGTGGAAGATCCAGATAAAGGCTTTATGTGGGCCTATTTTGAAATGTTTTGAACATTTATATTTCAATGTAAATTCTATGTCTGCAAATGTAACATTTTTAATGAAATTCTAATTAACTAATTAGTATTAAATCAAATCGAAATTGTAATCTAATCAAAACCAAATAAATAGAATCGAAGAAGAGAAATACCTGAGACACGTTAAACTTCAGCAAAAGTTTCCATCACCTCTCCATGTAAATTCATTGATGTCTAGGAATAATTGAGATAGGCCTATTACTGAAATCTCATTTGTGATTTTTACAGAACTGGTTTGGTTATGGTCTTGCGTTTTTGCCCAGTAGTTCATCTGCAAAAATGTTTGATGTCTAAATCTGCTTGATCAGAGAGCTCTTGCTGGTAAATCTAGTTAAGAAGCATGTTGATAGCATCAGTAAACTATCACCCATGCTTGAGACTGGCTTCCAAAACAGCATATGCTCGTGAGTGGCTGTTGCAAAGCCAGGCTTTTCAGCAGGGTCCTTCGATGCCCTTGCTTATCTTGCCATTTCATCCACATTATTTTGTGACCTTTACTGAAATTTTCTCTGTCAGTTTTGTTTTATGTTGTTTTTCCAGGTGTTTGACATCTGGGTGTTGTGCACTTTAGCCGGCAGGGACAGGCTTTTGACAGGTGATTCTGTCCCACTCCGTATCCGCATTTGCCCATCGCAGTCCGCTCCGGAGAGATTACTCACCCACAATGCCCTTCACTCATATGCATCATCAGTATTACATCACACTCAGAGGCTCTGGATCATAAATCACTGTCATTTCCCTTTTTAGTGAATGATAGCTTGTGAGATAGAACTGCACGATACATAAGGAGGTCAGTCAGTCAGTGTGCTCTCAGGGGACCGATGGACCCCTTACTCGAATGAGGGGCCACAGGTTGTGCAGAGTGGACTAAAGGATTCAGAATACAGCAGTCAGCCCTGTCCTTCAGTCTTTGTACTTTATTTTTTGAAAAATAAAGTCTTTAAGCGTACTGTAAAGTCAGGTTAAACAAACAAGCACCTTCTGTGTACAACTCCTGTCGAAGGCTTTTGGGCTAAAGAGCTTTAGAGAACACTTGAGATGAAGAAAACAATTCTGAAAAGTAAAACTTATCACTGTTGATAAGCAGATTGACAAGGAGTTCCTACGTGAAATAAGAATGCACTCCCTGATTAAGATTATGATGAGGTGGGAATTTGCTAAAGGTGATTTTTACACTAAAATAGTTGTTTATCTCACTAAACAAACGTGCATATCAGGCAAAAGCACAAACACCCAAAACTGTATTCAGTGCTCTGTTGATTAAAAAAATCATATAATTGTGAATGTCTGGATATATTTCCTATAATATGCTCATCTTCGTCATTTGCTACTGTATATTACTGCTGCCATGGTCAATAGATGTTGTACATAAGCATCCTCTATAAAAAAAATTGGCCTGCTTTACATGGGCGATAGTACGGTGTTTATTGGGAAAATAAAGGTTTGCGAATAAAACGTCCGTCTTTACAAAGTGGCCCAATTAGTCCATGCAACAGTGAAATGTACTGTCATTCTGCAACTTCAGTCAAAGTAAGTCACAGTCCTGTGATGAGTAGTCAACCATTTTCTCATTCATACCCATGTTGTTTTTAGGCCAAAGGAGACCATTTTCCACCACTATCTTTCAAACTTCTAGACAGGAGTCTCTTACACAAGACGCAAAACAGAGCGACAAAGAGAATAACAATGAGTTTCATAACATGGTCCCATCCCAGCAACTGACAGCTTCAGACTGTCTAAAATCTGTTTTGATTTGCCGGTTGTAGGTGCAAAATGGATCATGATGGTTTGTGAACGTTTATAACAGCAGAGCCCGTTTGAATTCATGTGAAATTATTTATTTTGGAAGGTTTTCTCTTACTTGCTGTTTAAATACAGTGCAGAAAATAGCTGATGCGCCCCAGTATGAGATGGTGGTGTGCTGGTGGTCCCAGCAGGCTTCTTAGGTTATTATTTCCTTCATTGGCCAGATCTCAAGCATCATTCGTAATTTGCATTTCCTAACTATTTTACATTTTAGCAAACTGGTGAATAATTAGAATAAATTTCTACAATTTCATTTTGTTGTTTTGTATACAATATTGTTGCCTTTCCTAATCGTATGTTTTCATATGTTTTGCATCATGTATTTCAACCAAATAGACACCTCCTAAAATAGTTTTCCATAAAATCAGGTTGGGCCAACATGAGCATTCATGTGAATCCAAGCCTCTCTTTTTAACCGGGTACTTTGTTGTATTTAAGGCTCCTCAGCTTATTCTCTGATAAACAAATGTTTTCAGTAGATTCTCCTTCATTGGTATGTAAAGTAGATTCAGAAGATTCAGCCTCATTGGTATGTAAAGAGATGTCAATATCAGACTAGCATTGACACGCACTCGTTAGTTTTTCATCTACGCCCTTTAGATTCCAGGACACGCTCGTCATTCACCTCATGCTCTGTTTGATATTTGTCAGACATCAGCATCTCATTGAGAACCTGTCAGTCGAGGTCAGAGAAAGGAAGGAATATATCCAAACTCTAAACGTGGGTGGAAGTTTTATCAATCCGCGGCTTTGTGTCAGAGAACACCTTTGGCTTGTTCCAAACACCGTTCAGATGTGAGGAGAGCGGTCCGCGCTGTAGCCGTGGAATATTAACACGTTCCACCCAAGTAGTGCGACCAGCAAACATCTCTGCAGAATGAATCTCGAGGCATCAGGTGCGCCACCCAGAGGCAGATAGCTGCAGGTGAATGTGTTCTGGGGAGGATATGAATCACTGTTCAAATAAAAGCAGCAGGAAACTGTCAGTAGTTGTACATGTCAGAATGTCAGTGGCTGGCAAGTCGGTGTGCGTGTGTGCCTTTGTGTACAGTATGTGTGAGAGAGAGCAGTGAGGAATGCAAAACATAGAGACACACTCTATTTCCCCTCCTACATTACAGAGGACGCTGTTTAGCTCCTCTCCCAAGGGTGAGCCGCTGCAGCGTGACCAGATGTTTGTCTTAGCGCACAAGATATTTCACATCTCTCTTGCCATAATTCATTTTTTGTCACATCTGATACCTTTTTGAAATTGGTCTGTGTCTCTGAGATTTTTCAGAATTTTAATGGTGTATGCTGGGCAACAACAGCACCAGCAGCTGTGCATAGTTACCATAATCACAAACTTATTAGTAATATAATGTTATTAATAATAATATAAAATAAACATTCTCACCTTTAGTTAGTTAATATTTGTAACTATTATTAATATAAAATATTGATTATTATTATCATGATGGTGATTATTATTATAAATAGCGTTAAATCAACTGTATAAAAAATTGCTATATTGCTTCCATAAGAATCAATGAAGCTGTGTACACGTGTTCAGATGCCTTTTTCTTTTTCAGTGTCCTTCATTGCAATTTAAGTTATCATTTTTAAATGAATTATACTTGTTGGTCACTCTTTAATGTTTTATTTCTTATGAACTTTTTTATAGCAATTTTATAGCATTTATTGATCTTTGGTCATGTTAAAACCCCTACCATCGTTCATTGTCCATTAATGTTATTTAATTGTGAATTTGTTACACATTGTGAATTTCGGAACTGTTAATATATTTAACTTATAATCTATATAAGTATATTAGTAAATGTTAAAATTCACATTAACTAAGTTTAATAAATTCTGCAGAAGTTATAAACCTGTAGACCCTGCTGGAAAAAACCTATAGAAACCATTACAGAAATTCTAATGGTTTCCGTTAAAATGTCATTATGAACCATTAGCTTTTTGCATTAAAACCATTACACACCATTATAGCTTCCATTAATATCAATACAATTCCCATTATAACCATTAAATCCATTTTCTATTGTGGTTTGGGCAGGGTTCTATTGTTTTTTAGCAGGGGAATTTATGTTAACAAATGAAATGATTGAAGTGTCACCACCATTATTATATTATATACAAATTTCATTTGTGTCATTGTATATGTGTAACATGGAGGAGCGTGGTCACATGGCTGTGCATAAAATCCTGGAAACGGCCCATTAAACAAAATCTCCTTTTTCACCCAGGAACAAGGGAAGGTCGGTGTGATCTTTAACGTGGGCACGGATGACATCACCATAGACGAGCCTGCAGTCACCGTGAACGATGGCAAGTACCACGTGGTCCGCTTTACACGCAGCGGTGGCAACGCCACCCTCCAGGTGGACAACCAGCCCGTCATCGAGCGCTTCCCATCAGGTAAGACCCCGCGGATGGCAGGAGGGTGGGGAAAGCCATCAAGGGGATCTCATTATATATGTGGTTGTTAGAAACACTGGAAGCAGCTTCCCTTGAGAACGGACACATGCGGTCAGAGAGAGAGAGAGAGAGAGAGAGAGAGAGAGAGAGAGAGAGAGAGAGATGCAAACCACACAACTGGCCATAAATATTGAGGAATGGATACGAGGAACTGAGTTTGAAGCTCTTGGCATGGATTTGTATCCATGTTGGAGGCATGCTGTATTCAAGGGTACATATTGATTTATAATTTCAAATGCGAGTTTTTGGGGTTTGAAGTGTGCCATTTTACCCTCAAATTCTTCCCTGAGAGTTGACAAGACACCACATGCAGGGCCCAGATAACCAGCACATGAACAATCTAATAACAATTGCAAATTGACACATTTCCCCCCAAGCTGCCTTCCCTAATACATTCAGCCCGAGATGGATTTGGAGCCTTTACAGTTTTTAACTTCAGCCAGCTTCGCTCTAGGCGGGAGGAGGAAAGCGTCTCTGCGCCTGTGAAGATGCTCCATCCCTGAACTGTGCACAAACTTTGAACCACAAAGCTCGCTTTCGTTTTCAGCATTAGCCAAAACACCTCTCACAGGTTGCGCTTTGAAACCCAGCGCTCTCGAGCGACACTGTATCCTGATATTCCACAGCCTTCAAGCTTCAGAATCAAACTCAGATTCATCTTCTCAACCCTGCTGTATTCATTCCATGAGCCATAGTTGCTCTATACAAACAGTCCCATGGCCTTATGTGCTTTCCAATTAAACCTGAGCAAACTCTCTCTCTCCCCATTGTGTACTTAGGGAGCCTCCTTCCTCTCACAGCTGCTGTTCCACAGGAAGACATTTTCTTCGTCGCTAATAGCAATCGTGTCTTTCCCGCCCTCGTTTTTTAATCTGTTTCTGGCTCGCTTAAAGTCAGGTCAGCGCAGAGTCAAGGAGCCTTTAGTTGAAACACAGCTCTAGCTAAATAAAGCGCTGGTTCGGGTACACCCCCTACCTTCCGTCCGCCTCCACGCGCGGGGTCTCGTCTGGAGATTGAATGGCGCTGCGTCCCCGCAGCTCAGAGTCGAGATTTTGTCTGATTCCTGAAAGGGAAAATTGGTTTTCTACCGCTGCGACATAGACCTCATGTTCGCCAGGACTCCCCTAGGCCCCCTCGGGTGGTGTGAGTTGGACGGGAAGGCCGTTCCGGAGAAAGCCTTGCTTCAGAGCCGGCACAGTCATGTCACGCTTCCTTTAAAACCAAATTATGTGCATTTAAATGGAATGGCACCTCTGTTGTGCGGCACCTTTCATCCTACGGATTTAAAAATAGATATAGGTCTTTCGCATCATCCGGCAGCGGATCGCGAAGTCGGCGGGGTGTTCGGCTTAGATTAACAAACCCTGATGAATTCAGTTAATTAAAACAGAGGATTAGATGATCAGATATGATCGGATTTGGGACGTGGATGGGTCATCTTGATGGTGGCCCAACACACCATTACGTTAATTAAATCCGAAGAAAATCCCATAGAATAGACTTCAGTTTATCGCCGATCGCTCGCAGATGAGACCTATTTTAAATTCTCTTTGAAGGTTCAGAATTTGCCACACATGAGGTCTTTTAACAGGCTTACGGGAGTGGGAGGTTTGGCCCCCATTCAGGTTGCAGGGTGGGTTGTACTGGCTTGTAAAATAAGACACAGTATGCGGCATATCACCAAATTAGCGCTTCACACGTGGCATGCTACCACGCAACTCTTATCTGCAAAATAACTCAACAATGCTACAGCTGATGAAGTCACATACTCGAGGTCAAATGTCATGGCGGCGCAAATGATATTGACCCAGCCGTGGCGTTGGGTTATTTTGACAGGACGGCGGCGAGAGCTAGAGATGGGAAAGGAGATATGATGAGATTTTTCTCTTCGGTGAGTAACAGGACCCAAGAGTTCATTTTGAGCCGTGGTGAAGGGATCTGTCAGGATCCGTCTCACAGATGTGAGGACAAAGAAAGCTGTAGTATCTCATCAGATACACTCTGTCTGCTATCTGGCAGCCAAGACACATAGTCAATTATAACCACGGTGTCTTTTTGTAATTACACGTCTCCTAATTCATGCAGGTAGCTCTGCGTTTTGATACTAGATGTTGATTGCATTGTTCGCGCTCTCGGATATCTTGTCGAGACCAGAAAATGTCTTCCGGAGCACTGTCATTATATAACTGCACATTATAATATGACATCATCACTGTTTTATTGATTGTATGATATTTTCCTCCTGATGAATGACGATTCGCTAAGATCACAGTCGAGCAGGCCAAAATTAGAAGCTTAAACCATTACTAAATATGTCCTCGAAGCATTCTAAACAGAATTAAACATGCTCTAATTAGTCTCAAACTGTCTAACTAAGTGCAATCCACCTTAAACCAACATAACTTCCAGCATAAAGCTCGTGTAGACTTCCTAACTTGCTAAACTTGATTAAAGTCATGTTGCCATGTTTTTAACCATGTGACGCTTGAACTTCCAGATATTAACCTCTAATCTGTCTCTCTAAATTCTTTGAAGGGAACATTGATAATGAACGACTTGCTATAGCCAGGCAAAGAATTCCATACAGACTTGGTCGGGTAGTTGACGAGTGGCTACTCGACAAAGGTAATAAAAATTAAACACTGACTTAATGACTTATTAAGGCTCTGGAAGAGGTGCAGTTCCCTTTAAACCGCCAAGCCGTGAGCCATATTCGACTTTCCAAATTCGGCCCCTTTGCATTAACGTGAATCGTGGGCCAAAACAAACAGCGAATTGTGGCTGCCCACTCACCCTGTAAATCCAATCGGTCATCTCCATGTGGCTTTGGCTTTCCACGCATCCGGCAGCAATAAATTGTGCTCTTAACAAAGTCAGAACTGCACCACTTCAGAGATTAAGGTTTAATCTTAAATATAATCCCTGACTAACATTCTAACAACGTTCTTTAACTGAAGCAACTGTCTGTAAATAGTTGATTCTTTTTTGCTGTCTTATGTTTTCCTCCCTGTGATCCCCTCTGATTTTCGCAAACACTGAAGAGAGGGTATTTTTAAAAAATAGCTCATCCAACACGATTTATCTTTTCTAATCCGAGCAGTTAAAGGGACCATTGCTGTACTCCTAACATTACACTTTTTCTTTAACCCTTTGAGTGCAATAGAAAGAAAACAAGCGTTATTTGGACTGTTTGTGTAGTATTGTAGTGTAAATGTTAAGCGTGTGTAGTGTAGTAATCTTTGGAGGCATCTGTAAACAGATGAATCTTGCTAAAACCATTGTATTAGATTTCCCCCAAGAAACTTTCTCAGTTATTAAAGTGCAGAAACAATCCGCCAGGTCTGCGTCAGCACATTATCTGAGAATGTTGTGCGTTAATACCCTCTACAGTATGTGTAATATCAGACTTTTTGCTTGGTTGCGTCGTTTTCATCTATATGCAAACTCCTTTTACCACTTATACACTGAGCAAACATCACATCTAAATGTTAAATGTAAAACAAATACCCTCAGCCTTGTTTTTTTACGAAAAACTGACCTTTCTGGGTCCGCATGCCTCCGTTGATTGAACTTGATAACATGTTGTGAAAAAATGTGATTAAAAGTTCAATTCCACATTTGTGTAAAAGTCATTTTTAGATGTTTATCGGTCGAAGATCCACCACATTTTAACCACATTTAATTATACTTATTTACAGTAAACATAATTACGTATATGATGAGGATTCTCTCGTACCGTGATTTGATATTAAAAGGGCATTAAACTGAAGCTAAATCCGTCCCATACCGATCTAAATCGAAACTAACTCAGAGGGTTAAACATTCTAAATATGGAAGAGATTTTCGTTGTTAAATGAATAGAAAATTGTCAGCCTTTGCAAATTCGGATAACAATGTCCCTTTAACATGTGCAGTTATTTCGAAGTTACAATTGACAAGTAATTCTAATGACACAAAGCCCTCATACTGTACATCAGGTCTGTGTCCTGTGTGAATGGTGACTGTCTGGTTTTTGTAAAAGACGAGTTTGTGCTTGCCATTGAGGGTCTCTGCCTTGTGCTCTGTATCTCAAAAGCCTTGAATTAATTTGAAAACAACCAGAAATGTGAAGGATTCAGGTACTGAAATGATGTCTCATTGTAGAATAGCAGTGAAGTTCATGCCCACTGTCCTCAGGTTTATTTGGTAAATAGATTGTTTGTATTGCCCTGTATTTTTCTCATTGGTTTAAATCAGAAACAGTATGTAACAGCTTAATGTTGCACATTGAAAAAATTATCTTTTGACTGTATTAAAAAAAAAAGAATTTGTACGAGGGAAAAGTGGCCATCTGGGTTCTCTTCGCTCTATTACGACAGGCCTTTTAAGAGATATGGTCTTTTTATCCGCACTCTCATGTCAAACTTATAAAAAAAGTTATTTTCAACTGTTAAAAGCAAGACCCTACTTGTGTTAAATGGCAACCCTTCATTAAGCATTAAGTGGCTCTCACGAAGGGGATAACAACTGCTCATTTCATAATCAGCTGTGTCAGAGTACCTGTTCATCAGGATTAAATATATGGCAGCAGTCCAGATCTCAGAGGCCGAAGGAAATGGCACTTTACCTTACCCGCCCTCTTCCTCTTTAAGTAGTCTTTCCAGAGGTTTTCTTCACATTCAGTTCTACCTCATACGACCAAGTTTGCCTACATACACTATGCCCTGAAAGTATGTACGGTTTATTTTATGGGAATGTATACACATATCGTGACATACCAAAGCGAAATGTAGGTGACCATTTTTAACTAGACAACATTGTGATTTTACACACTAAAAATGCTAGGTTATTTTTAGATTTGTGTTGGGTCAACCCAACCATTGGTTTGTAAATTTACTTTTTATGGGGTTGTTTTAACCCATTTTGGGGGCAAATGTAAATATGTTTTGCTGGGTTTGTCCCTTTGATCCAACACTGGTTTGAAAGTAACTCACATGATAGTCACTCACATCAAAATACAGCTCCTCCTCGCATTTAAGGATTTCTTCATTCATCATTTCTAATGTAATGACCTCAATGTAATGAACTTGAGCCAGGACTTCAACCCGGGTCATCGTTGGCACCATTCTAATTCTAAATTTAAATATTATTTAGGATGGATAGTTTGCAAATTTGGAAAAAAGTGTCTTTGAAAAGAAAGCATTCCCATCATGCAGTCTGATGAGGTCTGTGAAAAAATTAAGAGACCATTTCAAACTGAGTTTCTGAGGTTTTTTTGTGTAAAACGATCATTTTTGTTTCGTTCTGTGAACTACTAACAATATTTCTCCCAAATTTCAAATAAAAATATTGTTTCCATTTGCATTTATTTGCAGAAAATGAAAACTGGAGAAACGTGCAAAAAGAAAAGAAAAGATGCTCTGTATTTTTCAGACCTCAAACACTGCAAAGAAAACAAGTTCATATTCACTTTTACGCTATACAACAGTCATGTTTGTACATGTATTTAGAAAAAGTTGAAAAACTATTTTATGTAAGAACCTTGATTTGTATCACAGTTTTCATGCGTGTTGTCATGCTGCCAGTCTTTCACATTGCTGTTGGATGACTTTATGTCCCTCCTGAGGTTTGAATTTGTAGAAATTCAACAGATACTCGACTGGAATGGCCACAATACATCTAAAATGTTGATTAAATGGAAATTTGGAATGGTCTCTTAATTTTTCCCGCGGCTGTAAATTGGTAAACGTATATTTGACTTAAAACGGAACAAATATTCTGTGTAAATGAAGCACGTGCTATATATTTGTATGCTACTAAATTATAGCAACATGCTAAGTTCAAATTGTATTGATATCAATTGAACGCTATTAAAGTTGTTATAAGATCATTCACCTACAGTTTAAGGTTCCACAATAGTTAAAAGACAGCTGACTATGCAGGCAGTATGTAGTGAGGCAGCATAATAGTTTTATCTGTTTTTATCCAGTGGTCATTGCCATCTTTAATGACTCGGTAAGAAACTCTGTAGAGATTCATGGGTGGAAATCCTCAATGTAGAAGCAGTGTGTGTGTGCATATGTTTGTGTGCACCCCTGTGTATGTTTGTTCATGTGGCCGGAGGAAAGCCCCTCTCGCCTCAGTGACACATTAGCATTTGAGCTGGCAGATGACACTTATTCATGCAGATTAGCATCAACAAGGCCTCTGAATAAATCATATCCAAAACTCTTCACATTCTCATAAATACTGTTTTCCAATTTTGCCCTCTTTATTCAGTTGATTATCCACAGCTCAAGCCCTACTAGTTTAATGAGGCTGGAATGATAATATATACCCATTATTGTATAATGATAGGGGCCCTTTCACTCCCCCATTATCCAGCCCTCATAGAAGAGATACCTCAGGCTCTGTCATTGATCTTTGCCATCATGTTTAATACAACATTTTGCTCCCTGCACTATTTGGGCCAGAAGTGACAGACATTAGAATTGGAGATTTCCATCGCCAGGTTCAAATGTTCAACGTGTTATCACCCGATGTCGGCAAACCCTGATGTCTGCTGCAGACTCCCAATAGCTCACACTGATCGTCCCTCTTCGATTCTCTGTTTCTCTCTGTCTGCCCTGCTGTCATACTGCTCTCTCCTCCTCTTTCTCTCTTTCTCTCCTTCCCTCCTTTCTCTCTCGTCCACCGCAGGTCGCCAGTTGACCATCTTCAATAGCCAGGCAGCCATTAAGGTGGGTGGTCAGGATAAAGGCCGGCCATTCCAGGGTCAGATCTCCGGCCTGTACTACAACGGGCTGCAGGTGTTGAAGCTGGCGGCTGAGGGGGATCCTAACGTGCAAGTGACGGGTAACTTGCGTTTGGTGGGGGACGCACCCTCCGTCCTATCTACGGAGACCACCTCGGCCACCCCTCCGGCTGCGGCAGACATGTCCACCACCATCATGGAGACCACCACCACCATGGCCACCACCACTACCCGTAGACAACGCTCGCCCAGCCTGAAAGACAGTATTACACAGGTGAGGAAGAGGACCTTTATTGTAAATAGTGAGCACTTAAAGAAGCAGAAAATGATGAAACAGGTTTCCTGAGCAATCGTCGGCTGCCATTGGCTGACCAAACAGATAGCCCCTCCCCAAACCTCCACCGTTGAGTAAGACGATGTTGCTTTGTCATGCTGGTTGAGGTTTAAACAAAAAGGGTGTTTTTATAAGGCCACGGCGTTTATACTTATATGTGACCCTGGATGACAAAACCAGTCTTAGTGGACACAGGAACATTTTTAGTAATAGTCAAAAATACATTGTTTGGGTCAAAATTATTGATTTTTCTTTTATGCCAAAAATCATTATGTTATTAAGTAAAGATCATGTTCCATTAAGATATTTTGTAAATTTCCCACCGTAAATATATCAAAACTTTATTTTTGTGAGTAATACGTTATGCTAAGGACTTTATTTGGAGAAGGCGTTTTTCTCAATATTTTGATTTTTTTGCACCCTCAGATTCCAGATTTTCAAATAATTGTATCTCGGTCAAATATTGCCCTATCCTAACAAACAATACATCAATGGAAAGCTTATTTATTCAGCTTTTAGATTGTGTAAAAATCAATTTTGAAACATTGTCCCTTAAGACTGGTTTTGTTGTGCAGGGTCACCTATGCGAAATAAATCTAGAAAGACCCTGTAGGATTTCCCACAGTTGTCACTGAAAGTGCTTTTTTGTCCTCCTAAATGTGGGATTATAAGAGTTTTGTTTTACGAGATGTCTAGCTGGCATCAGCAATAAAACAGCTGACAGTACAGACCACCGTAGGGTGAGAGATCATTGTCATTTATTGCTTAAAAAAGAGCCATCCCTTCGGATCAGGAAGCCCCTGAAGTCGAAGTATCACACAATCCTCTGGTTCACATATGTCAGGATATAGCTCCCCCACATATTTTTTCTGTTTCATTTCACCCACACATAGTGATTTACTAGTCACATCTCCTTTGAGTAGTCCTGCAATTTTCTCAAGTCATTATTTTCGAAGCCTTGAGAAAAACTTATCTGGAGTTATAGTGCATCATTTGGGAATGCATTGTAAGAACAAAACATTGTTAAATTTCCAGCCACTTGTCAGCTTACAATGTGACGTCTTCTTTCAACTCGGATTCGAGGGTTTATTTGGGCATGAACCAACATTGGTGTTGCTCGAGTGTTCTAATAGGTGGGACGCTACATCATGCACTTTTTTTAATTCTTCCATACACAGATGGCTTTGGCTTTTACATTGAATCTTGCTGTTTTTTGTTTGTTTTTAGTATCGTACCATGAACGTTATGTTTAGCATTTTAAGTGGGAAGTTTACAAATAAACCGTAACTGTGTCCTATGGTGTGACAGCAAAAATTTTGAAAAAAATTAACAATGAAGATAAATTCTCACTTATTATTATTATTATTATACTTAAATGAATGTCGATCAGTGTGGTTTTCATTTTTAAAGAAAGCATTTGTTTGGTCATAATCTACATTATCATTACTGTGTATTCATGCACATCCCTAATTCACTGTCCTCATAATGTTTGTTTTCTCTTGTCATTATAGCACAGACTGACCCATTTTTGTTCCCAGCCCACAGTAATTCTTTACATATATTGACAGTCTTAAAAAACCTTAACCTTGAACACCGTCTGTCTGTACAATGCTAATAAATAAAAATATTGATTTTCATATCAGACATGTGTATTGCCCCCTATCCCCCCGTTCTTCATATATTTGCAGATCTGCTGCCCCCCGTCTGCCTTTATTCATGCAGCGTTCAACTCCATTGATCAGAAGATGTGTGATGATGGGAATAAAAGACAAGCTTAATAACAATCAGTGTCAATCTTCGCAAAACTGCCAAGATCCATTGTCACCACCGGCACGCGTTAGCACAAATGAGGACAGACGCGGCTTCTCTCACGTGTACTCTCTGAATCACTACTAATCCGCCATGTCCTGGGTGTAAATAGTCATACAAAGCAATAGCAGGAAAATGAGGATTTGCGTAGGACAGCTTAGAGCCGAGGAACTCTCAGCATACCAGTCTTCTTCCTCCCAAGATGAGTAAGACGTTTATATGGAACAGCACCAAGCACAGTGGCATAGACTGCAGATTCATTCATTTAGCCCTTGAGATGAACTTTATTACCATTCACTGCGCAAAAAAACACATGCTCAAGTGAGCTTCCTAACTGCTTCCAAACTGCTCTACAGAGCGAGTTTCGTAAAAATACGTAATCTCCTTCGGCAAAGAAGCACGACATCGTGGCCCTGTTACAGCCACCTTAGTGCTTCGAATGGGAGGGGTGGAGTGAGCCGTCGGTTGCAATTTGCTACCTCACCACTAGATGCCGCTACATTTCCTACACTGGACCTTTAAAGTGATATTTCACCCAAAAATCGTCATTTCAAACCTGTATGACTTTCTTTTTCCTGCTGAAAACAAAAAAAGATCTTTTGAAGAATGTTGGTAACCGAACAACGGCGGAACCCATTGACTTGCATTAGTTTTGTGCCCATACAATAGAAGTGAATGGGTGCTGCTGTTGTCCTTTTAGTCTATATTTGCGGTGTATTTTATGTTTATTGTTAGCTTATTAACATGCTCAAAAACTCAAAAAGTGTGTGTCGAGCACTATTTGTGTGGCAAGCAGACTTCTTTTCTAGATGTAGGGTGCTCCAAATCCGTCACTTACGAGTTTCTGTGATAGATAGGATGCTGCCTTAGAAAGCAACTGCTTATGTAGGACACGAGGCAGCTGCATGCACAGAAAGATTTACATTTGCATTTATCCATTTGGCAACTTTTGTGTCACTAAGAATGAAACCCATGACCTTGTCGTTTAACTCGCCGTACATTACCATTTGAGCTACATGAGGTCTAGAGGAAATGTCTTTATTTTACAATGATTAAATGCATTGACTTCAGCATCAGGTAACATTAGGTCGAATGTGCAAATAAATCGTCGGAATATTTGAAGGGCAGAACTACTCGCCGTGCATTTTAAACGCCAGCTCAAATCATCTCAAGTATTCAGCAAATCAGTCAGTGCTTGAGGGGTCAGACACACGGTGGTTTGTGCTGTTTTGTATTAAGAAAAACGCACATCCACCTTTTACATATCTTTTCCATGACCTCACATTTGTGGCGAGTTTAAAGAGATCTTCCACCGCTCCGTGTAAAGCAACGCACGTCAGAGCTCTCAAAATGGTTTCTGTCAAGTAAGCCCTTGATTGAGCTGACACCACACTATGATTCTCTTTTAAAGATTGGGACATTAAAAATGCCCTTGACTGGATGTTTTCTCTTTATGATGTTTTATTAACTAAGTTCGGGAGGAGGAGGAGCAGATAATTAACTCGGCTGGTCCGCTATCAGCAATCACAGCACCCGACCTATCAGTTCAAGAGAGAGCGAGCCTCTATAAATAGTCAAGACGTCTTACTTTCACTCTCTGTCTTCAGTCTTAAGCATCCCACCACCACCCCGGCTCCTCGCCTGGAGACCCTTGTCTACAGCAAGACATGGGGGGGGTGTTCTGGGTTCGGGTTCATGCCGGGTTCGGGTTCATGCCGGATTCGGAGCCCTCACCCCAGACGGGGGGAGTGCTCTGAGCTCGGAAGAACGAACAAGCTCGGAGCCCTCTCCCCGGACAGCATGCCAAATACGCTTACCCTCAAACCTACACCATTATCTGCATAACGTTAGGCGAACTCGTGTACTTTCACGTCAAAATTAGTAATGGCGCATTTATCGTGAATGTACGGACGTATCGAAACACAACCTGCAATTGCAACGCTCTTAATAAACTTGTCTTACGGAACACATAGGCATTGTGCGAAAGCGCTGATAAGAGGCTGGCTAATTATCCTTTAATAAACGCAGTCACGCAAAACTAATTCTACAATGCGTCTTTTAATTAAAGGTTCGAAATGTCAGACTCTTTAGTATTTGTAAATCAGACTGAAAAACTGGGCAAATTCGTCGTAGCGTTTCTTTTGTTCCAATAAGCGCTTTGATGGTTCAAAGTGGAGCTTTTGTTTAAAACGCAGGGGCCGATGGTACTGTCTGTACTTCTGATATGCGTCATTTCATTAAGGATTTTTCAGCAGCATTCGGCAAAATCAATATTTGATGGAGGTCGAGCACAAGAAATGTTTTTGTATGTTCGGTTTAAAGGAAACCCAATAACATTGCTGATGTGATGGAAAAAATATCAAGTCAGCCTTTGAAATATTTTCCTCAATGGGCTTTACCTTCAAAGGTAATGTACTACAGGCTTGATGGGGTTTTAAAATGTGTGTTACTCGAAAAGTGAGCAGAGAAAGAAGTGGAAAAAGCCAGCGAAAGGTGGACTAAATCAATGCTCCACTATTTCAGCCGGTCCGATTAAAACCGTCTGCTGGCCAATTCAATTAGTATATAGACGTCAATCTTGATCCGAACGGCCGGGATTGGAATGCAGGGGCTGATGGGTATTTTCATATAACAAGCTTGAATTTCCTTGGGTCGTAAATAAAGAGGTAAACTATATCTCGGTAATCGCATCATGGAAAAACCATACATGGGCAATATACCGTCTCGTTGATTGTTTTTTTTTTTCGTATTGTGAACGGTTTGATTTCTATTTCTATCTAATTTGCATTTGTTGTGTTTATTAGAGAGCTCAAATGCAAATACAGATGTCACCATTAATAAATACCTCCACTTACCTTGTTTAGCATTCGCAAAGGAGTGCAATTCTGTAGGCGCCTCCCGTTCTCGTAAACAGATAAATGGGGCTGTACGAGTGAACGGTGAAATTGTTCTGACCTCTCGGTGGGAAAGGACAAACTGATGCGTCCAAATCAGTCATGGCCCAGATCCAATTACATGTTTTATGAATGTGAGGTATGAGCTGGGAATGTTAATTCACATTCAGGTCAGACTACGGGGCAGCAAAGCTATTCGGTCTAGCATGACTGAATATCTAGACCCTCGAAGCTGAACAAATGCCTCCGCAACAGATCTGAAAAATAAAGCTTAAATAAATACTGGACCAATAAGATAAACGTAGGATTTCTTTTGAAGGTTGTAGAGAATTCCTTCACTGTGAATAAATTGCGGCCGTCATTTATAAGCACATGCTGTCTGTCTACATCGCACCCGATTCACTAAACTAATATGCACATCACATAAAAAACTGTAATGAATGCAATTCCGCATGGTGCAGTCCCCCATCTTCAAGGTTCTTGTTCTCAGCGCTAGTGTGTGAGATGTAACATGCATTAGTGGAACTATACAGCATCACTTCCACCTGAATCAGCTCTTTAAAATGCCAAAAGTGCACTTAATTACACAGCACATCTGCATACATGCATATTTACATACTCCTCTCCGCTATTTGATGAATTACTGCTGTCACCATCACAAGAAAATGCAAACAAATGTCTGTTTTTTGTGAATAAGGCTAAAGCTCTAGAAGGGAGGCGTGTTTTTGAAGCGTAGTTTCAAGACTGAAGTGGATTCTTTCTGCTCTTTCAGAACTCAGATGATCTGCTGGTGGCCTCAGCTGAGTGTCCCAGTGATGATGAAGATCTGGAGGAGTGTGAGCCTGGCACTGGTGAGTACACACGCGTACACAACGCTTCACCTGTCACCGCTCACAGGCAGCACACACTGTTCCTGTCTGATCAAGCTCTCCTGTCCTATATAGAAGAATAGTTTTAATTGGAAGTACAGGGTTGCGCTTGCGGATATGGTTTTAATTTGATGCAGTTCTTCCGTAGATAATTCCTCATTTAAAACCAACGCTTACATTTTGGAGTTTGAAATAAAAACTTTGATTTTAGGAATGTGATCAGATATAATTTGTCCTAAATGTGTTTTGTAAATCTTAAGGAGCTTACACATGAAAGGAGAACCTTGTAAGGAAGGAAGAATTTAAGAACTCAACGAGTTGTACTTTTTAACTAAATGCGTTGTACTTTAAGATAAAATCTGTGATTTGTGCATAAAACAAAAGAAACTTAAAGGTACAGTTCACCCGGAAATAAAAATTCTGTCTTTGTTTACTCACCCTCAAGTTGTTCCAAATCTGTATACATTTCTTTTGTTCTGATGAACACAGAGAAAGATATTTGGAAGAATGCCTGTAACCAAACAGATCTGGGGCACCATTGACTACCTTAGTAGGAAAAATGACAATGGTAGTCAAAAGAGCCCCAGAACTGTTTGCTGTCCTTCATTCTTCCAAATATCTTTCTCTGTGTTCATCAGAACAAATACATTTATAAAGATTTGAAACAACTGGAGGGTGAGTAAACTAAGACAGAATTTTCATTTTTGGGTGAACTGTTCCTTTAAGAAAGGCAAATGTTTTGCAAACAACCTCATTTGGCATATCAAGATTTTCTGTGGCAGATCAGTCCTGATTTTCTTTGATTTTTTAAGATTACATTAGTATTGCATATACTGCAAAGAAATGACAAACTAACAAAGTCCTGTGATTTTTTTAATTTTTTAAATTTCTTTATTAAATTTTGCTTTTCTAAAAGCGGTCGTCCCTCATATAATTGTCTCTTAAAACCTAGAGAGTCATGACCGCTAATCTTAAACTAGATTAGAAGCCAATCTGGCTGTATTTCCAGAGTTAAGGGTTCCATTACTTCAAGCAATAGTGGTCTTCTCTTACTGCCTGGGCTATTCATAACGCTAAGTGGCCATTCAACTCCATCGTTGTGTTGCACTTTGGGCATTCATCATGAATATAGGTGTGACATCATGAAATGGTTACTGTGTGCTCAGTTATTGCTGGTGTGATTGTGCATTATGTTGCAATCATTCAGTGTGCTTGAGTGCTTGAGCTCTTTCTAATGGACCGTATGTAAAATCAGCTGGAGCTCTTTCACATTGTGTCCAAGCATTTGGGTTCCTTTCAGTTTATGTTAGTTGAACCAAAATAGAAAATTAAACTATTTACTTGGTGTTCTGGGCATTTAATTAATTGCCCTTGATCGTTTTGTCTCAAAACCTAGTGAGCTGCCTACTTGGCTTACTTGAGCATCATAGGCTTGTTTCTGACACAACATTTCTCAAAAAAAAAAGATCACATATTCTACCCTCTGTGATAGTTCATTTTAATCTTATTTGAGGCAGCATTGCCGTATATTTGCCATAGATAAGACAATCTCATAATGCATTGTGACAAGCCTAATGATGGCTGCTAGAGCTAAGGGAAATATTGACTTAAATAATTAAACCCTTATTAGGATGTAGGTGTTCATATAATTATTATATATGTTTTAACAAATCTGCACGTGTGCACTGTCTGTCAGCCTATTAGCAGAACCACATGCAAACATCCGAATCAGCTCAGAATCAGTTAGTCAAGTCTCTCGTGCGGTTCATTTGAGGTAAACTGATTGTGTGGTATGTTAGAAGCTGTTAACAAGACCGTTGCATTTAACTCTCAAATCAAATCAGACTCAAATCTCACTAAGGAGATTTCGTTTATTTTTAATAATGTTGATGTGGATACTTCTATATATAGGCATTAGACAGCGAGTCAGCTCAATAGGTTTTGAGACGGAGCTTTTCACTACTAGATTTTCACAGAATGCAAATATGCGGAGGATTTTGTCATTGTAAAGTAAATATATATATATATATATATGTACATAAGTCAGATGAAAGACTAAGGGGAGAAAAGTTGTGCTTTTTTAAAGGGACCATCTTACACACCTTTGTTTTTTGTAATTTGCTTTTTTTCCATGCAAAAATCATGCGGCCTATTTGTTGATGTAAGTGACTTAAACTCCATGGTTTGCTATCTTGTTTAACCAAAGAAGAGCCAAGAGCTATTCAACATATGAGCTGGATCTATTTTAGTGATTTGAATAGGTTATGAAAGTATTTTAGCATATTGTGTGAATTTAAAATATAATGCAGTTGTAGAGTCAGTTGTAAAAATCTGTCTTAGAACAAATGTCACAGTAGTTTAATAGTTTATTAGAATGAACAGTGTAATTGTAGTCAAAGTACAAACATGGTTCTGTATGTGTGTGTTTGTGTACTGTATATATTTCCTAGTTTTCGCTAATATTTGTTTCTCTCGCCCTTTCTCCTTTTTCATCCCAGGAGGTGAACTAGTGTTGCCCATAATTACAGTGGACACCCAAGACTCCCTTCCCATGGCCACCCGTTACCCCGCTATCCCCGCCCCTCCCACCTCCCTGACCCCTCTCCAGACCACCAAAGAGTCCCTCATTCTGTCCGACCCCCGCCCACCATGCCCTCCTGACCAGGAGGACTGTGGTGACCCCATGGAGGTGTCGGCCTTCGGCTCCGGAGAAATGACAGAGTCCGATGATGAGGACTTTTATAAAAACTCCCCCATGGTCACCGATAGGACAGTCCTGCCACCGCCCCCCGCAGTGGGCAGAAACGGGGGCCAGAGCCCGGGTGGTCACCGCCCCCCAGTCCCTGCGCCCACCACTCACCCCAACCAACTCCACATCCCCGCGGGCAAAATGAACACCCGTGACCAGGTGCTTCTGCCCCCCGCCCCATCCTCCCGCCACACTCCCGGACTGACCTACCCACCTGACTTCCCTCATGTGCCCACAGCTCACCCCACCGATCTTATGGAGAAGGGCCGCCCCGGCGCCGTGGAGGTGATCAGGGAGTCCAGCAGCACCACGGGCATGGTAGTCGGCATCGTGGCGGCCGCCGCCCTCTGCATCCTCATCCTGCTTTACGCCATGTATAAATACCGCAACCGAGATGAAGGTTCTTATCAGGTGGACCAGAGCCGTAACTCTGGCTCGGAAAGCAACGGAGCCGTTGTCAAGGAGAAGACTGCGAGCACGACCGCCGCCGTCGCTAAGACAACTTCCAAGGGCAAGAAGAATAAGGACAAGGAGTATTACGTCTAAGAATGTGTGTGAGATGAGGTGAGAGGAGGTTAACAGGAAGTGGGGCTGAGGATTTTCAAACTTCAAATCACCTCCTCTGCATCCTCAAACATTTAAGCCACACAATCTTCTGTTTACTTCTGCAAAAGTTTTTCTCCTCTTCTGCCACCGAAAGATAAAGATGAGTGAATGTGGCGCAAGGAACCCTGATGAATAGATCCTCCTTTGCCATCTTACAAAGCCATTGTTGTATGTAATTTTATCTCCTTCATGTCTAAAGAAAATCTTCCATTACATTCCAGATGATGTAATGCGCTCTACACTCTTTGCGATTAAAAATGTATGTTTCTTGTGGCCGGGGCCTCCGCAGGAGAGGAACAAAACACCATGGACAGAGAGAGAAAACTACATGTAGCCATTTATCGTCTCCATACACGAGCTTTTGGTGCTATTTTTGAGTATTTAACATTATAGAACCATGAAATCGAGATCTTTTATAAGACATTTACTGGCCCTTGTTAAAATAGTTTATGAAGAACATAAAGTGAGTTATTTGCGGGAGACAAGCAGATGCTCGTATTGAAGATGTGTTTTATTTGACACGTTTTCTCGGGAAGTATTTGATAAAAAATGTGGCAGATGACACCACACAGCTTGTTTCATATTCATATAGACCCGAGTGTTTTGTATTCATTTCCACACAAACATTTTTGTCAGGTCTATAAATGAAGATTAAACTGTCCCTGTAATGAAACACGCGAACCGAATTCTTTCTTTGTCGTTTATCCACCTTGGTTTCATAAACACACTTTGCTCTCGTGCATATCAGTGGTTAGACAGCAAACCTGCTTGACAGCGGCGCGAAACCACAGCAGGTTTGAAGGTGTCAGAGGGGCTGAAAAGAAAAACCTGTCTAATGTTCTTGATGTCTCTCTCTCTCTCTCTCTCCCCATGGTGCTGAAACATTGTGATCCGTTAGGCTAATAATTGTGTTCCATGCATGATGTACTCACATTCAGCTTTGAGAGTTTTTTTAATAGGAAATGCAAATCATAAAGTTGATAACTCTCATCTCACCTGGAGGAACCGATTTGCTACGAGAGAGCACAACACGGACGAAAGAGACCTCAGACTGTCCTGAACTGAACATTGGCTTGTGGACAAAAGATGTTGTATCTATGTAAATACAGGACATTGCTGAAAAATACATCAGGATACAGGTCCGTGTGTATCGTGCATACAGTATGTATGCGTGTGTGTGTGTGTGTGTGTGTGTGTGTGTGTGTGTGTGTGCGCGCGAGTGTTTGTCTTTGTCCTTTGGCATGAGAAAGATATACGCAAGACTAAGTACGAGAACTCTTTCTCTTGCCCATTATATTCTCTATGGTGTGAAACTACAGCCCAATACCCATCAGAATGAGATGACAGACAGTGAAACAAACAGGATAAGAGAAATGGAGGAGAAGTTGTCTTTTGAGAACTCTGTGGCATCTCCACACAGGGAACTTGTATAACCGCATCGAGATGCCAACTCGCCACCCCCCCAACCTTAAAGGAGAAGGAAATCCAAGACTTTGGATAAAGCAGCACAACATTGTGTCCAGACTTTTGTATCATGGAAGGGGAGGGGAAAAAATTAAAAAGAAAAAAAAACAGTATACTGTCTAGATATTTCTCACAAATGAAAATATGTTTTTCCTGAATTGACTGAAGTTTTTTTTTGTTTAGTCCTTTCTCTTCGATTAAAAAAAATGTTATTCACAACAGATATATTACTTCGATGATTGAAGTGATTTTCAAATGTGAAATCCTGAAATGTTATTTGGAATTTTCTTGAATTTGGTAAAAGATATTAAGGTAAATGCATTACACGTATACCTCCATTTTGCATTTGAGTTCTTTTATTACATCATGAGCAGGGCTTTTTGTTTGTGTTTTTGTTTTGTTTGTTTTTTTCAAATATAATTGTCATTTACATATGCTGGTCAAAGTATATTCCCGTTCTTAATGTAATTGTAAAGTGTTACTGTGACATGAAATCTAAATATGTGTACATTGACAGAGGGAAAAATACACTTGGTTCTATACTTCGTACAGATTTGGTCAGTGTGGTGTCTTTTTTATAAAAATGATGTTGAATTTGTAAATTCATTTTAAGAAAATATTTCATGTTAGACTATCAGTATGTTGAGAGCCATGAATCCTAAGGCCTATCCTGCACTAAAACCATGATTTAGCCATTGTAAGAACTCTCCCACTGTGGAGTCTAGCCCTTGTCTTACATTGCAATTTCATCATCTGTTCTCATATATTGATGGTTTCCTACCCATGAAAACTCCACATACTGCTAATACAAAGAAGTCTTTAGATTCTTCTCCGCTGTCTCTTCACTTAGATCTACAATAGGTAGACAGACCTCTACCCAACGCTTTTCCCTATGGTCTTATACGATCTAAGAGGAGAGCAGCCCCCACCCTTCCATCCAACTCTCGCTGCACCCACCTTTTGTTCTCCATGTATTTCTTTGTAACTAAATATGCTCATTGCAGTACAGATGGAGTGGTGACTTGGTTTTGGAGAAATATTCAGACTGATGAGGCTATTTCTAGTGCCAGGCTTTCAAGGGCATTGCAATGTTGATTGCTTTCAAATTATGAAACCTGGCCATGACACAGATCTATTTTGATCATTATTATTCTGGGTCTATAGTAAATTTAATATAGTAAATCCTATTTGGCCGGTATGCACAGAACACACTTAATTCAAATGAGTGTTTTCATTCAGGTAGTGACTGTGCCAATGTTTCCAATTATATTCTGGCAGACGTAAAACTAAAAATCCAATCTGCCCTTCTGAATGTCTGTGCAAATCACAAGGATAAAGGCACGTTCACGTATTGTATAAACCGAGGTTGTCTATATAAATGTAGGGAAATTGTCTGGTGTCTGGTCTGCAAAGCAGCATTTTGTGATGTTAGAGGAAAAACCCAAAAGGTACCGTTGCTGTCTATGTCAGTGGTTCTCAAACTTTTTCGTTGTAAGGCCCCCTTGTGTAGGGTGCATCCCTTTGCAGCCCCCCCCCCAAAAGACTTAAAATAATCTTAAACTTAGAATTTTAGTTAAACCAAAAACATATTCAGTTGTACACTGCTACAACATCAATTGTTTTGGTTGTTGGTCTTATTTTTCTGATGTTTGATTTCATAAAATGTATGCTATATTGCTATATTTCATAAAATGCCACAAAATCTGTGGCCCTCCTGGATCCATACCCCCCATCCCAATCCCCCCCCCCCCAACGGTTTATGTAATATTAAATGGACTGCATATATTTTCAAGGTTGAATTAGCAGGAGCTTCAGATTTTGACATGCAGATCTGTGCTCTGCAAGGATGAGACTAAACTAACATCAAGCCAACCGTGAGACATGTATAGATTAATAAAGAGAGGGAAAGAAAGTAGTGTTTTAGGAGAAAAAGACACAAAGCTTTGACGTGGTAAACATGGCAAGGTAAGTTACTGGTGCATTTGAATCTGTGATTTTACATCTCTGCTTCTGACTTCTTAAAAAAACAATCACAAAAAGAAAGATAAAGTGGGGGAAAACTATCAGCACATTTCTCCACCACATCCTTTCACGCTCTGAGCCCTGGATTTGAGATGTGATGAATAATTTACTACTTGGTTCCCCGTTTCCTCTAAAGTAGATAGAACTCGAAATGTCTGCCAGTGCAGGAGTCCTGCCAGAGGAAACGCATTAAGAGTACAAGTAAAAAAAACTTTCTGAAATGTCATTAATATGAAAGTGTTTGATAAGTAAGCATGAATGAAAACTTTCCTTCAGCCGGGAAGCTTTTTAATTTATGTTCTTTGTTCAAAAAAGAGTCGTCTGGAAGAGCAGACACAGTCCTAACAGACAGTGTGCAGTAAAGGGTAGATGTGTTGTGATAGCAGTGGAATGAGAATGAAGTATTAACAGAATAAACTGCAGAAGCGTGAGACTGCCATCTGCTGTCTACATCCAGCTGTTCGTCAACGTAGACTTTAAAATTGTAGGGTTGAAACTTATTGAATCATGGCCGATTTTATATGGGAGTCCCAAGGGAAATACAAACAGCGTTATCCGCTTCAGATTCAGACCTACCCAAGTGTGAATATAACAACATAAAGATGAACAGATTAATTTAACAAAACGCATAAAGAAATAATAAAGAATTAGCCTAGTAATACAATAAATGACTTAAAAAAATGAATAAATGGCTGAAAAATAACCAGGGATTTGCTATTTACGTGATTTATTATTTTATTTATATGTCCAGAATTAAAGCAATTAAAGCAAACCTTTATTGTATCGTGATGAATCAGTGGCCGTGCATTGAGTGACAGACGTCTCCTGCAGCCAATCGTATTTAAGTATCGCTGCACTTCCTAAGTGGGTGTTACCTGGTGTAGCCAATCGCGTTGCGTCATCAGTTCTCTTCCTGTAGGTGGGTGTTTGCTAAATAGATATAAATAACTAGATGCCGCATTAGCACCTGTTTCTATGGCCGCTATACGTAGGTCGTCCGTCATATTGGAACGGTGCGAGCCGGTCCGTTAACACTCAAAATCAAGCTGCCTGTGTATGATTATGAAAACATATTTATTGTTGTGTGAAATCAAACATGACATCTGCTACACTAACACATGACAACAACGAAAGGTTAATTTATACCGTTTTTCGGTAATTTAATCCCCGTGGTTTTAACAGCCATGGCAGCGCAGCGCAGTGTTTTTCTTTTTTTTGCCATAGCGCAGTGTTGGGGCATTCTAGTCAACTGTGAGTTACGTCAGTGGACCGTTCCAAGATGGCGGACACGTCTACGTGCCTGGAGCGCTTGAACGCGGCATCTAGTTATATATGTCTCTATGGTTTGCTACCTGTGTGAATGAACCGATTCGACACTGGAATTTAGCGAGCTCATATTCTGAGCTTTAATCGCCGGAGTTATCACACAGCGGGCCCGGACTTTAGAGGGAAATGGCTGCTGCGACCACGTAGATAAACTTTGCTTTTTGTGTGTGTTTTTGTGTTTTTATTCTCGTTGTAAGGAGGAAACGCTCCGTGCTATCGTTAGCATGTGCTAACTCGCATTCAGTTTCGCTCTTTTGCGGTTTCATGCTCCCGATTTTGATCAGGAATATACTCAAAGCCCACCGATATCAGATATTTAGGGTTGAATGAGGTTAATTGTGCATTAATGAGATTTTCGCAAGAGAATACTTATGCCAAAGTCAGAGAGATCTCACTGCTGTTTGTAGCATGCTAACTGTGTGGCTAGAGAGTGATTGTTGATAGAGAGCCCTGAGGTATGTTCGTTAAAAATAAGTCATGAAACTGTTAAAACACGATTAGGTTTAACATTTACATAGTTTCTGTTTGGTTTGCTGCTTGGCAGGTTGATGTAGGATGAAAATCATAGTTGTCTATAAGTCTATCTTGTTATCTTGTATGTCGGTGTGAGCGATGTTGATGTTTAACCACACGGTTTGTTTAACGTTACAGGTCTAAAAATACTGACACCCCTTTAACATTTTCCTTGATGTGCTGTTGGATAGTTTGCTGTACGTTTGCTTTCTTTGCTGTCTTAATTTAAATTGAATATAATGTCAGAGCTGCTCAAGGCTAGCTATCACATAAGTGCTAACTTTAGCTTAAGTTAATAGGAAGATTGCTCCAAAGCCAAATCCACTGAGACGTTTGTTCCTCTTTGCTTTTAAAAGTAATCTGTTGCTTACTGAAGGTGTTCGTTTTTTTCTCCTTTAGCTGTAGAAAGTGAGATGATCCGTTGACTCATAGGCCTGGAAGATATGGCTATAAATAGAAGTCTCCAGTTAATATATGAATCTTCAATCTTGGTCAGACACTCCAATCTTTTAATCACATATTAAGAATCAAATGTGTTCATATTAGCATATCTGTTGTTCAGAGAAAGGTTTACTTATTTGTTCAGAAAATCTAGGAAACCTTGATGTGAAATAAAATTCTCAGGACTCTGAAGCTGTATACTATTGAATCACAGAAGCATTAACACAATTTTTTCTGTATAGCCTATAGTATTGTGAAGAACTGATGCATATCTGTTGACATCTCTAAATCTAGATTATAGCCCCTAAAAAGTTATATGCCAGAAGTCTTCTGAATTGCATTTTAATACATACATCTCATGCTTCAGAAGCATTGACAAGTCACAGATATGTTAATAATGACCTTATTCAGAATATCCTGTTGGTCTTAAGCATGTCATCAGAACAGCTTGTTTATTTATGGAATTGTGTTTGTTTAAGGTGCTGGAAAGTTGTAAAGAAACTAAACCAGGCAGTTTTGATGATTCCTCAGGATGATTGTTTTCATGTAGCCTTTGGATCGCAGTTGTGCCAAAAACTCTCGATGAACCGTACTACAAACAGGGGTCTGCCGGAGAAACATGCGAATGATCAGTTGATATTGAAAGAACGCAGACCTGAAGTCTTTGTGGATTATCTCGCTCACTGCTAATTTTTGGGCAACCTTTCATTACAAGTCCAAGAAAGTCCATCCTGGGGGTTCCAATGGAAGAACCGCTCTAGAAACTTTGCCAAGGGAAGTTCAGAAACTCACAGGCCAGGATTGTCTCATTGAGAAACGACAAGATGGGCTCTCAGGCTCTTCAGATATTGCGGCAGGGAGTGTGGGCCTCTTTGACCGGAGGATGGTACGTGGATCCTCATCAGAGTACCTTCTCAAACTGCTTTCACCTCTACCTCTGGATATTCCTCTTGGCCTTCCCCTTTCTTCTGTATATGGTAAGTCTTTATTTACAGTATACTCTCATCAGTCTATGAGCATTTAATGTGCAGCATGTTCCTGGAAAATATCTTTTCAAAAGTGGATGTAATCCAAGCTAATGTGCAGTTTTAGCTTGTTACCAATGTTGAGTAATATTCCTGCTGATCTTCGGTTTTCCACTTTGTAAAAATTTTAAAACTTTGTCATACCTGATCAAGTTGCAGGGTCAAGTGGCATTTTACATAATTAGTTTCAATGAAGCGGTACAAAGATAACAACACATGTCAGAACAACAATTTGAAAAAGTTCATTTACTCATCCTGGAGTTGTTCCAAATCTGTATCAATTTCTTTGTTCTAATGAAAATGGAGAAAGTTATTTGGAAGAATGCTTGTAACCAAACAGTTCTTAGCCACCATTGACTACCATATAGGAACAATTACAATGGTAGTCAAAAGTGCCCCAGAACTGTTTGCTTTCCTACATTCTTTAAAACAACAAAGAAATTGATACAAATTTTGAGCAACTTAAGGGTGAGTAAGTGGTTTTTCTTTTTGGGTAAACTGTTCCTTTAAGTGATGCTTGTTTTGTCATCAGGTGACGTACCTTAAACAGATTTGTTATTATCATCATCATCTAGACATATGCCCGGTTAACCGAAAATATCTATCACGTGATTTATGCACAACTTGTGAGTGAAGTACGGTAAAATGCTGCTGCATCGGAAAGCCAAAGGGCGCTCTCGTGCAGAAACTCCAAATACACACTGCAGAAGAAGACCATAACACACGTAGTTCTAAGGAAATGCCTAAGGACATGTTTTTATCACTGATCCTCAATCCTCCTCAGGTATTTTCATGATAATAAAGTATATTTATAATGATCATGTTTGACGGGTGTTGCTTTTTTAAATGCATGTTATAAGCGACTCAAACTCGCACTGCTTTTAGATCGAGCAGCATTTCCTACTGATCCCAGAGACGTGCTTCACGGATAAGCTACGCATCAATAAAATAATCATTACCTTGCATTATCGCAGCCAGCTCGGTTTCAGCAGGATTTAGTGGTAACCGGGGTTAACCGGGCACATGTCTATCATCATCATATAGCTGTATGTTCAAACAAAACTCAAAATAAACAAATTGTCATATATATTATTTGTAGTGGTCATATGGCGTGAATACGTGTTTTTCTGTGTCTTTGGTGTGTTATAAGTTGCCCATGCATGTATTAGACACGTAAAGTTGCAAAAATTAAAGTGTCGGAACAAAAGATGCATTCTATCTAAAAGCGAATGCTCACCCAGACCTGCCTGAAACGCCTCGTGTAGTCACACACCCCCACAAATCTACGTCAGTTCGTGGTATGAGTTGACTAAGACCGCCCAAGTAAGGTGGGCGTACCTGTCAGTACAATTGGTTTGGAACCTGATGTTCCAAATATGGTAAGAGGCGTTAACTTTCCGTCACATGCTTACAGTATTCGACCAATCACTACGCACTGGTTAACTGGCCAATCATAGCACACCTCGCTTTTCAGAGTGATGAGCTTTGTAAAAAAAATCCACCCGTTTCAGAGAGGCGGGGCAAAGAGAAGGTACAAACATGCACGGTATGTGGAAAATACAGCGTTTTTGAACCTTAAGTCGTGTATACAGTAGTGATGGGAAGTTCGAGTCATTTTTGCGATTCAGATGTTTGAATCTCGTTCAGCAAAATGAACGAATCTTTTTTCGAGTCATTTCGTTCATCTGAGCAGAGTTAATTTAATGTTGCATGTTAATAGCCAAATTACCCTGTAATGTTTATTTATGCTAGTTTTGATCAGATATATAATAAGAAATAACTTGTATTGTAGTTATGGACATGAGTTATGAGAAACAGTCATTTAATTATTTCCTTACAGCTATATAAGCTCTGAAATCTGTACAAGAAACAAAAAGGATTATAGCTCAACTCTAGAGACTTATTTTGCCCATATATTCTGCATTTACAGAAAACATAAATGATAAGTTCACCTACCGAGTCCACGGGTCCGAGTTCGTTCTTTTGTCACGTGACAACCCCATAGGCCATTCTATGCACTGTGCCTGAAACAGAAATGATTAGTTCATCTACCGAGTCTTCGGGTTTGAGTCGTTCGTTCTTTTGTCACGTGATATGACAGATGCGTGTTTAATGTATTACATACAAAAATTACTTATTTCCTGACTTCCCTTACAAATTTTCATGCAGTTTTTAACTCTTGCTTTTGATGCATTTCTGTAAAGTTATGTATTTATAATTCATTAACAATTTTGGGTCACTCAGGTATGCAATAAGGTTTACAGGTTGTTGTTTTTTACAAAAGTCTCATGCAGTTAGCAAAGTATATAATAATAGGCTATTGAAATCATTTAAATGTGCAATTATTTGATAAGAGATCACTTGTGTAATATATGCATTAGACATAAACACTGATTTTACTAGTGTTGCTTATGTTTATATTTTGCCAGCATAGTTCTTATGCAAAATAGTTAGTTATTAAGATAAATAAAAAACGCATTCAGAAATGCACAAGAAACATTTATTAATATACTGACAGAAAAAAAGAACAGAACGGTACGTTTTAGAGAAGATGTTTATTGCACATATCTTTTGATTTATAATAATTCTTCCTATAATACAACATATAACACGTACATCATGCATTTGACTGATGATCCGGGAAGCTGTCACGTAACGTTAAAGACTCGGACTCGAAGACTCCGGTACAGGCTGCAGGTTTGCTTGCGGAGCTACCATTTGACAAAAGAACGAAAGGGCTCGGAGTCGGACCTGATGACTCGAGAGACGAACTAATCATTTCTCTTTCCGGTATAAGGACTCGGACCTGATGACTCGAGAGACGAACTTATCATTACTGTTTCTGGTACAATGTTGCACATGCGTGGTCAACACAAAATGAACGAATCTCTCGCTGAGACACTCGTTACTCCTGAGTCATGTTAAAGAATCGAATCGTTCATGAACGACCCATCACTAGTATACACTAGGGATGCAACTAGGGTTGGGCGATGTCTACCAAATTGGCATCGGACGATGCCTACCGTGAAACATCGTGATGGACGATGACATTGGGTGGCAGGGTTATATCAGTTTGCTGTATGGCCATCTGCCAAAACATTAAAAACAATTATATCAGGGCTCCAGACTGCCACCAAATCGCATTTTGCGACCAGTTTTCAAGACAGCGTACTTTTCAACAAGTATTTGCGCATGTACGACCTGCACATTTTTAATTTCTTCCAGTTGTTATTTCACGTGGAAAGACGAGTATATCTTGCGCCCACCGTTGTAGGCTGTGTGTGTGATTAGTCAACTGCGCGTGTCACTGATGTTTCCCGCTGCCATCGCGGACGCGCACAGTTCAGGACGTCATTGACAAGTTTACACACACACAGCATGAGCACGTTACTACGATTCACTGTTTGATTTCACTTTCTACGTCTGTCAAGTCTCGCACGCACAAGCATTTCGCAGCTTCCAAATTATACTCGACCACAAAAAAGGGTGAATGGACGAGCTCGACACATGCGCAGAATGTCATTACTGTGGACTCGGCTGTCAACATTTGTCGTGCTGTACGCGTACGGGATGTGCGGACGACCGCGGAACCTCCTGATGATGAAAATTACATCGTGCAGGGGAATCACGATGCCAGCCCAACATTGTGATGGCTTTCAGCCATCGGCGATGGACGATGTTATCATCTATCGGCCCAACCCTAGATGCAACAATATAGCTCACCCACGGTTCAATACGAACCTCGGTTTTTGGCCCACGGTTTTCGGTTCGATTCTGATGGCTTCGGCACATTAAAGTGTTTTTTTGATTGTTTTATCCTTATGTGACAGGAACAGTAAAAACTTGAAATTCTCTTTATTTTACTTGACTTATTTTATTATCTTTAAGCGAAAAACAACTTGTACAAATTCCTGGTGTATTTAATAAATGTAAAGATTTACACTGGCAGCTCACAGCAGTTTTTGGTTTACTGTTCACCATCATGCCAGTAAAATAAGCTTCTTAAAGAGGTTTTGCGCATCAGAGTATTTAAAATGACGTAATGCAAAACTTGCGATTGCTGTAATGGAAGTAAACGTGCGCTCAATGTGAAAGGCCAAAGATAATATATTAACAAGGTGCGCCATTGCAATAAATTGGAAGAAATGCTGTGCTAAATAGCTGCTTGGAGGCGCTCTTGCTATGACGTAAATAGCTGTCCGAAAGGCTGCCAAGTGGCATGACTTTCTTTAAACGCACTTTGGCGTGGTGCTGTAGACGCTCTTTCTGCATGTGCTGAGAGCAACGCGAACGTGCTGCTTTTGTATGCAGTGTAAAAATACATTCTTGTTGTTCACATTCACTTGTGCCAAATTTGGACATTATCACTTTAGTACAACGGGCATACAATAAAGCCAGCTCGCGTCTGTTCGTCAGCATTATACTCGACAACAGCACATTGCTTCTCGTGTTGCAGGCAGTCTCGCTTCATCGCCCGACTACCACTCGCTATTAGATATTGGGGATGCGTTTATCTATCTCAGCATACAGACAAACATGGACAGAGCCAGCTCACAGTGTAATTAAGCGCGTGGAAAAATTTAAACGCAAACCGGAAAACCACAATTCACTTACGCATATTGAACCGTGGAGGTCGTACCGAATGGTTCAATATTATATTGAGTATTGAGGCATCCCTAGTATACACATTGCATTACATCTAAAACAAACGATAATATTCGTTTTAGCCGTGTCATATGACCCCTTTAAGATGCTCTTATAATCTGGTAGATCTTGACAAACTGCATTATTGCAAAAGTCCATTGTGGTCACTGGTCTCCCTGTTTTCGGTTAGCCTTATAAATTAAATGAAGTGTTAAACTACACTGAAGTGATTCTCACAACTTTTTTTCTCAGGCCCTCCCTGCCAGTTTAGTAGTTGCTGGTGTGTATTGTGCTGTGATAGCAGCCTTTTTCACAGTCATAAAAGCAGTGAACTTCCGACTTCATGCCATGTTTGATTTGGGCGAGATTGTGGAGAAGAGGCAGGCCTCGTTCACCACAGACCCCCAGAGGGTTGAAGAAGGGGAAGAAGGCTCCGAAGCTCACGACGGAAGCCAGCACAGGTACGGGAACATTTCTATAGTCATTGCCACTTCTGTTTGTACTTATTTCTATGGCTCAAGTCCGGTTTGCAGAGAGCTACTTGTGTCTGACTGAGACAGACAGCCTTATGGGGTTTGTGATTGTGAACAGCTGTTGAGACTGTGTTGAGCAGTCATTCCACCGTAGTCAGTTTTTAGCTCACATCGGCATGCCTGTGCCCACAGGGACGTCGGCGTGGAAATGACTGTGTTCCGAAAGGTGAACTCCACCCCTCCTGTGCGCTGCAGTTCCCAGCACTCTCTGTTTGGCTTGAACCAGGTGTCGGTGAGGATATTGTGAACACCAAGCACCACGTGTCTTCAGCCATTATTCTCTTTGCTCTAGGAATTTCCTCTGATTCGTTTTCCTCTCTTTTCCTTTGCCCAGGAATTTTTACCACAGATGGAAGACCCTGGAGGCTTAAAGGGTACATTGTTTTGTCGTTGTATGTTATTGTAACTGTTGTAATCAAATACAGGTAGTTTCTATTGACAGGAACTTGAATGCTGCTTTTCTTCCTCAATGCTTTTCTGATGTTCTCTGGTCATTTTTCAAATTCCAGATATTAAAGAGCTCATGCAAGAGCAGGGCAGTAATAATATTATAGTGACCTCTGCACATAGAGACGTCCTTCGCCACAACACTAGTAAGAACACTTTTTCAGCTGCCTTAATTCTGGAAATATTTCCCCATTGGGAATTAAAACATTTTTTAATAAAGCTAAAAGCCATAAAATATTTTCACAGAAGTCATCTTCCTGAACGTGATGTCAAGAAAGTGTCAGGGCAACCTGCACAGTTTTTCTGTGTTCAAATATCTTTTTTTAACAAAGTTGATCAGATAAGTGTTTCCATGGGAACCGCAACTTTTGTGACTGTATTTCTCCCCAGGATTATGGGCAGTGTAGTTCTATACTGTGAGTTTAGATATTAAGGACCTTTTTCTGTTCAAATAAAGTTTGAAGTCGTGTTAATCACATTTACCATCACTTAATAATCCCGGAGAATTTTTTCATTTCACTGTTCTGCTCTGTATTAATTTATCTATTAAGTCTATAGTCTTGTAAAGGTTGGTGTGAGTTAACGGTTTCCACTAAATTGAACATGGGAGTACAAAAATGGATTGATAGCTGAATGGACTGATAACTAAATAAAAACCAATGGATTCATGTTTAAGTGTTATTTCGACTTAGGTATGCCACATATAGAAATCCCATTGCACATCGTAGTAAGTGAAGTAATTGCTTTCGGTCTTTGCAGGTGTGATGCCAGCCTGTCTGGCTGGGGATTACAAAGGACTAATTGGAGTTGGTGATGTAATGTCAGCAGGTTTTGCTAGCCTTCACCCAACAAACTGCCCCTCCATCCCGCCCTCCCCCTCAAGCCAAGAAGATGGAGATGAGAAAGAGGAAGTGGAGAATGGAGATGTGGAGCAGAGCCCTGATGGAGAACGGCTTGGTGGCTACTCTCCCCTCGGACCCTCAGCTGAGTCTGAGAGCCTGGGAGATGCTCCTCTAAGCCCCCTCATCAAGAGTTGCTTGAGTGAGGAACTAAGTGAGAACTTGCTGGGTTTGGGCCTCGACCCTGTCACTTTTGCCGCTGGTGCTGAGCATCCAGGCAGTCGCACAGGGGTGGCCCTGGCTGCCGGCTCCACCGATAGCTGCTTTAGTGTAGGTGGAGCAGCCACAGACAGAGAGACTTTGAGTACGGTAAGCAGCTACCGCAGCGAGAAAACAGACTCGACCCAGCTTGAGAGCCCCTCGATGGGCCAGGTG
The DNA here is from genome assembly GCF_024868665.1 of Triplophysa rosa. NCBI lineage: Eukaryota > Metazoa > Chordata > Actinopteri > Cypriniformes > Nemacheilidae > Triplophysa > Triplophysa rosa. The sequence continues at coordinate 10,589,596 of NC_079908.1, forward strand.
CACCAACGTGTGTCCAGTGCTCTTTCCGCAGCTTTGCCTCAGGGTAAAGGTCCTCTTCAGAAGCCAAGTGATGTGCTGCAAGGGGGCAGTGACACGGACGACCTTTCAGACAGCGTGTTGCTGCGCTCTCCCTCCAAAGAGCTCTTTTCTGGGCAGGTCCTGGACAGAACTCTGGTGGAAGGAGAAGACCTTCCCCATTTGCTTACGGACATTCCACACCCCACATTGCAGGACTCGTCACCATCTAGCAGCGGACCTTCCGAGACCTGTGATCTTGATGGTGGCATCCCCATACCCCCTCTTCCTCCGCCGCGTCAAGCTAGTTCTGTACCTTCAGGGTTGGGGCTGGGCTTGGTTTGCTCAGAGCCTGCTTTGACTGTCTCCGCCCCATCCTACCTCCTAGCAGAGCCACCATCGCTGCAAGCACAGCAGCAGGTGGTGCGTCCTAAAGATCTGAAGCTGTTACGTGCAGGGGGCAGTGTGGGGCACCGTCCTGGCCGCAGGAAAGCTCCCCGCAAACGAGGCACTGCTGCCAGTAGCAGTTTCGACTGTGGTTCCTATCGCAGGCACAACAACCGTAGCCAACACAGAGATTACATCCCTGTACGCAGTCGGCTGGGAGCCAAAACCTACAGCGAAAGCTTGTTTGAGGACTCCACTGATGAAGACGATGGTAGCGACATGAGTGCCGGCTCTAGCCTGGGGTCCCAACGGCGCTTCAGCTCTGACGATGAAGACGAGGATGAAGATGATGATTCAAGCTCCTCTACCTCCTGCTACTCCCCTGATCTGGCCAATGCTGGCATTGCTTCTCAACCTGGCCCAGTCCCTCAGCTACCTAGCCCTGGGGAAGGGGAGGAGCCTGATATTTTAGGCCCCTCCCATTCTCGCAGTGCTCAGCGCTCATCCAGCACAGCCAGTGCCAAGACTCATGCCAGAGTGCTCAGCATGGATGGGGCTGGTGGAGGTTCCAACAACACAGGGACCCTTGCTTCTACACTGCTACCTTTACCGCCTTCCTCAACTCTTGTCCCACGTCCACTCACCATCTCCAAATCAGACCTGGAGGCTCGGACGGTACACTCAGAGGTCTTCTCTAGGGTCCACCACAGACTGGACAGGCTAGACTCTCTTGGTGGCTCATGGGCTGGGAATCAGACAGGCTGGAGAGCAGGAGATCTGCTGGAAGAGGGGGCAGTAGGAGGAGGTAAAAAACACACAGATTAGTCACTATTTAACTACTTTTTACTTGAATAGTCAAGAGATTTGCTGAAGCCAAGAACTGAATAGACTACAATAATATCTCAAGAGTAATTGGTGACCTGTGATGTTTTTTAAAAAGGATTACAATGTTTAGTTTCTGGTGACTTTTTCTATCCTATTGCCAAATCTTTTTTTTTCTTAACTACATGTTGTTTTTAAATGTTATTTGTGTATTTTATGTAGGTGTCAGTTTTATAATTCTGCTACTTTACTTATTCATTTTTGCTTAAGGGATTTATTTTAGTCCTTTTCTCTAAAACTGTTTTTGTTGCTGTCGCTCATCCAGCCCCAGAGGAGGGCAACAAACGTGACTCTGTGAGCAGCGTAAAGAGGACACAGGCCATTCGGAGGCGACATAATGCCGGTAGTAACCCCACCCCGCCCCCTTCCGCCATGGGGTCACCTCCTAGTCTTCAGGACCTTCAAAGAGTCCGCACTTCTTCTCACTCCCGAACACGAACGCTCCCCTCCGCCCTGCACTTTGCCGCATCCTCTCTGCTACTTCTGCCCCGCAGTGGCGTTCATGAGGCCTCCACCTTTGATGACACCTCAGAGGGAGCTGTGCATTACTTTTATGACGAAAGTGGTAAAGAGTCAACAATCTATACTATCTTACATGCTTGCTATGCTAACTTGTTCTTAAAGGAGCAGTTCACCCAAAAATGAAAACTCTATCACTGTATACATTTCGTTGTTCTGATGAACACAGAGAAAGATATTTGGAAGAATGCTTGTAACCAAACAGTTCTGGCATCATTGACTACCATAGTAGAAAAAAATTCTTTGTAAATTTTTCAGTTCTGTTGAACACAAAATAAGATATTTTAAGCACAGTTTTGGGCACTTTGGACTACCATTGTCATTTTCCCTACCATGGCAGTTAATGGTGACCAAGAACTGTTTGGTTACAAGCATTCTTCCAAATATCTTTCTCTGTGTTCATCAGAACAGAGACGATTGTACAAATTTGGAACAACTCGAGGGCGAGTAAATGATGACAGAATTATTATTTTGGGGTGAACTGTCCGTTTAAAGTTTAGTTGGGTTTGACAAATTGAAATTGTCTCTTTCAGGAGTAAAGAGATCTTATACTTTTGCACCCTCAGGTGGAGGATATGAGGACCCAATGCAGTAAGTTTTAAAACTGATACCTGTGACTATTGAAATGCTGAACTATTTTAATGGTAATTAAAATATTGTCAGTATATTGAGGTTCTGTTCTGGGTAAGATTTTAAAATATTAGAAAAATTGTGCTAAGGCTTTTAGGGAAACCCATTTTGGGAACAAGAAGAATTTTTTATAGACATGAGAAGTAAACTACATTTGTACAAGTTTTATGACCTATATTTTGCAGTCTGTTGTGCTTGTAGGCTATTAAAAGCACTTGAATTAGAATTAAATGGCATAAGCAAACATCTCTAGGGATTTGCAGGAATATAGTGTGCAGGATTTTTTAAAGAATAATAAATTATGTAAATTTATATTAACCAGAATATTTAAATCCTAAATCAGGAAATGATTATGTTGAGCAGTCTCTGGCTCTTTTTTTTTTACCTTTCTTATTGACTTTCTTATTGGCTTAGGGAGCGTGAGCGACAGTCACAGTCGTCTAGCTTCACCTCCAATGATGTCCAGGAGGTAGCGCCGGTGCTGTCCGTGCTTCAACCCAGACCGGTGGTCCTCCAAGGCATGCAGGTCCGCAGAGTACCTCTGGATATGCCAGAGGTGAAGCTCTACTTTTTCTTTGTTAATAAACTCTCTTTTTCAATTCCAGTTTTTGTTAACATCTGCTCTTTTTGCAGTTTGACCTAGATCACGAGTCCCCACATGAATCCCAAGAGAACACGCTGATGATTGAGGAGAAGGCCAAACCTAAACAGTATTACAGATTTTGGGTGCTGCCGGGGAAGTGGCTTCGGGTTCGCTATGATAGGTTAGCGTTGCTAGCCTTACTAGACAGGTGAGATGCCTTCAAACTCCCGTGAATGTATAGAATGTCACATGGCAGGTTATGAGCCTGATTCACTGTGGCATGTTTTCTATTGTAACCCGTGTGACTGCTGCAGGAATCGGCGCGTCGGGGAGAACGTGTTTGCCGTGGTGTTGGCCAGCTTAGTGGCATTCCTTGGCTTCCTGCTGCTTCTCCGAGGCTTCTTTAGGGACATCTGGGTCTTCCAGTTCTGTCTGGTCATTGCCAGCTGTCAGTACTCTTTGCTGAAGGTCAGTGTGAGAATAAATATGCAAAAAATAAACCAGTTCAACTGATTCTGAATGTATAGTGTGTATTTGCTGGATAATGTTACAGACAAGTGTAAGGCTGTATGTATTAATATTGATTGTTGTGGTGCTTACATTCCATTCCATTACAGACATTATTGTTTTTGTAATGTTCCTTATATAATTGTATTTTATAGAGTGTGCAGCCTGATGCAGCTTCTCCAATGCATGTGAGTATTACAGATGTGTGTCAGCCATCACTTTGCTTATTTAGTCAAAACCGAGTCGATCTGAAAGTTTATGATCTCTGTTACAGGGCCACAACTGGATCATCGTGTATAGCAGACCAATGTATTTCTGCTTGTGTTGTGTGTTGATCTGGCTGTTTGACCTGGTGGGTCACTGGGACAGTCTGCAGCCTTTCACCCTGTATGGGGTCACCCTCTTTTCTGCTCACTTCCTGCTCTACGCTAGAGACATTCTTACAGGTGTGTTCACTCTCTCAAAGCCAGTGTTGTTAGAAAAGCTCAGTGATTTATAATATAATTAAATTGTTGATGTTAATGTCAATTACTTAATGATGGGAATGTTTGTCATTTTGCTCCACAGTGTTCACCCTCTGCTTTCCAATCATCTTCCTATTCGGGCTTCTACCTCAGGTCAACACTTTTCTTATGTGTTTGCTGGAACAGGTGGACATGCACATTTTTGGTGGAACTGGTGAGCCATCTCTACGTATTATTCATGTACTGTGACTGTGATGTTCCTTTAGCTCTACTCATAGAGCGACTACCCAGCTATTTCCTGTACGGCTGCTGTCATCCAAAGTTTAATTATAGTACAAAGACATACTTAAAGTGGAAGTTCACCCAAAAATCAACTTCTGTGACTTTTATACTCACCCACATGACGTTAAACATGTTTAGAGAACTTCCGGCGTCTTCGGAGCACAAATAAAGATATTTAGGTGACATCCGAGAGCTAAGAAGACGACGACGAAGAAGTGCTCTCGTCCAAGAAGACGAAGAAGTGCTCTCGTCCAAGAAGAAGACGAAGAAGTGCTCTCGTGAATGCGCGCCATACACTGACAATACAGAGGAGAATATATCGATCAAAGTCGGTATTTTGGTTTGTTTTTCGCACAAAGCATTATAGTCGCTTCAAAGAAATTCAACTGAGCCACTATGCGCGGATGAACCAATTTAACAATCTTTAGTACTTTTCTGCACCTTGGCATAAACTGACACAATGATGTCTATGAGGTGGCCTGGAAAGCTCTCGGATGTCACCTAAATATCTTTATTTGTGCTCCGAAGACGCCGGCAGTTCTCTAAACATGTTTAATGTCATGTGGGTGAGTAAAAAAATCACACAAAGTTGATTTTTGGATGAACTATCCCTTTAAAACTAGACCTTTTGGTTGAATGTCTTGTCAAATATATCAACTTTGTGTGTGTATATGTGTGTTTCAGCCACCACAAGCCCCCTGTCATCAGTCTACGGTCTCATTCGCAGTGTGTTGGTGGCAGCTCTGGTTTATGGATTTTCCCTTGGTGCAATTTATGTAAGTGTGTTGTTGTTTGTCTCTGACTGTGAAACTTTGTTTAGCACGGCTCATTGTGTATGTGTCTGCATTTGTGTGTAGGCTCCATGGGGAGAGGCGCATGTGCCTGTGCTCTTCTCTGTGTTCTGCGGACTCCTCCTAGCATTGTCGTATCATCTAAGCAGGCAGAGCAGCGACCCCACCATCCTCTGGTCAGCATCACCCTTATTACTTCTACATAAAGCTTCCCAGCAATGTTGCTGAATCTAACGTCAACGTTGCTCTGACAGGTCTCTGGTTCGATCCAAGTTTTTCCCAGAGCTGGAGAGCCGGACGCCAGAAGAGCCCCCACTAGAGATTAAAGACCCTCTTCCAGAGAAACTGCGCAACTCTGTGGTAAAAAGCACTCTTCAGTTGTGTGTATTTTTTTGCTATGTTTTGGTGTATTTTAAATATTCGTTCACCGTATCTGCAGAAAGAGACGCTTCATTCCGACCTAGTCATGTGTCCTCTTATGGCTATCATCACCTTTGCCATCAGTGCCAGTACTGTCTTCATTGCTCTGCAGGTCAGTTAGGATCCGGTGTGCAATTCTCACTATGTGAATGATTCAGAAATTGTCGTTTACTAAAGCATTGCTTTGATGGTTCTCAGCCTGCTCTCAGTTTTGTCCTCTACATCTTGGCTGGGGTGGTGGGCTTCTTCACGCACTACCTCCTGCCACAACTCCGCAAACAGCTGCCGTGGTTCTGCTTGGCCCACCCTGTGCTGCGCTCTCGAGAGTACAGCCAGTTTGAGGTTCGAGGTGAGTAGGCAAACCCACACGCGTGGAAATAAAGCTTGATTGAACGACTTGAGTTTGACTGACCTCTGTCTCAGATGCCGCTCAGCTGATGTGGTTTGAGAAGCTGTACGCCTGGCTGCAGTGCGTGGAGAAGTATTTCATTTACCCGGCTGTAGTGCTTAACTCCCTGACCACCGAAGCTCACACTGTCAGCCAAAACCCGGATAAACCTGGCGCCTAGTAAGAACATTCACATCAGTTAAATCCTCAAGATTTTTTAGAAGAAATCTCTGTGTGCATATAGTTCCCACAGTCATGGAAAATATCAGGGAATTTTCAAGTAATGTTTTTCCAAGCTGAGTTGGAAGGATTATGAAAATAAATATAAACTCTGATATTTCTGTATTATTTGTGCTTTTTTGTTTTAGTTCTGCCTTGCTTTAAAAGTTTTCAGTTAGTGTAATAGATTGTAATAGGTCTCAGCTTGATCAGGATGAGTTATTTATTGCTCTTTTCCTCTTCCTTCAGTGGCCGTGCTCTGTTCATCTCAGTGGCTGGAATGAAGCTGCTTCGTTCGTCATTTTGTGTCCCGTCTCAGCAGTACGTCACCCTGTGCTTCACCGCGCTCTTCTTCCAATTCGACTACCCTCACTTTTCACAGACCTTTCTCCTCGACTACTACTGCATGTCCATCCTCTTCAGCAAGGTTTGAGAATCACAACTCTGATACATTCAAAAAAGTTGTATTCAATGGTGGCATTTTAGTTGTTTATACTGCGTTTATATTATTTGAATTTAAAGGGACAGTTCACCCAAAAATGACAAATCTGTCATCATTTATTCACCCTCATGTCATTCCAAATCTGTATGACTTTCTATCTTCTGTGGAACACATAAGAAAATATTTTGAAGAATGTTGGAGTTATATACAGGTTTTGATTGACATGCGGGTGAATAAATAATGACAGAATTTTTATTTTTAAATGAACTATCCCTTTAAATTGCATTTGTAGCTATAACTATTGTTCCTCTTATTTCTCCTGTGTCTGAGAGCAGCTGTGGGATCTGCTGTATAAGCTTCGCTTCGTGTTGACCTACATTGCACCTTGGCAAATCACGTGGGGTTCTGCGTTCCACGCCTTCGCTCAGCCATTCGCTGTTCCTCGTATCCTTACTCGCGTTATTCTCAAGCTGGTCTAAATGCTGAAGTTTACTTTATTTTTAATATATCCCTTAAGAAATTCTTTTATAGCACAGCATTGCACTGCACTAAGCTACAGTTCACTCGATGTTCCTCTACTCCCTTTGGTGGTGTTCACACTAGGTTTGATCAATTGTGATTTCACCCCCCAGGTCTCCTTTCACATTACAGTATTGTAATATTTATGACAACAGTTAGTGAGTTCTTGCGGCGGCTGTTTACCAGTGCAGCGAAGTATTGTCTCAAAAAAGTGTGAAGCAAACAACGGTTTCCATTTTTAAACTTGTCGAGATGGTTTTACTTCCAAACCTCAACATGCACAAAAGCATTCAGTCTGCACAGATGCACTGCAAGATATGCACGCAAGAAAGGGACGAGTGTCCATGAATATGAATTATACCACAATGGGCAAATTATTTGGTTTATGCAAATTAGGTCTGATTGCTGTCATACCAATCGCAAACTCTTCTAGGGTTCATGTGTACGGTACCAGACCCGTTTCTGTAAAGACCCCGCTGTGGTTACATAGAAGCAATTTCTTCACTTAGCAAGTACATGAAACAGACCAAAAGCATTTGCACATTTTGGGGGGTGATATGTTCAAATGTGACCTGCTCTTTAAAGGTCAGTTGTTCCCTTAACTCTGTTCTGCTCTCAGATTCGGCCATGCTGTTCATGCAAGCAGTCTTTTCAGCCCTGTTTTCCACTCCTCTCAACCCTGTGCTGGGCAGTGCGGTCTTTGTCACCTCCTACACCCGCCCTGTGAAGTTCTGGGAGAGAGACTACAAGTAAGGTTTCAACAGATGTCGGCTGCATTGTTTTGCCAGTTCAGACTTGAGAACAGATTTGAACGTGATTTCTGTTTTTTCTTTTAGCACTAAGCGAGTGGATCACTCTAATACACGTCTGGCCACACAGCTTGACCGTAACCCTGGTATGTGATCTTCACAGTATCTGCATAATACAAACTGTTGCCAGTTCGTCTGATTGTGTCCTGTAATTTTTCTCTCTCTCTTGAATAGGTGCTGATGACAATAACTTGAACTCTATCTTCTATGAACACCTGACGCGCTCCCTGCAGCACTCCCTGTGCGGGGACCTTCTGCTGGGCCGCTGGGGGAACTACAGCACAGGAGACTGTTTCATCTTGGCCTCAGACTACCTCAATGCTCTCGTACACATCATCGAGATCGGCAACGGCCTCGTCACGTTCCAGCTCAGAGGCCTGGAGTTCAGGGGTAAGTCTGCGAGAGTTTTTCTGCTGTATGACGTTTTAATGCCAAGCCTATAGATTTGCTGCAAGAAGCATGCATTACAGGATATTGAAATAAAAGTCCCCCACAAAAGTCAAAAATTTACAGTGATCATCATAGTTGTTTTAGAGGGATATGTTTGAAATTGTTTGTATGATTAAACACTCGGCAACCATTCAACGAAGGTTGAATATTTTTGAATATGAATGTGAAAACAAATGTGTGTTTTCAGGAACGTACTGTCAGCAGAGGGAGGTGGAGGCCATCACTGAAGGGGTGGAGGAAGATGAGGGCTGTTGCTGCTGTGAGCCAGGTCATCTTCCACACATGCTGTCCTTCAACGCTGCTTTTGGCCAGCGCTGGCTCGCCTGGGAGGTCGCCGCAACTAAATATGTGCTGGAGGGCTACAGCATCAGCGACAACAACGCAGCCTCCATGCTTCAAGTCTTTGACCTACGCAAGATTCTCATCACATACTACGTCAAGGTAAATTCCTCTCCTTAAAATTCCTTTCCACCCAAAAATGTGCTCACCCTCAAGTTGTTCCTAACCTGTATATATTTCTTTGTTCAGTTGAACACAAAAAATTTTTGGGAGAATGTTAGCAACTGACATTTCTGGGACGTCATTGACTACCATAGTAGAAAAGATTATTGTATCTTTTGTTTTGTTGAACACAAAATGAAATATTTAGAAATATTGTGTGTAATTCAATTTTCATTTTTGGGTGGAGTATACCATTAAAGGAATAGTTCACCCAAAAATGGTCCCCACTGACTTGACCATAGTCATTTTTATTTCTACTGTGATAAGTCAATGGGACCATTTTTTGGGTGAACTATTCCTTTAAAACATCTTTCAAGTTTGCAGCTACTTGTATGACATTTAAACATTTGACAGATGCCTGTGAACTTGTTGCTAATGCCATGCTCTACCAATTGAGCTTCAGAACAGCATTTGTCTTTTCACCACAGAGTATCATCTACTACGTCAGTCGCTCGCCCAAACTGGAAGAGTGGTTGGCCAACGAGTCAGTGCAGGAAGTTTTACAGCCCTGTCTCAACCCAGCCTACGTGGATAGTGACCCCACCTTCAACCTGAATATAGATGAAGACTACGACCACCGTGCTTCCGGCATCACCCCCTCTTCCTTCTGCCTTGTGTATCTAGAGTGGATCAAATACTGTAACAGTCGCAGACAAACGGTATGATTCTGTTCTAACTGTTCAGTGTTTGTAGTGTCATAGTAAACAAGGGTAAATGTTGCTGTGTTTTTCTGCTGAAGCCGGTCGAGAGTGAGAAAGATTCCCCTCTGGTCACACTTTGTTTTGGATTATGCATTTTGGGCCGTCGAGCTCTGGGAACCGCCTCCCACAGTATGTCTGCAAGGTAAGAGAATAAACAACTCAAAGAATCTGTGACATCAGTATTATAGTTTTTGATGATTGCATCCACATTTTGTCCAATCAAATGCTTTCTAGAATGGAAGCATCCTCCTTCCCCTTAACTGTAAACAACACCTGCCTCTGAATAGAAATAAGCCCACCTCAACTTCCTGTTTCAGCACAGTAATAAAAATACACAATTGTTGTAAAATTGGCTTTCTATACTGATCTCCGGTAATATTACTGTCTCTCTCAGTTTGGAGCCGTTTCTCTACGGCCTTCACGCACTGTTCAAGGGCGACTTTCGCATCACCTCTCCCAGAGACGAGTGGGTTTTTGCAGACATGGACCTGCTGAATCGGGTGGTAGCTCCAGGCGTACGAATGTCGCTCAAACTGCACCAGGTACAGCTAAACCATTTTGACACTCCTGTAAAATAAAATGAAATGCTCTAAAATGTATTTTTCTTTTAAAAATCCTTGCGGAGAGCCTAATGATGCAGGCAAACGATAATTGATTCTGATTGGACCATTGCAGCAGCATTGCAAGTCAATTATTTGTGTATTTTGACCGCTAAACACCAGTATTAACTGTTGTCTGTGTTTTGTTTCACAGATCACTGTGGTATCTTGATGCCTTTCATATCTGTTATCTCTCCTCTGCAGGATCATTTCACATCTCCTGATGAGTATGAGGACCCAGTGGTGCTGTATGATGCCATCACGGCTAATGAGGAGAAGATGCTCATCTCTCATGAGGGTGACCCCGTGTGGCGCAGCGCCATCCTGGCAAACATGCCGTCTCTGCTGGCTCTTCGCCACGTCATGGACGACGGCAGTGATGAATACAAGATCATCATGCTGAACAAACGCTTCCTCAGCTTCAGAGTTATCAAGGTGCTTTGCTGCCGCAGCCTGTGTACACACACACCAGGTTACAGCCTATCTTAACAGCCTCTGACGTGTTCAGTCGCATAACAAAGCAACACAACAGCTGCTCTTGGTTTTACCTTTTGTCTTTTGACTGTCAACACGAAGTGTGAACTATATATTGTAGCTAATGGTAGCTTTAGTAATACATACTGTAGAGCAGTGGTTCTCAAACTTTTTTGTTGTAAGGCCCCGTTTGCTTTGCTCCCCCCTCCCAAATAAAGACTTATAATCTTAAATTTAAAATTGTAATTAAACCATTATCATTTTCAGTTATACAATGCTGAAACATCAATTATTTTGGTTTGTGAGTGTTTGATTGCATAAAATGTATGATTTATAATGACATTTCTATATTTCATAAAATGCCATAAAATCTGTGCCCCCCTGGATCCACCTTGGCCCCCCGGGGCCCCCAGTTTAAGAACCACTGTTGTAGAGATTTGAAAACATGTAAATATGTTTATAAGAAAAGCTGTTAAAAGGTGAATTGTAATCTCCTAACTGTAACTAGTCTCTCTGCTGCTATGTTCAGGTGAACAGAGAATGTGTGCGCGGGCTCTGGGCCGGGCAGCAGCAGGAGCTGGTCTTCCTGAGGAACCGAAACCCTGAGCGTGGCAGCATCCAGAATGCCAAGCAAGCCTTGAGGAACATGATTAACTCATCCTGTGATCAGCCTATTGGATACCCCATCTACGTATCCCCCCTCACCACCTCCTATGCCGGGGCTCATGCTCAGCTGCGCACAGTTTGGGGAGGACCCATCAGCCCCCACAACATTTACACCTGGTTCATCAGCAGCTGGGACAGGTCAGACCATTTATTTATAAGTTACTAATAAGTGATGCATTAAAACAGGAGCTTAAACTACAGTAAAACTAGTAAACTACTGTATTAAAACAACGTCTGCCCTAAATGTTAATTTGTATAAGTTTAGTATTTTTTCAGTATTTTTCTGACATACATTATCTATATTATTTAATGTTAATACAAATCATAGCACTAGTCAATCATGATTTCTATATTTTGTAAACCATGGTAAATAGTAGCATCATTTTATGTATAATATCATATATACCTTTTGCTCTCTTCAGACTTCAGAAGGGTTGTGGTGCTGGTTGTAACAGTGGGGGTAATATTGAAGACTCAGACTGTGGTGGTGGGTCTACGTCCATCAGTAACAACCCTGCAGTGCATCTTCCCCAGAGCACAGCTCCCAGCTTCCCTCCGCCCCACCCTACCACTGTACAACCTTCAATAGGTAATACACCCGCTGCTTTATTACTCCAATATCTTGAGTGAAATTCAACATACAGTCAATAAATCCATAATCTGTGTAATCTTTGAGCGTCACACTCTTCCTTTTTTTTTTCTTTCGCTAGGGACTGACAACCCCGTTGGACCTTCCTGGCCTTTGTATCCCCAGACCCTCCCACTTACCCTGCTCAGCCAATCAGAAGGCAGGATGGATGCAGGACTAGTTAGCTCCTTACACCGCACCACATCCATCCATGGGCTTTTGGGGCAAAACCTGTCTAGCTCCCAACTGTCTTTCAGCGGTTCAGTGGCTCTACCACTTGCAGATCGCTTTTGCCCCAGTAGTCTGCAGGAGAACCCCAGCCACAGAGCATCTCAGAGGGGTCTGGGTCAGGGCAGCGGGCTGCCCTATGAGGCCCTGTACAGCAAATGGAGTCTGTCCGGGAGGAAGGGATTTAACGGACATGCTGCAATGGAAGTGGATGGTTCGGCATCTCAGAGCATACGCACACAGGTTTGTCTTTATGTAATATTTATGTAAGCGATCTAGTCCCAAAAAGAGACGTCTGTTCGTTTTTGGTCTTACTAACTGTATGTTTGTATTTCTTTCTTGCAAGTCTTCACATCCACCCCTCCCTGTCCTGCCCTCTGACGTCAGCCCAACACTGGATCCAACAGGAGCTGTACCTTCAGAGACCACGCCTCTTACGCCAGACCAGCCCAGTTCACGAGACGAGTCGACAGAACTGCCTTTACTTGAGCACCTCCGCTGAGCCTGCACAGGGACTAACCCGCACAGCTGGAGCAGTACAGCCGGGATCACACTGCTTGCGTTTGATCCAAGCCATTCTGGAGTTTCCCAGTACTGAATCAAGCTGACCTTCTTATCCCATCTTAAGATCAAAGCATCTTCGGATCTCAAGTATTCTCACCTGGTAAGGTGTTGTTGGACTGCGCTTCCCTTAAGCTTCTATGGCTACTGTTTGGTCGGCAGACTCAAAGTAGCCAGCCAGTGCAATGTAAAGGGATTTTATGTTTTGGTAAATGGAGGGTCGGGTCTTAAAATGAATCCAAAACTGTGACCCGTACACCCACCAGCAGTATCAAAAAGGGAACTCTCTTTCTCTCTGTAGCAGCCTTTAATTTACCCTATATTTTTTCTTTCCTGTGAGGCAGCACGTTGAGTCCATGTTGCTAAACATCCACAGTGCTAAAGCTTAGCATCAGCTGTTGCGCAGAGGTTTCTTTTTTGTTTTTCTCAGATCAAAGCCCAGAACTTTTTTTCCGCTGGCCTTTCAGGAGATCCGCCCTCACCTAGCATCCTGATCATAGCTCACACATATGATCCAGTGTTCAGCATCGACGGTTCCTCTGCACGATCTCGCTCGTAAACATCACAATCACAGTTTTTCAGCGAGCTTCAGGGATATGACTTGAATACCAATAACACACTGATTTTGAGGGAGAATTGGGACAGCGCAGAAACGGAAGACCACAGATTTGTCATCAAACGTACCTTCAAGGGGAGATTTTTTTTTCTTTTGCAAGGGTTAAGTTTTTATTTCTTCATACGTGACACAAAATCAAAGATGACCTTCCTCTCTGCTAACATCTGCTCCCCACCAAATGTGCTCTGAATGCTGGCTGTTGGGCGCTTGCTGCGGGCGTCTGCATTTTATCTCCCTCTACTGCAATACTACTGCTACTGCACCCCTCCCCACTACTAATAGAACTAACAAAACTACTGCTCCTTTGACTTCGAAACTCCAGCGTTTTAGTTGGAAAAACATGTTGGGGGAACAACAACAATGTACCAATTCTAAAGACAAAGATGGCGTATTTATTTGATTGCAGATCTCAAATGAAGATTAAGGGCGTGGCTTGTTTTGATGATTTATCGTGTGTTGGATGACTCTCTTGTTTTGGATTCACCCAGTGAGACTATTCTCGTCTTGTGTGTGTGTTTAATACAACTGGAAAGTTAGATGTCATTCGTGTGTCATATCTGCTGTTCTTGAATGGGCAGAAGAAGCTTGGACTGCCTGCTGTGGAAAGCATGGCATTTACTGCCTCTATAACAACAAACATATCAAATCCGTGCAGTCAACAGTGTGAGCCTGACATGTCTGGAATAGCTACGGTGTGTCTTTATAAAGGAGCTTGAATTTCCCATGAGCTGTCTCAAGTGATTTCAGATTCAAGGCTATTAGGTTCTTCATGTTTGCTTGTTTTGAGTGAGTTTGTAGGGGGGCCGCCATGGGGAAATGGTGCCGTACAATTAGAAATGCAGTGTCCTGGTTATAGAGAAAGGATTCAGGAATTTGAGCTCCTTTGCTATTGATTTAATGTTGTTTGATGTTATATTTGGTCAGACCCATTGTACATTTTTTTTCTACCCAGTATGTGTAAAGACACATGTTTGTGTTTTCGTGTGTCTGATAAAAGTGTCTACTGCTTCATATATTGCCAGAATAGGCTGTTCTCACTGAATGCTCACTTATTCATGCTCATTTAAACCACCAAACATTATAACACAAGTATACAGATGTCTTTATGCCCATCACATACAGGTGAACACTAGAAAGGTGTCTGTTCTCATTCACCACACTTGCACCCTATAGGCCAGCTCAGATCTGTCATACCTATTGAACGCTTGGCATGTCACGGTTGGGCAGGAGAGGATCAAACTCTTGTTCTCTCTCCCCAACAGGACCGTTTTTCTGGGTTTCCCTACTTTTTACTTTCATAAGTAAAATTTCATAGCGCAGTTTCCAAAGCAACAGGGAGTTCTCTTACTGGGAGAAAGCACAAGTTACTGGATAGTCTTGGGTGTCGGTGATAAAAGGGATCTAACCAATCTCTGCCATATATGTACAGCATGTTTTGTATATAAATATATTTAAAAATTATATATATATATATAAATCTATTTTATTATTATTGGATTTCTGGTTATTTTTCAATGAACGTCACTACTTTGAGTCTTAGGGGAGCCGTGCTTCAGTGTATGTGTGCTCTCGGACAGCTCTGATTTTCTATCGGCATTGAATCATGAGGCTTGGGGAATGAATCAGTTAATAATGCTTTTGCACAACTATTGTAAAATAGGACACCATCTTGTATTTTTTATTTTAGTTTAACGGGGGTCGTTTTATTTAAAAACTGTTATTCAATATTCAAAGATATGTACAGTTTTTTTATGTGATTATTTTTGCCCCTCCTATTTAAATTAAAGCTTTTTTGTGTCTGTTTGCAGTTATTTTGAATGTCGTCTTTTGTGTACAGATTCTTCTTCAAAATCACAGAACCTGTATATAAGTTTAATATACGTTTTGTTTCCCTCAAGCATTTTACTTTTTTTTTAAATCTTGAATTAAATCTTTAAAGGTATATTGCAATACAGTCCAGAGACTTTTAAAGTGATAGTCCACCCCAAAATGAAAATTCTGTCATTTGTTCACCCTCACGTCATTTTAAGCATTTTCAGTGACCAACATTCTTCAAACAATCTTTTGTGTTCTGCAGAAAACTGTCATACAGGTTTAAAATGATATGAGGGTGAGGAAATGTTGAAACAATTTTCAATTTGAGGTGAACTCTTAAACGTCATTAGATTGCATATATTTATATGTATATTCTAGGGGAGTTTTGTTATTAATGTAATGTCAGCTCACATTTATTGCAAAACAGTGTTTTTATATTTTTATTTGGTAAAACAAATATATTGACTGTGTCCAGAATAACATCTCTATTAAAATGCTGTTTATTGATATTTGCATAACCCTACATTTTACTAATGTTATATTTCATGAATTGCGACATAAAACTTCTCAGAAGTGCAGCTTTTAATCTAATCCAAAATTCGAAACACTACTGACCCACAAGGATTGATCAGTAAATGTCAAATATGTGACCTCATTTCATGCTTTATCTCATACGAAGGAGCGTTTAATAAGAGACGGCGTGTATTTGATCTCATTATAACGCTCGTCTTCCTCACGGCTGTTCCTCCATTTGCTCTCCCGTGCCGAGCGGTGGAGCCACAGCACCAGCATCACCAGAGCCAGCTGGAGCAGGGCCATAGACAAACTCAATAACACACCCTGCAGCGTTCCTGGGGTGTTATCCGGCGCTACAGGAGCACAAAGACATTTTAAGTCAACTAAAACTTACACAAGCCACATCTAAATGCCATTATTTACATTATAGCCTTGAGGAAAGATTTCTGTCCTAATAATCTCATTATATGTTATGTACTTAAGACAGACTTAACTTACGGCTGTACACAGACAGGTCAATGTAGCAGTGCTGGGTTCCTAGCGGGTTGGACACAGAGCAGCGGTAGAGACCAGAGGTCTCCGCAGACACATTGGAAATCTGCACAGAACCCCTCATGCCATCTGTATGAGACCCATGTACAGCGACCAACATGAACACGCGCAAAGGTGGTTAGTAGCTAACCATAACTACAAAATATGTTTGATAAATGATTGAATTCTATTGTATTTCTTGTGAGTAGACTATTTTTACCATCCATGTTCACTGGTAGGATGATCTGATTAGGTTCAAGCTTTTCCCAGATCAACTGTGGAGCGGGAAAGCCCTCCACCACCACACAGGAAAGTTTCACATTGCCCCCTGTATCAGTGTCTCCTTCCCACAGACACATGGGTAGAGATGGAGGTGCTACACACACACATTAAACGAATCATAAAGATTTAATTCATCATTCAAAATTATTAATGCATGTGACGCAAAAGATATCGCCTCGTTTAAGCTTAAAAATGTGAACAAAACCCAGTTAAAGTAGTACGGCAGCCATATGCTGAAATTCAATTTAACAACACAATAGTATGTTTGCGTTAGATGTATAATACCCAGCACTGTCAGGCTAAGTTCTCCAATGCCAGGGTCTCCTTTCTCAGGTGGGTTGCTGACCACACATCGATAGACTCCAGCATCAGATGCCCGTGTGTCATTCAGGATGATGTCAGCACTCCAGGGCATGCCCACAAACCCCACCCTGCCCATGAAGGACGGGCTCTCGATTACCTGCCCGTGATCATACACAATCACCTGCACACAGAGAAATGTCATATGTCATTTATGACAATATGAATCCCTTAAAGTGGTTCTCAAACTTTTTTGTTGAAAGGCCCCCTTTGTGTATAGTGCATCGCTTTATGGCCCCCCCAAATAAAAACTTAAACTTAAAGACTTAATCTTAAACTTAGAATTTTAATTGAACCAAAAACAAATTCGGTTATACAATGCTGGAACTTTAATACTTTGGGTTGGTGGTCTTATTTTTCTGATGTTGGATTGCATTAAATTTATGATAAATTTCTATATTTCATATTATATTTCATATAATGGCACAAAATCTGTGGCCCCCCTGGATCCATTTTGGGGCCCCCAGTTTGAGCACCACTGCCTTAAAAGTATCTCAAGATTGATGTGTTACTTTAAAACCTATTTACATATGTAGCATAACTATTTACATTTTGCTGCCACATTTGGCTTGAAATTTGGATCACTTTGAAAACATGAGATTCAAAATATAAACTGTTGAGTGGTGTGCAGGTCTATGAGACCTATTTTTAATGTTTACTGAAAATTATGTGATTTGTTGTTTTTACACCCTCAGAAATGTATAATGAATTAAATTTAAGATTTGAAGGCATTTTTCCTCACAAATAGATTTTCATAAGTGTGATTTTGCATGACAAGTATTGACCATATATGAGGCTCAGTGAAATTCAAGCTAAATTATGTTTTATTAACAAGGTTCGGGAGGAGCACGTACAGATAACTAACTCGGCTGGCTTTCGATTACCAATCACAGCGATCATCCTATCAGCCCTATAAATAGTCAAGTTGTCTTGCCTCCATTCTCCCGAATGTCAAACAACATATTGTTGCTCATAGACGCACACGCAAACACAGCAGCTTGTTTGGGTTACACGGTGTTTTTGCGTTTCGATAAACTATTCTTAAAGGAGAGGTTGTTCGAATGGTTTTACTAGATGTGAAATAAGTCTCTGGTGTCCCCAGAGTGTGTATGTTAAGTTTTAGGTCAAAATACCCAGCGGATCATTTATTATAGAATGTTGAAGTTGCCCGTTTTTGAGTGCGTGTAAAAACGCACCGATTTTGCTTATATCTCTTTAAATGTTAATGAGCTTTTCGTCCCAGCCCCCTCTCCAGAGGAGGGCGGAGTTTCAGGAACTCGTGCTGATGCGTAAAGTTACCGGCCAAAACAAAACATCAAAATGTCAGTAATTGTTAGTGGTGTTCAGCCCTATATGTACGAACCGGAGTCGTGACACTGATGGAGAGACACAAGAAGTGACAACCTTAAGAGTTGAACAGGACGTTTCCGAATGGTTAGTTGTAATTTTGCAGTTATTGTGAAATGAACGTTCTTCAAGTGATCGATAAGCATTAGCATGGTCCGTCATGATCATGTATAAATCGCTGTGCAGGTGCTCGTGTGGGAATTGCAGTAAAATGCCTACAGAGCCAGAGAATAAATGCTGCATGGAGGTCGAGCAGGTATAGTTTAGCGTTACTACAGTTATACTACGCTTTCAACGTTGTTCTATCTTGTACTGTCACACTTACTTTACGTATTGTTTACGATAAGCCCGACAGCATGTGAGGGCAGCGTCAATAAATACAGTTAGATGCTGTACTTCTATTGTTAGCAACATTACCATTATAGCACGATAACAAGCACATTAAGAGTGGCAATTTTGAAAGACTAATCGGCAACAATATGAGGTGTGATACTTAACGTTACTGCTTCTGCTGGATATGAGGACTGGGCACGAAGTGTTGCTATTGCTCCCGGTTTCAGTAGCAACCTCGTTGAAAGCCCAGCGTTGTACTGGCCCTCATTCGTGAAGCAGTCCGGCGTGAAATGATTGGCGGAAACGTGAAATACTTTACCGATTCTCAGCAGGACATTGCCTTCATAAATGAAATTGAACCATGCTGTTCTCTGTAACTCAGCTTGCGGGAGTCTATGGAGACAGTTATGCTGGTCGGTACATCCTAATACAGAACAACTGTAGTGCCTCCGTGGCGCAGATATTGTGTAGCTCCAGTGACGATCTAACGATGGCGACTGTTGTACTTCCCACATGGGACTGTGTCTAAGCAAATAGGGCAGATCCTCACCACTGCTGGGCGGGCTTTGCCGTTGAGTGACGACATTAACGGCAGAATTCAAATCTTTGCTTTTACCAGCAGGGTTTTTGAATTATGCAAATTATTAAAAAAGGTGTGAGCATATTTTTTACCGTTTAGACTGCTTGTTTACAGACACTGTGGACACGTATTAATGTTTTAACACATTATAAAAGTGAATTTGGCTAAATATGTGCCCTTTAAATGAGAACTAAACTCTAAGAAGGATTTCATCAGCACAGGGCGGACGTAAGGTATTCGAGGGATCCTACGGAGTTTAAAAGCCATGCAGCAGGCCCCATCCGTAAAAGCGACATTTCCACATGTTTCTTCCCCGCAGATTCGCGAAGTGATTCTGTATACCCGCTTGTTTACGTTTGTGCTCGTCACCTCGTTTGTTCCCAGTTGCAATTGCTGCCGGTGTCGTGCCGAAAACACAATCCCTGCCAGATTATGCATGGTTAGGATTAGGATTGGGTGTGGGGAGGGGTTAGAATTAGCCAATCGGACAGCGTGTTATTGAAGGGGGTGCATAATCTGGCGGGGAGTGTGTTTTCGGCACAACACCGGCACGTTAGGACACGAGTGTTCAGACGCTCTGCCGCAGCAGACACCGCCCTGACCCAAGCCTGCGCTCTGCCGCAGCACTGCCCTGGCCCAAGCCCACGCCTTGCGCAGCAGACACCGCCCTGGCCCAAGCCCACGCTCTACCGCAGCAGACACCGCCCTGGCCCAAGCCCACACTCTGCCGCTGCAGACACCGCCCTGGCCCAAGCCCACGCTCTGCCGCTGCAGACACCGCCCTGGCCCAAGCCCACGCTCTGCCGCTGCAGACACCGCCCTGGCCCAAGCCCACGCTCTGCCACAGCAGACACCGCCCTGGCCCAAGCCCACGCTCTGCCGCTGCAGACACCGCCCTGGCCCAAACCCACGCTCTGCCACAGCAGACACCGCCCTGGCCCAAGCCCACGCCTTGCGCAGCAGACACCAGCCCATGCCCTGCCGCAGCAGACACTGCCCCAAGCCCACGCCCTGCCGCAGCAGACACTGGCCCACGCCCTGCCGCAGCAGTCACTAGGCCAAGCCCACGCCCTGCCGCAGCAGACACTGCCCCATGCCCTGCTGCAGCAGACACTGGCCCACGCCCTGCCGCAGCAGTCACTAGGCCAAGCCCACGCCCTGCCGCAGCAGACACTGGCCCAAGCCCACGCCCTGCCGCTGCAGACACTTACCCTCGCCCTTTCCCAAGCCCCCACACCCTTTCCCAAGCCCACACCCTTTCCCAAGCCCACGCCCTTTCCCAAGCCCTCGCCCTTTCCCAAGCCCTCGCCCTTTCCCAAGCCCACGCTCTGCCGCAGCAGACATTCCCTCCTCCCCCACCACTTCCCTCACTTCTACACTCCACTGCTCAGTAAGCACCAATTCAACAGGACCTATGCCCCAGCAGGAACCCATATCTCCATCAATACAGCTTTGTCTGCTCCAGCAAAGCTTGTGACCTCTCTCAATTGCCGCAGCAACCATGCTCCAGCAGGCGCTCGCATCTCCATTACCACAGCCTCAGCCGCCCCGCAGGGGCCAGCTCTTTTCATGGCTGCAGCAGACACCACCCACCACGAAGCCAGTACCGCCCCAGCGACCCAGGTGCCTTAATCTTACTCCTCTCTGCCACAGTAGTTCCGCTCCCCAGGAGCCCTATCTCTACTCCGCACTACTACAGTAGTGCCCGCTCAACTAGAAGCTTCATCTTCCTTCCTCTCTGCAATAGACACACTAGACCTCGGACCAAGCTGGGCCAGCACCTCGCCACCTCAAGCCATCCTCTTTTGTGGATACGTTGCTCAGGCTGCTGTCCTGCACCAGGCCAAGGGGCAGGTGCTCCGAGTTCGGGGAGAATCACCGAGCTCGGAGCCCTCGCCCCTTACAGCATGCCAAATACTCATACTATCCATCCCAACTTATTATCTGTGAGGCGAACTCGTGAAACACTCAAATAATTACATGATCAAAGTCTGGCTTCAGCTATTAATTTCAATGATTTCAATCTTTGACATGGCCTTAGTCAATATGAAAGATTTATAGGCCGTGTTTTCACAGAATGTTCTTTACATTATGTAGTAAATCACAAAAAAATTACTAGCTGGGTTTTCACAGGCAGGGTCACAATTGGAAAAAGGTCATTCTTATGGATTAATGTTGTGGGTCCACTAGATGAGCATATTATTACTTATTATTATTATATGCTATTATTGTAGTATTTATTATGTATTATATTATCACCTTATCAGGGTTTTTGGATAATTCACAAATCAATATCATTTGTAATGATTTCATTATTATTATAAGATTAAAAATGCAAAATAACATCTTCACCAGTAGTCCCAGACCTCTTGTCCCCACTGTACTGTGTTTATCTCGAATGCTTAAGGCTGTATTGTGTGCTTTGCATAAATGCATGTACACCAATCAATACACTATGTAAACAACTTGTAAAACAGCCAAGGAAGCACATCAGTGCAGATTCCCCAGGACATTACCCAATCTCATAAATCGAGTTTCACCTGTTTGGGGGAGTCAGGATCAGAAAGGGGAGTCAGAGTCCAGATGATGCTGAGGCGAAACAACGGCATCAAAGTGAAGAAAGAACAAGGCAGTGGAGCAGATTCCCCCCGTACCACTTCTACACTGGACTCCCTTACTGTCACCCGAACTGCACCTGGATAAGATTCAGAGAAACCCACAGTCAACTCACGTTTTTTTTGGTGTGTTTAAAATAATCTGATAAATTACCAGCAGGCTCATTTATTTGTGCTTCTCTTGTCTTTTTATCTCAATAGTTATAGTACACTCATCATAGGAATGATGGGTCGCACGCCCAGTGCCCGTCCGCCCCCGGGCTTAGTGTGTGTGGGAAAGCACAGTGATTATAAAGACTTAATTACAGCTGACAGCCTTGGCAAGGACAAACACACACTAACAGAAAGAACAATGGGCTCCAGCTCCTCTAAATGAGCTGACCCACATTACAAATATTTCAACCATTCTGACATTATGAATTACATTTCTATTGTCCAAAACTGTCATCTTGATCAAAAAATCATCTTGTTTTTATTTGACATTTGGCTCTTTTATACCTCGCTCAAATATTTTATATGTAATGCATTGATTTCGAGAGGGTTTTCAAAATGAAGAACACTGAGGTGCTTCATTTAGTTAAAAAATATAAAATCTTCAGCAAACTACACACCTGAATCGCTCTGTTCTTGCATCAGTTGTGTTCAATTTGGACACTCACTAGAAATCCCAATGTTTTTGAGATAATATTTTAAATCGTAATATTTTTTAATATAATATTTTGATAATGATAACAATCCTTACTCACCATAGTGGAAAAAAGTGGAAACCAAGCAAATCAGCCAGAAGAGTTTCCATCCCGCACAGCCCATCACTGACATCCGTGTGCTGGTTTCTCCATACAGGTCAGTGTATTTCTCTCTTCTACCCTCACTGCCACTGAATGCTCGTGCTAACTTGGGTTACTGAGCAACAAAAGGGGGGCAGTTCCTTTTACCCCATCTCCATATAAACCACAGACATTATTAAACTTGAAATATTCCTGTCGATGTTAATAAGATGTGACCTTGAGTCACACATCAATACAAAACAATTGAAAAAAACATCGCCATCTCAATTGTAATAGATTTATTACTGCAATTAATTTCACGTTTAATGTAAAATTCAAAGTACAACACAAGAGCTTTATAGAAGAAAATACACAATACTGACTCTTGACATGTTGAGCAGGTTATCAAAACAACCACGAGTGTACCGCAATAACTGTGTACATGCACACTAACAAGATTTTGAAAGGCAATAATGGTACACAATTTGCAGAAATGGTCTTCTTAGGTCACTTGAAAGGTAAAAATGAGCATATTATCAGTTATCAGAACCCTTATTATTAGATCATCATGTTTTAAATGGAAGGCATCGGGGAGGTAGAGACCAGTGATGAACTTTAGTCATAGCGGATTCATAAATTCACAACGTTTGAGAGACTGAACTCAGAAACCACAGTGGAGTGGGTTAAGTGTCAATAGCAGCTTAGACAAACCCTGATATAACTGCACACTGTACAGTACATACATGCTTTTATTACAACATAACAGATTCACATAAGCAAATAAATGTGTATTTCTATACAGGTGCACCATAGTATACTTCATACACAAAATATTTTTTAAATATCTTAAAGGCTTTTCTTTTACCGAAAAGGAGCTTTGGATGTAAATTATTCAGTCAGATAAAGTGTTATTGAGAATTATTAGATTCAACTACTACATTTTGATAAAAAATAACCATACATCAAAGTAATCTGACCAAACAATATTGAACTCCTAATAGCAAGTGCTATTTAAATGTAAACAAAATATTGGGATTTTATTGCGCGATACATTGAACAACAGACAAAACATGAATAAAAGGTTCATAAATAGCATCCCCAGCACATGTTTTATCTTGACTGTTGGCTGTTCTGACCCTTTCAAAAAGCCAAAAATAAGATTAAATAATCCCGCCAACCACCGACAGTTTCTGCTGACATCTACAGTATGATCACTTCAAGAAGAACAGCTGGTCCTCTGTTCCGTCTGAAGCAGCGTCAGGTGACTCAACATTGCCACGGATTGGCTGATGTCAAGAGGTCACTAGGAGGAAGGTTTGTTGTAGCCGAACAGCCCCACAGGGATGTACTTCACATGTGTAGGCCACTGAGATGCCAGCTGGAAGAACTTCACATCATTCCACTCCATTCCATCTACAGATACTGAGACATCACATGGGCCATCCCATTAGTGAAGCAGTAATATTTGACCAACCGGACCATAACTATTACAGACATTATTAAAGGTCAATGGGTATGGGTGTTTCAATGGCCAATTCTTACAGCGTAGACTAGAGAGTAGAGGTAAAATGTAAGAAAGAATATTAATGTTAAAAAATGTTAGATTTATAGATTAAAGGGTTGTCCACACAGCATGATTATCGTCCCGGTGTGGACAAGCTATAAGGGTGCAATACATAGGCTGAGTGCAGTAGTAGCTTATGTAAACATTGCACTGTGTGGAAATTTCGACTGATCAACATTGACTCCCAACCAATTACACGAGCTTGGTGGGGCACTTTTTGTTTATTTGACCAATGACAGATAGGAGCAGTCAGGGCCTGCCCAGCCTCTGGTAGTGCCCTATAGGCAAGATTTTAGATTGCGCCCCCTATACAAAATGAATTAATTAATTAATTAAAACATTTGAAAATTTGACTTTTTTAAAAGCAAAATTCGTATTTATTTTAATATAACATGAATTGTGATTAACATAAATAGGCAGTAAATAAATAACAACTAAAAAATATTTGTAATAAAATTGTTGTTAATTACCTACTCATTGTTTGAAAATAATGCTGAAAATGAAATAAAAACGATTGTTTTCTCAATAATACTGTATTTGAATATTAAAGCTCATAAAATGAATATTTAATTATTATTATTTAGATAAAGGTTAATAAGAACGTTTTTTAAAACATTTTGTCAACCTCTGCGCAAATGCTGTAGGGACACAAATAAAAGTTTATTGTATTGTTTTGGATTTTCTTAAATAAATGGGCTAGTCACAGTGCCAGTAAACACACTTTGCAGTTCACTTAGTTGAAAGCAGTCAAAAACAGCATGCAGTGTCAGTGTTATCAGTAAAATGGTTCAAAATAAGCAAGCCGCTCTGAGCGGGATTCGAACTTAAAACCGGTGATAAGTCCAGCAAGGTAAGCAGGTGTGCTAACAACGGGGCCACAGGCACTAACGTAAGTTGTTGGAGCATCTCTTGAAGTCATGGAGTGAAATTTACCTGCACAGATCACACTAGCTAGTTTCCGTTACACATGCATAATTAATGCGTTGAGATGATTCATTATAATCGCGTCATGATGCAAGAAGCTTTTCAAAAAATTTTGGCGCTCTCGCCTCGTGCCCCTCCGGTCATTTTGCGCCCTAGGCAACCGCCTATGTCGCCTACGCCACGGGCCGACCCTGGGAGCAATGTTCAGAAACTTTCTTTTCTCAGTTGTCAAAAAAGGAGCGTTGTTTTTTGTATTTTTATTTTTTTGTGACATATATTCAGTTTTATTGAAGTTTTATAAATGTTTTGAATTAGCTTTTATTTTTTTTATTTTAGTTTAATTTTTAGCAATTTTCTTATTTGTCTATTTTTGTGTTGGTATTTAAGTTGATTATTATTATTTTTTAGTTGTTTTGTATTTTCAGTTAATAATTTAAGTGACTCAATTTAAGGTCACTGTCCTCCCGAAACCTTGTATGTCCAAATTCACTGTTTTTCAGGAAATGGACAACAACACTAAACTTTTTCAATGATTGTCAAAGTTGACAAGCACTTTTTAATGCTTTTTATTGGTTAGATATTTGCAAAACCCAGTGACAAACAAAGGATGACTAATGATAATGATTTACATACATTTACATATAAAAATGATGAAATATGGAGAAATAAGGTTTCAGAAGCACAGCAGCGTGATGCAAATGTTCATCTGTACCTCTTAGACTTGTTTGTTGATTCTTGGCTGAGCAGATAAGTCTGGTGATGCCCTCAATGATCTGGCTCTTTGAATCGATGTCTCTCTCTTTTGGCTTCTTGCCCAGAAAGATGGTCGGCACTGGAGACAGACAAAATAAGCTATGAAATGTGTAGAGAATCCAGAAAAGCTTGAGAGAGAGAAGAATGCAGAGAGTGCGTGGATGAGAGAGAGTGCAAATGTCAACTGCAGGGATGGAAAACAGCGCAGAGAAGCAACAAAACACTGAGTCCTCTAAAGCAAAAAATAACACAAACCGGATTACAAGTGAAGCCTCTTTACAGCCTGAAGCAGCATTACAAACCATTACCATTACACCGCTGTTTTTTCCACATCAACTCATGAATCTTCATCACATTACATATTGACGTACAGTAACATTCACCTTTCAGTAAGTACATACTGCAGGGTTCAATGTGGATGAAAACACACCCTGCATTATTCAGTATGGATATAAATGTCCTAAACCATTGTGCTGTCCATTAGTGAGTAAATAATGGCTCTGTTTTTATGTCCATTGGTCTTTCTACTGAAGCACATGTAATTGCCGCCTATGTAGAGCATTCAAAAGTTGTCACTTATGAGGTTCCATAAAGACAATAGGATGGTTGTAAGCAGTAGTCATCGAGACACAGATTTTCATCGATCTATAATTTCCTGTATATCTTCTCACCTTTCTTGTTCTTCTCCTTGGTCACCACAGTCATGGACATGGTGTTGGAGCAGGCCTGGAGCTCAGATGAACCAGAGCCGGATAGCCGGCTGACCTGCAAGGACCTAAAAGCACATTTCAGTGTGTGCTTGCCCGGGTCTCTCCGCTCTCCATCTTTGCGCTTCTCAGGCCCTGAAGAAACCCAATAATCCACCTGCAGCCCAATAGCATCCACCCCATGAGACATAATGGGGCTCCTACATAACAGAATTGATTGAAACAGAATTAGTTTTGAATGGATACGATCTTCAAAGTGATGTAAGAAACAGGTATAGGTGTGAATATTTATGTACAGTTTTTAATTATTAGACACCACGCGCACCCTAAAGCAGCCAATCCACTGCTCAGGGATGGTGACGGCGGAGGCGTAGCAGAGTCTTTCATCATCCCAGCAGGGGATCCATGAGCGGGAGGAGACGTGGAGGGAACCGCCAAGCTCAAAGCCAAACCATCCTCACCATCTCCACCTAATAGGGCCAGATATACAGATATTAGATACAGCAAAACAAGATAAAAACACTAAGACATTCATTTTTGCGGTGTAAATTAATAGTGAATATTCTGCAGTTAAACTCCAGCTGGTGCAAACCTGAAGATCCTGGGCTGGGCTCCACCAATCCCACCTTAACTATCTGTTGCAAGGGAAAAGAAAACACGTTTCCATCAGCGATCAAATCTCAATACACTCGTGTGATAGCAAGAGCATAACGATAATTGGAAATCTACTCACACCAACAAAAGGAACAAAATTTTGGCAGGAGTCATCATCTTGCCTGGAAATGTAAAAAGCAGCTGAAACGACTTGACTGCAATGAACATATTAAAAATGAATAAGGCTGTAAAATTTAACAGCAAATGCACTATCAGCCCAAATGCTTGTGCAGCAGTCTCACGTCTTGTGCTTGCAGGTCAGCATGGCCTCAGCGATGGGAAGCTGATGGGTAACTGTGGAACCATTGATGTACTGAAGAATTCGTCCCAACACATCCCCAACATCAGAAGACGATGACACTGAACATACAAAATATATATCTTAAATGCCAAAGCGGCTGTAAAGAAATATTTACACGACTGAATATTCTCAGTTCACCCACGATTTTGGACACCGAGTAAAACTCAACCTAGTATTGTTAAACACTGCTTTTCCACAGTCATTGATCAGATAAAAAAAGGAACCCAACACAGTGATGTCTAACTACATGTAATGCATTACCTACCAGACTGAGGTGGCTCAATACGGCTGAAAAACTCTCTCCACGAGCTGTCCAGGAAGGAAGAACTGTAACGGCTGTCCAGAGAACCCAGGTGTTTGGCCACAGGGTGAGAACCTGGGAAGTCATTAAAAACATTTGTGAAGTACGGTCGAATTGAATATGCATGAGGATAGCTCATTTACAATGTGCATAAATGAATGTTATCAGTCTCAAATATCTTTGAAAAAGTGCAGCAAGCGTTTCATAATAATCACAAATGACCCAACCGACCCACTTAGAGCTAGTTGACAGTATATTAAGAATATGTTAGAAGTTCTGAAAACACACCTAAAGGAACCACAAGGAACTTCATGTGGCTGAGCCAGTCGGATGTCTTGTTGGCGAGCTGAGAAACGAAAAACCTCAAGATGGCCCCGAGGTAGCTCTGACCTCCAACAGAAACAACCTTTACCGGTTTGGGCATGATGGAGTTACAGTTGCAGCTGTGGCCAGAAATAAAAAAGAATACATTTAAAACTTAAAAATAACTAAATACATTTTGAAATATTTAAGTTAAGTTTTTAACTAAATGAAACCCCTGGGCATAACAGTGCCTGCAGAAAAAGAAACACTCCTACTGACTGAATTTAGATCAACAATATGATTCATATTAAAGGCACAGTTCACCCAAAAATAAAAATTCTGATTGTTCTGATAAACACACTCACAATATATTTGAAATATATTTGGAAGAATGCTTCTAACCAAACAGTTCTGCGTCACCATTGACAACTATAGTAAGAAAAAATTATTTGTTCTGTTGTACACAAAAGAAGATATTTTAAGAATGTAGGAAAGCAAACCGTTCTGGGGCACGTTTAATTGTAATTTTTCCTACTATGGTAGTCAAGGGTGGCCAAGAACTGTCTGGTTATAAGCATTCTTCCAAACATCTTTCTCTGTGTTCATCAGAATAATGTATACAGATTTGGAACAACTTGAGGGTGAGTAAATGACGACAGAATTTTTTTGGGGGGTGAACTGTCCCTTTAAGAACCATGAAAAATATTTACTGTCAGTACAGATCATGTCAGTTCACATTTGTGTTAATATGTACAGATTCTGCCACGATTAGACTTACAATTTCTGTATGCGTGTGAGCAGGGCGGAAAGGACGGCCTGGATTTCTGATCCGGAGCAGGTGCAAACCACCGGGAGCTTCTGAGTCTGCAGCAGTTCAGAAACGTACTACACACACACACACGCACGCACACACACACACACACGCACACACACACACACACACACACACATAAACAGAGTCAAACAAACGCTCTGCAGTAGAACCTCAGGACTGATAAAAAGATAATACAGACAGGTCCGGTCTTGGAAGCTGATTGGTCAAAATACAGCTGTGCTATGATGTAACGCATGTGTCTACCAATACTGCTGCGCATATCGCTGTGCATCAACTACAGAATAAAGATATTATTATGGTTATTATGGAAGTTAATGGGTTGGTTGCTACCTGTCCTTGCCAATCGCTGCAATTCACCAGGATGAGACTGTCAGGAAGAGTGCTGTCAGACAGCAGAATCTGATTGAGCTGGTCATACACTATCTTTCTCGGCATCTACACAAAAAACATCATGACTGAAAACATCTCGTCCGTCCTCATTTTCTCACAGCACTGACTGTAAAAATGTTCCCCCTGGTTGTTCCAAATCTGTATTCATTTCTTTGTTCTGATGAACACAAACAGTTGTATTGACTACAATAGGAAAAATGACAATGGTAGTCAAAAGTGCCCCAGAATTGTTAGCTTTCCTACATTCTTCAAAATATCTTATTTTGTGTTTAAAAGAACAAAGAAATTTATAAAGCAATTTTTCCTACTATGGTAGTTAGTGGTGGCAAAGAACTGTTTAGTTACAAGCATTCTTCCAAATATCTTTCTCTGTGTTCATCAGAACAAAGACATTTATACAGATTTGGAACAACTTGAGGGCGAGTAAATGAAGACTGCCCACAAACACATACAAGTGAAGGGAAAAAGCATAATAACATTTACATATCCAAACGGATTTCACAACTTTTACGGATTTTCACAATTCGTCATGATATTTATTTTTTATTGACAATAAGTTAATATCTTATCAAATACACATTATAGACCTAGAGCCATGCCGGGTAAAAGATCTACACTTTTACTCCCGTATCGTGGATGACTCAGAATCATCTATTTATGTCTCACTAACAGCACGATTTTCACAAACATTTGATAAAGAGCAGATTGTAAGGAACAAAAATATGGTTTAGGGAAATGTATCAAATATTTAATGTACTGCAGGAGGGATTATAAACAGTACTTCATCATAATAGCTCTCGAGTATGTTTTTACAATCCTGCACAGAATGAAGTGCTAGATGGACCAAATCATGCCAGATCCAACATGGAGTTACATAAGGAGAATTACCACCCACTCTCTCTTTCTGTCTCTCTCTCTCTCTCTCGCCCACCAAAATCCTCCTGCACTAATCCTAACGCAGAGCCCAAATGAATCACCATATTCTCCGCTTTGCCCTCTCCTCCAAACACAAACCGTTTCCCGAGCAGAAAGCCCTGGGGGTTATTGATTGTTCTAAGCTTTAGGCAGAGTACCTTAAGGACAGTAAAGCTCATGGCTAAGTGCTTGCTGTGTGTATAAGGATGGTACCTGAGGGGTAAGGCTGAGCTCGGGGGATCTCTCGCTGTCCGAGCTGTTTGTGCGCTCACTAAGCGGTTTGGACAGCTGTCTCTCTTTCATAGGGGTCCCTCGCTTCGGTTTGGGTGTGTGACCACCATCCAACCTGTGGAGAATTGTGCTTATTTATTGCCATCCCTTCATCTCAACACGTGTACAACAATAAGCAGCCTTTCAATTAAGATACTTTACACAAATGCTATGACGAGAATCAACAATGAAATACGGCAAGTTTTGCTATGCGTGTGACACTGACCGGGGTGATGGCATGTTTGTGCTATTGCTCCTCTGTGGGGTCTGGGGCCTCTCGGCCACAGATACAGTGATGCTCGGGGTCCCGTCCCCTATAACCTCCACTTCACTGTGTTCCTGCAGCGCGTCAACAGCTCAATAAATACTAGCCCACAGGCTCACAAAGGATCAAAGAGGTATTACTAGAGAATAAATGACAGAGTGAAATGATGGGGAGAAGAAAACGATCAATACCAGCGTGTCCATCTCTGAGAAAACATCGTCCAGGTGTGAGCTGGGGGAACGCTGGATTTGACCACATTTTCCAGGCTGTTCACCCCTCTTCAGGAGACAGCGTGAGGAGAGAGAGCGAAATGACGAGATGTGATTTAGTAAAGTGAACAGGACTCTAACCACTAGAAAGGGCAGAGCCCTTGAAGAAGTTTTCAGAGGGGTACAGTCACATATGTGCACATGTGGAACGCCCTACAGGAAAACATATGTCTGATATGTTGTAATAATCTGCAGTGGATTCGTATATTTTAAAATTAAATAAGTTTAAATGTCCAGTGAAATCAAAATTGTAGTATATGTTAGCCTATAGGACATCTATAGACAGTATATTGGACACATCTGCCTGGCCCGAAGTTAACTTCCGGTCTGTGTTTGGTTATAATATAACAATTTATTTGATATGTCATTTATATTAATATTAACTCATATGAATATTTTATTATACAGGGTATTAATTGTGTTAAACTGAATTAAAACTATTAAACTAACTAAACTAACTAACTAAACTCAACAGTTATTGATTCTTTGCGGAGGTCTATCGGAAGTTAAGTTTGGGCCACATAACATTTGTTTATGTTGTGGCCGCTGAAACCGTCTATAAACTTGTGTTGACAAAATTCCCATTTTAGCATTCAAAACAAATACTCACAGGGCTTAGTTTATCTTTGACGAAGCTGTACCTGCTATGCAAGCTACCAAATTCTGTCTGAGAGCTGGACTGTGACATGCCTTCAAAAAACGGCCTTAAAAAAACAAATATAAACAAACACACAATGATTGAGGGTCAAAATAAGGTTAGATGTAGTTAGACAATGTAGGCAGTTTGCTTATTCAAGTCCTTTTGCAATGAACCACAAATCACCAAATCAGTTTCTGTAAATGGGTACAATCAGAGTGTACACTAGCTAGGGAACGCTGTACCTGAGTTTGGGTTTGGGTGTGCTGATAATACTGTCAGTTTCCTCCAGCTCTGGTCCGCTGTCATTGGGGTTATACATCTCCAGACTGTCATAGAGCTCATCCAGATCCTCTTCCACATCACGGATCTGGTCCTGGGACACATGATCCAAACCAAACCCTACCTGCATGCATAATATTAGCCATCAGACGCACATCAGCAGTGGAACTGTGCTACTGATATAACTGAGGAACAGATTTTTTTTAATGATATGTTACTTGTTGCATCATATTATTAGTTGCTCCTTCAAATATGTAAAGCATGTCTTTATGCATAAGCATTGTGGAAGTTGCTGTAGCGTATGGCATTTTAAAGAGTGTGTCAAGCTTATCAGTGACAGCATGACTTAAGCACACCCTGTCATTAATGTTTAAAATGTCAAAATACTGCCTCAGTGAAATCCAGTTCTACTTGTTTTTTTCTTCTTTTTTGTAGAATCTGGGTGAATGTGTTTCTTCAGAGCAATGTTACTTCCATAAAAAGTAACAGGTTTAATTACTTTACATATTACGTTTCGCAATACTGTAACGACTTTTAAAAGCAACAGTTCCCAACAATGCCAATCAGATTGTAATATGTAAATTAACTAAGTTTACTGACCAATGATTGAAGTGGAGTAATAATAATAAAGTTTATCCATCATTAGAGACTTATACTGCGCTCCAGACACCTCGGATTTAGGATATTTCAGACCTGGAAATAACGTCTAGTAACAACAAAAGTATTCAGTAACATTAAAACATAAATGTTACAATAATATAGTAACCTTAAAACATTAAAAATATTTTTAACAATAAAAGAGCAATTATTATAAGTTATTTCCAGGTTGAGGTGGGAAATATACTAAATCCGAGGTGTCTGGAACACATGTTTAGTGGTGGTGGTAATGGGAAAAAAGCAATCAAGTCACGTCAGAAATCCAAAATGTACGAGCTGATCAAGAATGAATGGCACCACAAAGTCATAAACATGAAAAGAAAAGTTTGCCAAGTTGGGGGCATGTCAGTGAGAAAACATTGCAAAAATTATAAGTTTTTGAAATTGTAAATTTTTCCCTCAGAATCTAGAAGCTTAGCATTTTAATGATTTTGTGATTTGCATATGCAGAAACAAGCAAGCAAGCAAGCCAACTGATTTACTATATGTGACCATGGACAACAAAACCTTATGGGTCTTATGGGTCAATAGTTCAAAATTGAGATTTTCATTGATGTATGGTTTGTTAGGATAGGACAATATTTGGCCAAGATACAACTATTTAAAACTCTAAATACGGAGAAAATCGCCTTTAAAGTTGTCCAAATGAAGTCCTTAGCATTAGTATTACTCACAAAAATAAAGTGTTGATATATTTACGGTAGAAAATGTACATAATATCTTCATGGAACATGATCTTTATTTAATATCCTAATGATTTTGGGCATAAAAGAAAGATTGATCATTTATTCCCATGCTACTTAAATCCGGTTTTGTGATCCAGGGTCACATATACAGTGTAGAAAAATATTTGATATGCACATGCATTAACGCTGTGTTTATATATATTTTTATATTTTTATTAATAGTAGGTACACTGCCATCTTGCTCCAACCAACGACTTGTATACACCGGATGTCATAATTACTTTTCCCCAACCCGTCACTACAAACTTCCCAGAAAGCTTCAAGCAGAATTGGTAAAAGGATGAAGAAAAACAACGAGACTACAAGCGCATGAAAGCAAAGGCCGCAATTACCTCATCAGACACTTTGAACCATTTAACCAGCGCCATGAGCTTCTGTTTGATGTTGGGTTGCTGGATTTAAAACACAAACACCTTGTTAGACAGAAAACGGAGGAGTCAGAAGCGACAAAAGCTAACAGACGCAAATTACCAGCGTATCTGGCTGAGAAACAGCAGGAAACAAAAATAGCAGCGAGCGAAGAGGGAAAAAAAGCTGTCACAACAGGCAGTGATCTGGCACGGAGACCACAGACTGTCAGCCAGAGCTAGAAGACAGAGCTCATAGGAAAACAAAGCAGACTCGTGATGGCATCTGAGAGGAGGAAGCAGATAATGTGCTCAGAAGCCTCCTCCCTTGAGGTTCAATATGACTGCAAGAATTTCAGCATCTGCCGCTAAAGAACGTCAGTGACCCGAGGTGTAAACATGCAGTTGTTTGGGTCAACATGGATACACAGTGTCGGTTCGGTTCTCCATTTGCTATTCCTGCATTGATGTTACTTACGTTAGCTCTGCTGATGGAGGCTGTGGAGGGTAATTTACGACGAGGTTTTTTCTTCCTTAGTTCATCCTCGTCGTCATAGAGGTACTGGCCAAAAACAACAGTACATCCTATAAAACATCTCAATGAGCATAAGAACTACAGTCTTTAACTCATTTGCATTCTTCTTGTGTTACTGAAAGGTTACACGAATAATTTGCACTTATTTGATCTGATTCTTCTCTCCACAAAAACAAAGTGCTTCACTTTGTTCACTTTACTCTCAGCATCCGCAGGGCAAGTGTGTATTTAATAAAACAGGAAATAGGCAACAGTGGCTGAACATCAAAATCAATGTTCTCCACCCACATGTACCTGCCCCTGTAGTGGGTCATCGCTGGCATCCTGCTCTGAAGAATAGCTTTCCTCTTCCTCCTCCGAATAATTATCCATGTCTGGTGAGCGATCTGAAAGAACAGGAGCCATAAAAGCCATTCAACCGGAGTGCCTTGAAGTTTAAAAAAGGATGCACTGGCCTCTTTTCTAGAAATAAAATTGTGCCGCTCTCACCAGACAGCTTGGCCTTTGGTCCCTCTGGGTCGATGGGTTGACTGGAGAGGGAGTAGACTCGGATCTCAGCGACAGGCAATGCTGTGTCTTTCACTGTTGTGTGCAAACCCAACACCTGAGCTCCTTCTGTGGGATGCTGCATCACCTGAAGACAATGAAGTTGATCAACAGGGGATGAAAATAGACAACGGTCATTCAGTACGGGCTTTTCAGGATGTAAATAATGAGCTAAATATGGATGCAAATCCGAATTATGATACTGTTGTATGATTTCAGTTATTGGATATGGCTCATCATTATGCCCTATTTGTAAACGTGCATGGATTCTTTCTCACCTCAGCCATATTAATAAGCCCTAGTGCGAGGGTCTTATAGCCCAGAATAGTGCGATTCTTGTACCTCTTGCGTCTCTGCAGCATAATCTGAAGTTTATTAGCATCCCTCTTTAAAAAGTGTGGATACTAAAGGAAACCGGAGCAAAAACATTTGACATTATTTTGATCCACTATGGATACAAAATGGAAAGGAAAAGAGCCTTAGGAGCTATAGAAAACGACAAAACAAAAGCAGAATCTATTTAATTTACAAATGCACATTTGCATTAAACTAATTGCCAGCAAACAGAGTTAACCTGAAGCGAGAAGGTCAGCTGAAGATCCGTCTCTGTAAGGCCAGACGACAGCATGATTTCATTAGACCGCAAAATACGCTTCGAGCCCTAAAAAGCCATTTACAGTCATTAGTCGCCTAAACAAAGATTAAGCACAGTTTAACCTAGTTTAATTCTCAAGAAGGATAACAATTAATAAATTAAAGATTTGGGGAGGTGGGTTGTAACCAGCAAAACGCATGTCTGCATTTACCTGAAGTTTCACAGCAATGACCACAGATGTAAGATCTCTGTCCAGCTCCTTCAAAATCACTAATTTTTTAAGAGATAGACTGAGAAGTCTGCAAGAGAAATAAAGAGAGAGGGACGGAGAGAGAGTTGGCAGCTGAATGAATGAAAATCTCAAACACATTTGATCAGGTTTACGCTACCGAGTTGACATTTTGCCCTTAAATCCCAAATGCAATTGTGGCTGACATTTCACCTGAAATTGCAGACAATTGTGACCTTTGTATTGTGTGGAATACGCAGTGCCATGATGTAATAAGCCATGAAAACTCAAATCTAAACGTGGCTTTGGTTATCAGATTCAAAGTTAAGCTATCAAACAAGTATAGAAAACAATTGGTGATGTGCAGCTATTTCCAAATAAGACATCCAAACCAAGCTCTGGTGGCAGACAAGGGACAGAATGTCCCAAAAATGGGGTTGTCCTCTGATACGTCGTTTTACAAGATGTGTTGAGAAGTTTTTGGCCTGATGTCAAGAACATTGCATTGGTGATATTAGATTAAGGCGATACATTTGAAAGTGACACAGCACTAAGGCAATGAGTACATTTGATTCCTGGGACAGGTTGTATTTTTACAAAATGGCAGAAGAACATTGTCATGAATGTAAAACACTGTATATACTGTACTATGTAGTATGACTATGACACGACACACGTAGAAACGTAATACTTGTATGCTATAATGTCTTTTTAAGCACTATAAAATAATAAGTTATAATTAATTTATGTAAGAAAATACATAGTGTATACATTTAGGAGAGTGAATTGGTTTAACCAAAAAGTGAAATCCCATGATGTGAAGCTTAATAACCACACACACTAGCAGTTTGAACCCAGTTTCATCTATGAAGTGAACCAAATTGAAACTGCAACTCATAGATTACGGGTGTAATTCACTTATAAATCGGTCCCTCTGCATTAGAGTGTAACTTAAGAGCAGGTCGACTGCACAGGCCAAAGAGGTGGGTAATGAAATTGTAGGAGGAAGGGAAAATAAGACAAACATCTCACCATGCAATGCTCTTTAATAGGACTGTCATGACACAATGTGCTACAACATCTGTGTAGATTTTTACATTTAGCAACAATCGGATGTACTTCATCAGGAACGACGAAGTAAGATTGTGTCTGTTTGTGTCATATAAATTGCGTAAAAAATTCCCCAAAACCAGGTTTTTTTAATTTTTAAAAGAGTATTGTGGAGACATTTTTAAAGAAAAAGACTAGATTAACAATTATGTTTGACTAATGCACTTTACAGGACTCTTTTCCACTTATATATCATCTGTCTGTCCATTTCTGATTCGCTTCTCGCTTACAGTCAGCCTCATTGCATCTTAATGGCCATCTTCTCTCGCATTAGGCATCCCAAAGCACCTCTTCAATTTTTTCCTATTACAATTCCTTTATGGGAGCAGCACAGACTGAATATTGAGAGCAGTGAACATACAGCCTATTCTAATGCATTGCAATGAGATGCTTTGTTTGCAAATATTGCTGTTCTCGTTACCGTTGCTTATTTTCACAGCATGAAATGAATTAAAATTTTGCTTCTGTTGTTTTTAATGGTTTTCCTACGTTACAACTAATACTACGTCTACCTGAGTGAGAACAG
Organism: Triplophysa rosa; assembly: GCF_024868665.1. Lineage (NCBI taxonomy): Eukaryota > Metazoa > Chordata > Actinopteri > Cypriniformes > Nemacheilidae > Triplophysa > Triplophysa rosa. The sequence goes on from NC_079908.1 coordinate 10,626,684, forward strand.
TAGGGTGCAAAAGAGCAGCTGTCAGATGTCTGTAGACCCCAGCCCAGGGCCCATTGTGGTGATAAACAAAAACATCTCTAACGTTTTGATACATTATTTTAAATGTCCCTTTTTCTAATCCTTATTTGAACATTTCCTAACCCCTTTACATAATGACAGTTTATGTTCTGATGGTTATCATAAAGTGTTACCATGGGAGTCAGCAGTTACCAGCTTTACATGGGGTTGGAAACGTCAACTGCATTAAAAGGAGACAGGAGTTGTGCATAAATGCACATTTTCACCATTGTAACAAAATCAAAATATCACATTTTCACCTGTTCTTGTTTTTAAATCAAGAGAAGAAGAAAAAACAGTGTTTGTCCTATTCCATGTTGCAATACTTTGTAAATGTTTAGGTAATCTGCGACTGCGCATCGTGATCTGGATTAACTATTGACTCTGTTACAAAGTAGCGCGTGTCAAGCAACATGAAAAAGATGCATACCTGGGGACACAGCTCGGAGAAGAACTGTCAATCTCCCATGTCGCAAACAAGTTCATCTGAACGGGACGACTCGAGGAGATCGTGACCGACCTGAGGGGCTGCAAGTGGGGAGATGGAGCTCCCACCGGTCGCTGCTGAATCCCTCCGCGCTCCGACATGCTTACAATCTTCAGATCTGGCTCAGTTTAGACACTCGCTCGTGCGTATCCTCTGGTTAAATGATGACACATTCATGGCACGGGCCGCTTACTTCATTTCTTCCAGCGGTGGGTTCGCGAAGTAGTGGGTGGTCAGTTCCCGGCGCGTGATCAATCGGGTGCTTTAAACGGAGCAGCAGGAAGCGGAAGCCTCTTCTTTAAAATTATATAAAAAAAGCAACGCCTCTCGGTAAAGACGCACGAATGGTCAGGGTCACAGGCTGTGAATTTTAACACCCCAGCTGCAACGCGAGCGACGCGACGTGACTATGAACTAAAACGCGTCTCGCTTTGCGGCGGAGACAGCTTCCAGATTCAGGTCACGAGCAACTGTCACAGCTGTGTGTGTAGATAACTATTTGTGAAAACATTCGTTTTTACGGTTTTTATAAAGATTATATGCTTTTTGTGTTTTATAAAAAAATCCATAAATTGTACATTTCTACTTCGCTATGTGTAGTGTAGGACTTGAAGAGTGTGTGAGGGAAACGCTCTCCTCTCTCTCTCTCTCTCTCTCTCTCTCTCTCTCTCTCTCTCTCTCTCTTTCTATCTCTCGTTTTGTAAAAAAACAGCCCACTCGAATCTATTATTGTAGTGGCAGCTCCTAAAACGCAGTGTTAACACCCACACTGGCACCGTTTGAAGTTTATCTCTCCCTGACAGATTGAAGCCAGAGAGAAGTTAAGTTTCATGGCATCAAGTCCTAAAACGTGCGGAATGTCAAGGATTAATCTAAAAAAAAAAAGTTCTTCACACTTTCTGCATATTAATTTTTACATAAACTTCAAACTAAATATGTGTCTGTTTTATTTCACCACATCTGGCCTTTAAATTATTGTGCTTCTCTATAATATTGTGTGTGTGTGTGTGTGTGCGCGCGCGTGCGTGCGTGCGTGCGTGCGTGCGTGCGTGCGTGCGTGCGTGCGTGTGTGTGTGTGTGTGTGTGTGTGTGTGTGTGTGTGTGTGTGTGTGTGTGTGTGTAATTCCACTCTCCCAGCATCACTGGGATTATGTAGGCTATTTATTTATTTTGTTGGGTGACAAGCAAGGCATGATACGAACAAAACTGGATTAAGGTAAACATCATAAAACAAGGTAATCTCATTTTCTGATGTTTGACTCTCATATGCTGTCATCATAATCCTTGAACAAACAAACCCATGTAGATTGATATCGTGTTTTCGGCAATAAATAAATAAATTATCTGGAGGCTGCAGTCTAAAATATAATCCAAAAATATCCGTCTGATTTTCTTCTCTCATGGGTTGTGGAATATGGGTGACAATTTCAAACACTGTCAGGTGACGGTCACATTAGTAAAGCTCTTTGGCGACCCCTATTGGGCATTCGTTTATTTAATCATACCACACTTGGTATGGTCAAGCATTAATCTTTAATCTTTCAACAGAAATGTAACACAGACAGACAGATTAATCTAGATAATATATCGATTATCGATATGCAATTACTGCATGTCGCATGAAATTTGTCTTTTCGTCTGTAGATGGCAAGATTTCCCAATTTTTTGTCTTCAATATTAAGATTAAACCATGAAAAGAGTTAAATTTCTTAAACTTAACTAGTTGGGGGTTGGAAATTAAAAAACTTTTTTTATTGAACTGATGATTAGTTGTAAACGTCTAATATGTGTAAATATTATTAATTTGAGAAAAACATAGCAGGTCATTGTTGCTGATTTGGTCATCCTTTGCCGCAGTCAACACATTTTACCACAGAAATACAACAAAGTAGATGAGCATTTCGCAAGCTCAGAATGGGCGGGGCGTGGTGGCCCGGACCTCGTTTCCAATTGTTCAGATAAGATTGGTCTAAATAAATATCTCAAATTTTATTTCTTCATGATGTACTGTGAAAATGAACAGACGGTAATTTTAATAACGTAATTTAATTCAGGCAATTAATTTAGTCGTATTGGGCTGTTGCACAGAAACGAAACTACGTTGCCACATGAACTTTGTTACTTTACTCCGCGCTTGTAGGATGTACAAATGACAGTCGTTTGTGGTTAACCAATTGAGTATGTTTTTCAAATGTTTCATGTATGTTGGGTATTTTATGAATTTTGTATATCAAGTACTAATCCCTGAATAGACATAAAATGTTTATATTATTTAAAGTACAAACATACAAGTAATCAAAGAAACAAAAAAGCCGCTCTTGAGGGAGTTGGCTTTTTGGGCACACATGCGCCACCTAGAGGAAAATATGTAATTGCCTCCGAAAAAATACTCATTTCCCAGCAACGTTTGGGACACGCCGCGATTCACTTACAGCAGGGTTTACATGCTGGGACGAATCTTAATATGATATTGTTTTTTTTAACTGGACCTGACCGCAGGGAGTGTGCAACTGTAAATTAAGGTATCGTTTCAATCGCTTTGACACTGATAGCAGTCTGTATATGAAACTTTGCATGTTAATGTTGCAAAATGTTTTGACAGCGTTTTTGCAACTGGCTAGTTGGCAACAACAGCAGCTGTGCGTGTGTTTGTGTCTGTGTGTGTTATATTTAATCTCTAACTATAAACATAATGGGTGGAAGGATCTTTTTATCAGATTTCTCATCTATAATTCATTTAATTCAGGCTTATAAAACACATTACATAGAATAAATATATTTTCTGGAATAGTTCTGATAGGAGAAATCATTCAAATATATTTTTTATTGATGAAAACAAACAGTTATTGTGGTTTAGACTTTGTTGTAAAATAAGGTTTGTTTGACCTTTTGGAAGCAGCAGTGATGAATATGTTGTACATAACAGCTCTCTGTCTCTAAACATTGAGGGTTCAGGATGGAACAGATTTGTGCCACAGGAGTCGCTGCCCGCCTGAGGAGTGAATGGGACAGGAATGATGGGCTTGGTCAGAATCACAGTGCCCTGAAGTTCTTGGGCCAGGATTTCGAATCCTTGCGTGCCCAGTGTCTTCAGAGTGGACATCTGTATGAGGATGAAACCTTTCCAGCTCAGCAGTCCTCTCTTGGATTTAAAGAGCTCGCCCCAGGCTCTTCCAAAACCAAAGGTGTCCGCTGGATGAGGCCCACTGTGAGAGCTTAGAAATCAAAAACATAATACATATGAACTTTACAAAAATGAACATAGGCAAAGTGATGTCTGTGCTCACATGCTTATGGCAGTTTCATAAAATGTTATGTTTTTTGTACTTGTTAGCTCCAAAATACTATGACATTTGGTTTTCTGTGATTGAGCAGAGATGATGTTCCAGTCATTTCTATGCCCCGTCCGACCCACAGGTCTTTTCTGTGTACCCCAGGAGTTCTGCACTGACCCACACTTTATCGTAGATGGAGCTACGCGCACAGATATCTGCCAAGGAGCTCTAGGTACAAGCATGCCTAAAAACAGGACAGAAAGAACATAAGATAAATAACTTTGATCCCGTGATTGAAGTAAAAAGTAATGAAGCATGGTAGCTGCATTACTCTTATCTGCTCTCTGTCTGCTTCACTAAACTTGATGTTTTTAATATGATCATTGATTATTGTAGGTGATTGTTGGCTGCTGGCGGCTATTGCGTGTCTTACCCTCAATGAACCTCTGCTGCATCGGGTGGTGCCTCATGGCCAGAGTTTTCATCAGCAATATGCCGGAATCTTCCATTTCCAGGTACTGATTACTATCCTGTTGAAAAAAAGAGCATATGCTGGTTAGGTTAGGTAGCTGGTTTGTGCTGGGTTAAGCTGGTTATGTGCTGGTTTAAGATAGTCCTGAGCTGGTTTAAGCTGGTTCTAAACCGGCTCAGGACCAGCTTAAACCAGCACAAACCAGCTACCATGCCTCAAAACCTATACCTAACCTAACCAGCATATGCTGTTTTTTTCAACAGGGTATAAGTCATATACTGTGGTTTTGCTCAAAGCTGTAGCCTTTTCTCCCCGTTATGTTTGTACCAATATCTTTGACTTATACAGTATGTTAATATGTTCATATAATTTTAGTTCCAATACGTGTGCGTGTAGTAACTTAAGATAACTTGAAAAAAAGTGTAACATCTTACCATAAAGTTTTATTTGTTAATATTTGTTCATGGATTAGCTAACATGAACTAACAATAAACAATACTTCTACCGCATTTATTGCTCTTAGACTCTGTTAATTTTCGCATTTAGTAATACATTTTTAAAATCAAAACTTATATCTGTTAATTAAGTGATAATGTACAGGCAGCCGGTTGTAATCGCAGAAATAAGCCCCGACAGTGTGATCAGGACCCGACGCAAAGGGTCTTGTACTGAAGTGGCTTATTTCGCGATAACAGCTGGCTGCTTGTACATTATCCTGTTTATTACACGGCTACTTGCCACATGAGAAAAAAATTGGACATGAAATGTGAATTTCAAATATTTTATTAGCTAATTTTTACCGAATGCAGACCTTCCTCAAGGAAAAGCCGTTAACTTTTGCTTTTAAGGTAAGAAACGACATTCAAATGTCACGAACAGGCCATTTTGTTGAATCGTTTGTAAATATACTGTCATAAATGTTATTAAAATACATATTTATATTTAACTTGTCAAAAAAACTGTCAAAACGATTTGCTGCATCCGGGTTACCGTGTGTTCTAAGTTTTAAGAGGTTAATTGTTATCCGGGAATAACGAACCTGCAAGTGTCGCGAGTGGCCAATCAGAATCAAGCATTCCAACATGCCGTCTAATAACATAAGTTAATGCACCATGAACTAACATAAATAACTGTATTAAACTTACATGACCAAAGATTAATCAATGCTAAAAACGATATTGCTTATTGTTAGTTCATGTTAGCTAATGCATTTGCTCATGTTAACAAATACAACCTTATTGTAAAGTGTTACCAAAAAAATCTAAACAATAAGTCATGCAGACGTGTGTGTGTGGCCTTGTTTTATATTGGGGACCTAATAGGGGACCTAAACCTGAATGCACACCAACTCATGATTACCCGTGTCACCGTGGGGACCAAAATTGAGGTCCCCATGGGCAGAAAAGCTTATAAATCGTACAGAACGATATTTTTGGAAATTCTATGATCTTTATGTTTAGGGGAAGGGGATAAAATATACAGTTCCTATGGACTGTCCCCACAGAGATAATAAACCAGAGTGTGTGTGTGTGTGGGGGGGGTGGGGGGTTGTTTTTATATCCCGGTGGGGACCTAAACAAAAAAATCGAAACAAGTCATAAGCTTATAATACACTGATGATACATTGACCAAAATATTATTATTATAAAGGTTTAAAACTGCATGAATTTAATTAAAAAATGGTAGACTTTTCATTTGTAGGTGAACTACTCCTTTAATCTTCTGCCACATTCCCTGATCCCCTGGCTTTGTGGACGGTCTGGCTTTCTTCCAACGTAGCGTGTAAACTGATCTGTTCCTCTTCCATAGCTCAGCAGATCTACATTAAGCCACTGTGCCCAAACATCAGACCACCCCGTCTGGTGCAGTGACTATATACAGTATACAAACCTCACCCAGCAAATGCAATGATCAGATCGGACTCTCCTCTGCCAAATTCCCCTTCGGTTCACCAGCCAGAAGCCATTTAGGCTCAGTCATTTAGAGAATGCATATAACGCTCAGAGCATTATGGCTGCAGAGGGATTTGGAGTAAAGCCAGAAGCACAGTGTACTGTTGTGTACACGGGGAGAATGATGCATTAATGGTTTTATGGGATTTTCTAATTAACTAGTGCTTTCTGAAATGCTAGAATGCAGTTTCCCAGTATACTCTAGATCAGTTTTTTATCTATTCGACACACTTTTGTGGTCAAATCATACTCCTGTCTGATTTAAAGGGTTAAAGGTCCTGTTTGTGAAATGTAGTGGCATCTAGTGATGAGGTTACGAATTGCAACCAACGGCTCACTCCACCCTCTCCCTTTCGAAGCACTACGGTGGCTGACACAGAACTAAAATGTTGTCACGTTTTCGCTTCTTTGCTGAACAGGAGGTAACGTATTTACAAAACGCGCTCTGTAGAGCAGTTTGTCCGTTTACGGCTACTGTAGAAACAACATGATGAATTCCATGTAAGGGGACTCGCAGTTCATGTAGATAGAAATATCTCATTCTAAGGTAATAAAAACGTAACGCTTTATAATGTAAGGTCTTTATACACCTCTGAAGACATAGTTATGTATATTATATTGCATTAATGTCAGTAGATCCTCCTTAATCCTACACATTGCACCTTTAAATTCACACTGCATATTATTATCTTTGTCAGGTTTCAGCCTTTCATTTCTTTGACTTTCATCAACCATTATAAATGTTTCTATAGAAACAAATTATTTCTAGACTTAAGATGTCAAAGCTTCTGCACAGGGTTGTCATTTTGTAATCACTGTAATGGAATCATAATGCATTTGCAGAATTTAATTCAACAACTGTTCTCTCTTGTTCTTCCAATTGAATTTTCTAGTTCTGGCAGTTTGGGGACTGGGTGGATGTGGTGATCGACGACCGGCTGCCTGTCAGAGATGGAAAGCTCCTGTTTGTCCACTCTGCCGAGGGGGCCGAGTTCTGGAGCGCCCTGGTGGAGAAGGCATATTCAAAGTAAGAGTGAAACAGATGCTGATCTGTGGCTCCAGTCAAATATATTTAAGAAGCCGGATCTTGTTTGGATGTATGACAAATGCATTGTTACTGTGGATGTATATGATAGATTGAACGGCTGCTATGAGGCTCTCTCGGGAGGCTGCACATCTGAGGGCTTTGAGGACTTCACCGGTGGAGTGACGGAGATGTATGAGCTGAAAAAAGCTCCACCTAACCTCTTCAGCATCATTAAAAGAGCCGTGGAGAGAGGCTCTCTGATGGGCTGCTCTATAGATGTTAGTGCTCAGAAACAGTAAAGCCTTACAGTATCGTTAGCATTTCCAGTAATCTTAGTCCTGCACGGGTCCTATTTGGTAAACCCGCAACTGCCCCGCACCCGCAGTAATTAAAAGAACACCCAACCCGTCACCCGACAGCAGCACTAATTTCATTCCGTACCCGACCCTACCCGTTTGACATACACACCGCGACCCGAACCGCAGCCGCATTAAATAGACGTAGATGTATGCATGTACAAGAAACCATTTATTTTCAACAAGCAATAATTTAACTGTGACAGACAGAATATTATTCTGTTTTGGAAACCGAGTCCGACTTTATATTCTTTTTTCTGCAATTAATTGCATTAAACACCACATGCCTATCTAACAACCTAAGCTACTAGCTAACAATATTGGATCACTGTTGGTTGTCTCTCCCGAAACTCTGCAACACGCTAAAAGCTAAGCTGCCATCAAAGCTGAATGAAGTGTAATGCAGTTAAGAGACCGGTAGAAGCATGGTGAGCATAAATGTTTATTTAAGTTGTGATAAGAGCAAAGAGTCGACTTAAGTGCTCGCTGTCCATCAGTTGCAGGCAGCACAATTGGCTACAATGCTCAACGCTGCAATTAGAAACCAGCTCTTCAGACAGAGCTTGAAGTTAACACAAACAAGCACAGGACCGTGTAAAAGCAGCTCCCTCAGCTGCTTTGAGTCGAAATAGTCTTCTTGGCTACTGGACCCACATTCCGCCCGCGCATGTTTTATTCCCGAACCGCAAATGACACGTGAATAATTATTCCACCCGTCACATCAAATATTAGCGGTTCACCTTACCCGCCCGCGTGCAGGACTCTGTGTCATATGTCTGATCAAAGCAGAGGTGCAGGAAATGACATCATGACGGTGTTGATTGGCTGATGGCTTCACAAGCATCATACTCACTCTCTGTCATTCCAAACCTGTACATTTCTCAAAATATCTTATTTTGTGTTGCACAGAGTCATACAGGTTTTGAATGTCATGAGAGTAAATAAATTATGACAGAATTGACCATTTTTTTGAGTGAACTATCCCTTTAAGATCAAACCTACAAAATAGGCTACTGGCAAAACATCTGCCATAATATATGGAAAATGTTCAATTTATGAAATCTCAAAAATGTTCAGTTAGAATATTTGGTTATTTTTTAATCATCATTGAATGAAAAACTATTTTGCCATGAGAATAGTTTACTAGTACAGAAAAAGCTAACCCATGCTAGCTAGCTGACTTGTTCCGTGTATTCACTAAAGCTCCAATGTGTGAATTTTACCGGCATCTAGCGGTGAGGTTGCAAATTCAACGGCTCACTCCACCGCTCACCCCTTTCTTTCGAAGCACTACGGTGGCTGACACAGGACAAAAATGTTGTCACGTTTTTGCTTCTTCATCAAAGGAGCTAACGTATTTACGAAATACTGCTCTGTAGAGCAGTTTGTCCGTTTAGGGCTACTTTAGAAACAACTTGACGAATTCCATTTAAGGGGACCCGCGGTGTATGTAGATAGAAATAGCTCATTCTAAAGTAATAAAAACATAACACTTCATTATGTAAGGTCTTTATACACATCTGAAGACATAGTTATGTATATTATATTGCATTTCTGTCAATAGATCCTCCTTAGTCCTACACTTTGCCCCTTTAAGAAATGCATCGTAGACATTGTTATTAATTTAAGTGATATGTGAATAGTATGGTGTATAACATATTTACGTTTATTTTCTCAATTTATTCTATATTCACTTTCAGATTACAAGTTTCTTCGATATGGAGGCAGTCACCTTTAAAAAACTAGTGAAAGGCCATGCCTACTCCATCACTGGAGTTGATGAGGTAAGTGTATTTTGATTGATAAAGAAACAACCAATTACAACGAGGTTCATCATCACTGATGCAAATCTATTGGCCAGGTGCAATACAGAGGAAACCAGACAAAACTGTTGCGCATCAGAAACCCTTGGGGAGAGGTGGAGTGGACCGGAGCCTGGAGTGATGAGTATGATGGAATGGATTTTTACAATTATAAATAATGTCCAAAAGCTTTGTTATATTTGATTTCTTAACCCTTTTTGCTTCGTTCAGCTCGAGGGAGTGGCGTGATATCGATGCATCAGTAAGGTCCAGTCTGCACCATAGCAGAGAGGATGGAGAATTCTGGTACATTTGTCTTACCTTTTTGTATAAAATTTTCCGATCATTAGTGGCATATTAGTGTCATCCAATACCTTTATTTGACTCTTTCCTCTGTGGAACACATAAGAAAATATACAAAAAATCTCAGTGGTTTTGTGTCCATACAATGGAAGTCAATGGAGGCCCAGTGTTGTTGAGTTACCAACATTCTTCAAAATATCCTCTGTTGTGTCCTGCCGAAGAAAGAAAGTCATACAAGTTTAAAATGATATGAGGGTGAGGAAATGATGACAAAATGTTAATTTTTGGGTGAACTGTTCCTTTAAATAGAATTTTGAATGAGTCGTTCCTTTCAAAGATTCATGTCTTTGACCGTTTTTAACAATCGTACACAGGATGTCATTCAGCGACTTCATGCGTGAGTTCAGCAGGCTGGAGATCTGTAACCTAACGCCAGACGCGCTAGTGAGCAGCGAGGTCAAGAAGTGGAACACAGCCCTGTACTCTGGTGAATGGAGAAGAGGCAGCACTGCTGGTGGCTGCAGGAACTATCCAGGCATGTTCTCCTCCATCAGAAACCCTCGGACCACATGAGAGACAGGGGTCTCATATAAGGGGTCTGTCTCTTTCTACACAGCAACATTTTGGATCAATCCCCAGTTTAAAGTTCTCCTCAAGGAACCAGATAGCGACCAAGATGGCTGCACTTTCCTGGTGGCACTGATGCAGAAAAACCGGAGGAAGTTACGGCGTGAGGGCAAAGACATGGAGACGATTGGATTTGCCATTTATGGGGTAGGAAAATCACTCCATGCAACATGACAGAGAATCAAACAGAAATCCATTCATTAGCTTTCAATTAATATACTGGATGTGTAGAATTCACTTTTTCAGCGTTTTAATAAATAAATAGATAGCTAAACAATGACATCATTTCTGAATCTTACAGGTTCCTGAAGAGGTATGAGATTCGTTCCAGATAAGTCAAACCCATCAGTATGTTTTACATCGGTAAACCTTTCGTTATCAGTCAGGTTAGTGTGTAAAACTGACCTTCAGGCTGATCCGTAGTTGAGAGAGTGTAACAATGTGGGATCCTGCTGAGTTTGCTGACATCAGTGTTTGTAGTAATGCAGATCTTCTTATCTGTCAGTATCTGGGGCGGTTGGGCGTGCACCTGAAGCGGGATTTTTTCCTCACCCACACGTCCAGCGCACGATCCGAGCTCTTTATTAACCTGCGGGAGGTGAGCTCACGTTTCTGCCTGCCCGCGGGGGAATATATCATCGTCCCCTCCACCTTCGAGCCAAAGAAAGAGGGAGACTTTGTGCTGAGGGTCTTCTCGGAAAAGGCTGCCGATTCCCAGTGAGTCAGCGCTTGATAGTAGCTCAGGTCATGTAGATCAGGACATTAATGTGTATTCACAAGCTTAGAGAAATTGTATGATTTATGTATTTTTATTTACAGTGGGGTTTTGCATTTTGTAAGTCATACAAAGTGAATTACAGATTTTATCATCAGGAAAAATTTGAGCACATTTATTATAATTCTCAATGTCAGTTGATCATAATCAATAGTGCAGAAGCTTTATTATTTCTTACAATTATTTAATAACAAAAAATTTAAATCAATATTAAAATATCACTGTTTTTAGACCCCATTACTAATGCATTAATAAAGGTTTTTGTTAAGTGTTACAAATTTGCAAAACAGACAAACAAAATTGCAAATAGAAACTAAGAAAAACATTTTGTTCTTTCACTATAGCGAACTAGATGATGAAGTCTCAGCAGATGTACCAGAGGAAGTGAGTGTTTTCCTGTGATAAACGCTATATACAGTATAATGTGACAGTACGTATTCTTCGATGTTATGATGTTGAATATTGGTGTTGTCGGCAGCCTGAAATTCAGGAGAGTGACATTGATGAGGGCTTCAAGGCACTTTTTGTGAAACTGGCAGGACCGGTAAGAAAACTGAAAGTGGGAGCTAATGCGTTCCTGTAATGCTGAACAAACTTTGACTTTCTCTCACTCTGGCCAACAGGAAATGGAGATTAACGTGTCTAAACTACAGATGATTTTAAACCGGGTTGTTGGCAAACGTAAGTGTGTTTATGGACACAGAAACACACTACATAATATCAATGACAATATAATAAACCATTATCTTGTTTTAATGAATGCATACACTTAGGTGTAATTATGGAAATATTTTAGGTTAAATACATCTTAACTTATATTTTACATGATTCCTCCAGTTAAAAATATTTGAAAGGTGAAACTGACTATCATTTATCATTCGATTTATAATTTTAAGGTGGATGAGCTTTTGTTTATGCATTACCTATTAAAATCCTTTGAGTGAAGTTTAAAGTCGAGTTTGCTCCATGTAAACAGTGATTTACAGAGTAAGGTCATGCCTTTTCTAGGTATCTCTGTTTGAATATCAAAAAAGAAGTTTAGACACATGGTTGGGGGGTTTGAAGAGCTTGCCAAATGGGGAGTTTTTCCACCCCAAAATGAAAATTCTGTCATGAATTACAGAATTGTTCGTTATGTTGAAAACAAAAAAAGGTATTTGAAAAATTGTAAGCGACTGACATTTCTGAGACATCATTGACCACCATAGTAGTCAAAAGTGCCCCAGAACTGTTTGCTTTCCTAAATTCTTCAAAATATCTAATCTTGCGTTTAACAGAACAAACAATTTTTTTTTAGGTAGTTAATTATGTGTCAGAAATTTAAGTTGCTAACCTTTTTTTCCAAACATCTGTCTTGTGTTCATCAGAACAAAGACATTTATACAGGTTTGGAACAACTTGAGGGTGAGTAAAATGAAGATTTTTTGGGTAGAGTTATCTGTTTTTATTATGTGAAAAGCAATCCGAGTCAGAGGCAAATGTGACAAATCTCAAACAGTAGAGGGCGATATTTAAACAGCATAAACAACAGTCATGTACCCTACAGCAGTGGTTCTCAAACTGGGGGCCCCAAGATGGATCCAGGGGGGCCACAGATTTTGTTGCATTTTATGAAATATAGAAATTTATCATAGATTTTATGCAATCAAACATCAGAAAAATGACACCACCAACCAAAAGAATTGAGGTTCCAGCATTGTATAACTGAATGTTTTTGGTTTAATTAAAATTCTAAGTTTAAGATTATACGTCTTTATATGGGGGGCCGCAAAGTGATGCACTTAACAGATTCTACTTAAAAGTTTGAGAACCACTGCCCTACAGTATACTGAGACGCTATAGCTGATTCCATCGAATCAGCATCATATGAACATCATACAGTACATAACATGTCATGTTTCCAAACGACAGGAATCAACAACATGTCACAGAGCTTAAATTGTATTTAACCTAGAATATATCTTGAAAGAAACCTATTGAAGATTTTCTGATTTAAATTTTGAATTCAATAGAATTGAAGATTTCTCTTATCTACATTTTTTGACAGATAAAGATATCAAGACAGACGGTTTTGACAAGGAATCCTGCCGAGGCATGATCAATCTCATGGATGTATCCTTTCCATACACAAATGATCACATATAACATCTTTATATCTCTCAAACTTTTACTTGAAGGTCAAACTGTCTTGTTTAGGCCTTGACCTAGCATGAAGACAACTGGTGCTGGGAAGCTGGGAATTACAGACTTCCATGTGCTCTGGGAGAAGATCAAACGCTATCTTGTCAGTGGCTTTATTTCATTCATACTTTCCAGTAAATGCATGTAGTTCAATCTAGAAATAGATGTTGAAGCTCTTTTTTTCAATGCACTACAAGGCTGTGTTCAGGAAGTTTGATCTGGACAAGTCTGGTACGATGAGTTCTTATGAAATGCGCTTGGCACTAGAATCAGCAGGTACAGTACCAGACAAATTACAGTATCTGCAATAACTTTCTGCTAAAATGAATAACATTTTGCTTTGTATCTTCCTATAAGGCTTCAAGTTGACCAACAGCTTGTTTCAGCTAATAATCCTGCGCTATGCGAAGCCAGATCTAAACGTGGACTTTGACGGATTTGTGTCATGCCTCATCCGACTGGAGACGATGTTTAGTGAGTATCCCCAAAAAGAAAACACCTTTTTACCTTTTAATGTAAAACAAAAGTTATTTTATAAATGTACTGGTAAGACTTCACAGTAATGCTGTAGTTGAACAAAGCAGTTTTCTTTTTTTAATGTTAGTTAATGTTGGTTAACTTTTGTTACCAATGCACTGACTGCCATCTCCCATAAAATGTAAACAAGCCCACGCAATGAATGAATGAAGACATATAATAGACAGCTTTGTGTGATAAACAGACCCAATTTTTAATTGTTGGCTGTAAATCTACGGTCATGACCAACTGCAGTACTGCAGGTTTAAATATAAGATGTATTAGAGCTACTAAGGAGGTAAAGATAACAAAATAATGTTATGATGTAACTCAATGATGAAATTATAATTTCTGTCATGCAACATGTTGCAATCTAGTGTGGTTTTATGGCGTAACATTTTGTAAAAGAGAGCTAATTGTGTTACATATTTTTTAAATGTTACATTTTAAAAAAAAATTTACAGAAACATTTAAAACAATGGACACAGATGGAGATGGAATGGTATCCTTCAGCTTCACACAGGTTGGTCTTTACTTGTCATTATCAGTGAGAAATTCAGTTTCCAAATATCTTCTTCCTTTTCTGTACCCAGTAATGTGTTTGCTACACTCCTCCCTGTTATTTCCTGTTTTCTTCTAGTGGATCACCCTCACTATGTTTACTTAAGAGCTTACTTAGATGGATGTTCCTCCTCTCTGCTTCTTATGTTCCTAATCTACTTTATTACGTGCCTTCTTACCATTCATGAGCTCAGGCAATAGCTCTTATACTATCAGGTGTATATGGCATGAAACAGACGCTTAATTTGTCTTTTAAGTTTTATTTTGAGTTATGTGTATTTCTATTGAACATGACTGTAATAATCGTAATGCAACAATTCATGCATTGATTTCTTCATTTTCTTCCAAAGCAAACTGCCGCAAAGTTTACATGCATGCAAACAGTAGTTAGATAAAACCTAATATATCTGAGCCAAAGAACATTTTTCTATCAAAATATTAAGTTTTGTTATGAATACGAGTATAACCTTGTTTCAAAATTCACACACACCAAGCACCAAATGTGATATGCGTATCTGGTAAAATGATACAAATTGTAATTCGTTCTGTGCTGGTTTTGTCTTGTCCACAACTAAAATGTTACTTTTCAACGCTGTGAAATACAGTAGCTTGGCGGACCTCTCATGCCTGTGCCTCTTTATCTATAGTTTTTCTTACCTCACTTTGTCCTTATTCTTTTTCTATAAGCCTGTGTTGCCTTTCCATTGCAATATTACCCCGCAATAAACAAAATCATTTATGCAGTCAAACATATTTTATTAAAAGTGGACTGAATCATCATCATAAAGGTATGGTCATTACTTACAATAAATGTGCTTTTACATACAAATATACACGAGTACACCACAAAAATAGTTTAAATAAACACCATTACATCGCCTACACACTCCAAACTATATGGCCTACAGTGAAGGTGCTTGGACTTAAAAGCTCCAGTCACTAACCCATTAAAAGGTACTCATCTGTGAGGACACGCCCCCTTCAGTCCTGATCTAGACTACAGGCAGCACACTGGCTCTGCGGCCAGCACAAGCTTCTCTTAACTCCTGTTATCAAAGGCGCTCCGGTTTGGGTAGCTCTGTCTCACCTCTAAACGCTGTTAGGAGCACAGCAAGAGTTGAAGATGCCCATGAAGCTCAACTAGAGTTCTCTCACTCTTTTAGTTCAGTGCAAATCCCTCACTCACAGGCATGTTGATATGGGCAGTGAGGAGAGGAGCACTTCTTCCTTCTCTCAGCACAAACACCTGAAATCAAAAATGCAACATTGAGTTTAAAGACTGTTTACACAGTGTGTCCACATTTTGTCATCTTGGATTTCAATGCAAGCAGACAATCTGCGACGCTGACCTCTGCACTGAATAAATACTGCAGCAACAGTATGGAAGTATGCTATTCCGAACATAAATGTTGCATGTTGTTGCTCTTACTTTGATGATGTCAGAGATCCCTTTGTCACTCAAGCATTCGACAAAAGTGTCGATGGGGTAATTCAGCCCTGGAACCAGCAGGGGAATCTACAGACAAATGACTGTTAAATATTTTTTATTGTTTTATATACTAATAAAGCTACTTGAAGCATTAGTTCACCGGATAATTCAAATTTGCAGTTAATTTTCTTTTGTGATTCATCGTATGTCCTCATGTAAGTCCAAAAAGCAGACACAGGCAATACACAAGTAATGCCTGCCATTACTCACTTTTATGAATCTTTACGAATCACGATATCAGCTTAAAAATCTTTGCTTTTATAAATCAACAATCACAATATCAGAAAAAAACGTCACTTTTAAAAAAAAATCATTTTAACGCTAGCAATCTTCACTTTGATGAATCATTAAGAATCACGGTTTCAGGTGAAAACCGTCACTTTTATGAATCTTAAAAATCACGGTTTCAGCTTAAAATCATCGCTTTTATGAATAATTAAGAATACAAGACTTCAGTTTAAAATCGTCACTTTTATAACTCATTAAGAAAAAAGATTTCAGCTTAAAATCGTCACTTTTATGAATCATTAAGAATCACGAGTTCATCTTAAAATCGTCACTTTTATGAATAATTAAGAATCACGATTTCAGCTTAAAATCTTTTTATGAATCATCAAGAATCACAATTTCAGCTAAAAATCTTCACTGTTCTATTGAAGAAACAATTTCATTTTGGATGGCCTGAGGGAAGTAAATTAACAGTAAATGTTCATTAATCAGTGAACTGTCACTTTCAATAAGGTCACCTTGAAGAAGGCTGTTTTCATGCTGTACAAATGTTCATCATACAGAAAGCTGATGGCTATGTTCATGACGGGACGGCACGCTGCCGTGTTCTGAATGTTCAGAGTGAGCTTGAAGGATGGACCCAGCCCTTGAACCTAAGTGAAAACAGGAAGCAGAAGTGGAGACCATTAGTCATCTTATTTAATATACCATCCTCACAGAATTGCTCAACTCACCACAGCGTTCATTTTGAGCGGCTCGGTCGGGCTTTCCGACACAGGTGTGAGGCTGGACTCGAGGGCTTTGACGTAGGCCCGTGCCGTAGCCAGACGCAGCCTGCTCAGGTCCATCTGGAAAGCTCTGTGCATGGCTAGATGGAATAAAACAACAACAAATTATGCTTTAGGGCCTAAACCATTTTTAATTTGACATGCAGCACACAAAGAAGTTTTATGGTGGATTGTGGCAAACATACTAATGCAGTTAATAATGTTAGTAATAGAAACATAAATAAATAATAAGTTTCGTAAATATTTCAACTGTTCAGGCTGACGAACAGACCAACAGCATTTTCTCGCTCTCTCAGGGTCTGGTCCACATAGAGCTTGGTTTTCTTGGGCACATTCAGACGGATGCTCTGGGCAATTGGTGGGCCTGGGGCCGAGTCTTTGTCATCAAACACAGCTGTCCTCTTTAAGATTTTCACAATCAGACCTCCACCTGGATTCCACACACAAATCCACAAAATTACTTTGGAGAAATATTTTGGAGATTACCATCAAACAAGCATTCACGGTAAAAAACATAGCAATTCTACCTTTGGTGGTCATTAGCAGAGTGCCATCTTCTCTTCCATAACGCCCAAAACAAATACTTGTCACCACATCCTGCAAGACATAAATGATGAAACCCAAAGCGGAGTTCTGCTTTGATACTGTATGAGATCGTTCTTTGATGCTTACCGGTGTCTTGATGGTGCAGATCAGATTTTTATCTCTGTACATGTGTACTTCACAGTTGGCCAGAGCCACCAGCACGGCCTGAAACGCCCGTGCGGGCAAGTCCATAAGTGCCATGGTGGTCACAGGTGCGGGCAAATAGGCCGTCCACAGTTTTTTCCCCTGCAGAGGAATTAATGCGATTTTGTCACGTATGTCGAACAAACAGTAGCATCCAAAAGTCAAGGTGCTGCTGTGTTAATGTGAGTTTGAGATATATTGATTCACACCTTTTGAGTGTAACCATGCAGCGTCTCATGAGTACATCCCACCACTACATTCCTTCCTATTCTCACCAGCCCCACTGGATGAGAAGACAGCTCAATGCAGTATTTCGGCTTTGGTGAGTCCCTTTAACAGAGAAAAATGACAATTGTTGTGATGGTGCTCATCCGTACCATTTACCACCATGTTTTTACTTAAGTTTAGTTTAATATTAGGTTAGGTTTAAAGATTTTGTCGTTTTATTAATATTTAATTGTTGTTGTAATTTTTAGCAATTTTATTATGTGCTTTTGTCATTTTATCATTTTTTATATTGCCACACCATACAAGTTTATAGTTTTTGTTTTACTTTAGTTGTTCCATTAACCCAAATGCTTTAATGGTTTTAGTTTTGGTAAACTATAATAACTTTGAACCAAGCTTTTTCTTTCATATTTCCTTCAGAAAATGCAAATCACGTTTTTCATGGTTTGAGAGTCTTTAAATGTATTGTAAATGGGTTTGTTTGCTAACCTGCGCAGTATGTAGATGTTGCCATTGCGACAGGCCACAGTGATACGGAACTCCACATCAAACTGACCAGTCACATCCATGAAGGTGGGAGTAGTGGGCAGAGACATCTACAGACACACACAGGGTATATTGTACTGTACTGTACATACTGTAAATATAAAAAAGCCTAATTCATAAAAGCAAACTTAGATAATATGCATGAGCCCTACGGTGCTTAACTTTGTCACTCAAATTCTGCAGATACTCTTAAAGCGGCAATCCGCGATAATTTTGGGGTAAAAATAATCCGAAATCAATTATTGAGTAAATACACAGACGACAGATCAGTGTTCAAAACGATTGTCTTATCTTACCGATTCACAACAGTGGGCTTATAATAATGATTTATAATTTGCGATGTCGGGTCGCCCCATGCAGGAAATTTGAATTTGGGAGACTACCTCTTTGCGTCAGTACATCACGTCCGTAAACTCAAAGGAGAGAAACCCACTAGTTTATCACGTGTGTGTGGATGGCGCTGCAGCGGCACTGCTTGTAGTTTTTTGATCATTCTTATAACACGGTCACATGTTACTGTCACGTTGATGTACAGATGTGCTCTGAAGCGGTGCGAGCAGTCAGTCATTTAGCACAGAGTTCGGATTCATCCGTGTATAGCAATCCAAAGCACAGCCCACGTAAAGAAAATAACTCCGCAAATAACTGACATTTTATGTTTCAAACTGAGATGGTGACAAAGAGGCCAAAGTTAAGGACTGCAGCTTTAAAACCACAAGCTAATGATAGAATATAGTGTTTAAAGGGATAGTTCACCCAAAATGAAAATTCTGTCATCATTCACTAACCCTTGTGTCAGTTCAAACCTGTATGACTTTCTTTTTAACCGGCGAACACAGAAGAACAAATTTTTAAGAATTTGGAAACCAAACCACATTGGCCCCCATTGACTTCCATTGTATGGACACAAAACCACAGAGACATTTCTCAAAATATCTTCTTTTGTGTTTCACAGAAGATATGTCAAATAAATTCTGAAATTTTATTTCTGAGTGAACGATTCCTTTATCAAGCACATATCTGACTCAACTGGTAGAGCATTAGCAGTGCAAAGGTATTATTGACTGGTATTGCCAAATGCAAAAATGTATGTATAACCCATCGACGTACCTTACAGAGGATGGTAAAGGCCTCTGGATCCAATATATAAATATCACTATTCTCTGTGCCAATCACCAGACAGCTGACTGCATCATCATCTGCCATGTTCTTCTTCAACGTCCCTATACAGGTAATGACCGTCTGAGACAAACAAACGATGTGAATCTGTTTTGGCTTTTTGCCTGTTTTTGTTCACGTGTGTGATGGTTCGTGTCTGTTCACAGATTTCGTTACCTGGCGGCGTATAGGCTGGTCTTTGTGAAGATGAACAAAAGCCTCCATTTCCTGTAGATCAAGCATGAGGTACCTGAACAAACCAAAATCTGTTTATTTGAAGCTACATGATATTCCAGGTGCAGATGAAGAGAATATTTCAATGAATAATTGCCAAAGAAAATCTACTGATATCATTGTTGGAATGACACGAATGGCACTGTTATTGTTGTCTGAAAAATGATGCACTGACCATAACAAAGACAAGGGAGGATAGTGTGTTACCGTAGTGATTTGACAGAGAGTGGAATTTCTGCTTTGTCCCTGTTCAACAGAAACAAATATTGTATTGTATCGGTCTGTACTATACAGCCATGTACTGAGGCTAGAACAATGCATCATACCTTATTCCTTCTAACATCTCCTTAAGGGTCATTGGGTCAATCCTATCCTAAGATTGAAAATACAGACAATACTTAAAGACAGACAGTAACCGTTATATTGATAAACTATAGTAAATTTAACACACATGCAGTCTGGTGTGAGTCACTTCACAGTAAAATGAGCCACAAAGTAGGCATAGCTACAGTATAAGCTTGACGTGACGTATGGAGCTCACCTCCTTAGCCTGACTCCAGACATCCTGCTCCAGAGGGTTCACCTCCAGACTAGGAAGTGTGAACTTGAAGTAAGGTCTCAAGTTCTTATAGACATAGATGAAGGGGCCAGAGGCCACAGCGATGGCTGGGGTCCGGGGCTCATGGAGGTCCATAAGAAAAGAGACCAGGCCAGTGGGTAAATCCAGCAGCGTGCTCTCACTCAACAGACCAGTACCACGGTACACCTTTAACTTCATGTTACACACCCCTGTGCCAAGATCACCCACCACCAGCTGGCATATAAACACACACACATGCAAACAGTATGCATTGAAATCAGCACGTCATAGGTCAGTGTATCTCAAGCCTATTTAGAAGTACACAAACTGCCGACGTCTCACCTTATTGTCACCATCTCCATGCAAGTCTGAAAGAGCTGTGAATAAAAGCACAGACATCTCAGCTGGAGGGTAGTTGCAGAATAAATTGCTGCTGCAACAAATTTTGCACGTCTACAATAGTGACTCACCAATGCAAGAGGTGAAGGTGTATAGATTGGCGACTGGGTCATAGTGTGCATCGAGCCATTTGGAACGACCCACAGAACTATACAGAGCACGGGGGTAGATTTGGTTATATATTTACATAGTTCAGAACATCTCAATTAATTTGAATGAACTAGACTTTCAAATCCGTAAACACTACATGCCTCACACGATATGTTGTCGTATTGCGCCGCCATATTTGTGCAAATAAGATGTTTATAACGGGCGTCAAGACTAACGTTAGTTTGAATGTGATCTATTAATGGTTTGGTTTGAGTATACATTTACCTGCGCTTTTTGCATTTCGGGAATATTTTTAAACATATCGTGTCGTGTAACGCGATATTTCCGAGAAAAAAGGAAATGAGCTACTCACGTGTCTTTTATTTCCTGGGCAACGGAGGACATGATGATGTTAAGATTGATATTGTAAACACTATGATCTGGACTGTGGTTGTCAGAAGGGCATTGGATTTTTTTAATCCCAAATCCTCAGATCGGCTTTCCTCGTTCCTATGACAACCACTCAATCGGGAGTATACGCGTGCGCTACAGTGAAACTCCTCCGCCAGGAATTGTTGCTCTTTATAAAGAGTTCCGCGCATTCTCAAGACCTTCGTGGGGTGTTTTTGTCATATTTAATATATCTCTAATGAACTAAAATCATTCAACAAACAACAGTAAAATGAATTAGCAAATATCCATAGCTTTATTAATTTAGTTTGGTTTGGTTTAGGGTTTAGATCCATCAAATCTTAAGACCACAATTCTGTTTGTCTTTCATTTCCCCTGTGATCTGATATATTTTTGCATGTATTTCCTTAGGCTCCTCGGACATTTAATGTTAATTTACTGCTAAAACAGGTGTCATAATAAGTCTGTAGTTTATTAAAATAAACATGAAAATAACAATGAACCACTGATAGAGTAAAATAGACGAGAAAAGAGTGAAGATTATTATATGTATTTCGTCTTTTATTATTCCACAGGAATGTACATTAGCACAAAGACACAAAAGGTAAAAAACGTTGTACAAGCAAGCAAATATTAATAAGCAACTGTTGTCAAATGTTCACAAGAATGTAAGAGGGGTTCCCAGTCTGTCATTTCCCAGATATTTTTTGAGAAACGTATGTATTTCTGGACTGAATAGATTTGTATGGTAATCTCTGGAATCTTCAACCGATACAGGCTTGAAGCTGCCTTTGCACATGTCCTTCACTCCCCAGCTCACAATACCGACCTGTCAAAGATTATTTAGTAAAAACAAATAAAAAACAAAACAAATTACGATCTCTTATATCATAATAATTCATAAACAGATGAATCACCTGCTGTTTGGCAGAGCCATGGTTAACAAACATGACATCAATGTGGAGAAAAATCTCACCTGTACCATTCGAGTACCAGGAACTACAAAAGTGGCCCCTCCAGAATCACCTGTTACAAAATGTCATTCAGACATCAAATTTGAGCTTACAGATGCCTGACATAATTCATTTATCATTGCTAAAAGTGGAGTTCAGTCAAGTTTATCTATTGTAATAGAAAAACAAAAAAATTGCCAAATAGTACACACCCTTTTGCAAACATCAAACATACCTTTGCAGGCAATGTCATCTGTGTTTGGTTCAGTACCGCCGCTGCACAAAAAGTTATCTGAAACAATATCCTTAGCTTTTGTCGCAGTCATTCCTTGAGCTTTTTTCGCATCTTCAACACAAGCATCCCGCTGAAAAAAAAAGCACAGCACAGTGCAATACTGAATAAAAATGAGTGTTAAAGCAGGATAGCTTTTAGCAATGTTATTAAACATAATTACCAAATTTCCCAGCTTGATTTTGATTTGCTTCTTTCCAATCCTGCCCCCCAAATCTGACATGAAAGCAGCATTCACGGTTTCTGCACTCATTAGCATCTCCTCTGTAACAATAAATAAATACATATATATATATATATATATACAGTTGTGCTCATACTGTGAAAAAGTGATTGTTTGTAACTCACCATGTTTTTTACATGTCCCCTCACGATCTGAAAGTTTCAGAGTTCCACTGGTTTCTTTGGTGCATGGGATACAGATTGGTCTGTACAGATACACAGGGTATTCTGTAATGAATTGTGCACTTTCGTACAAGAGTAAAATCATGTTGATGAGCCACGTTTCTCACCGAACATTAAGATCCATGATCACAGGCTCCTTCAGTTGAATAAGCGCTACATCATATTCATAAAATTCTGGTATCCCCAGGTGACGTTTTGCTGTGACATTATAGTAAGGATGAGATATGTATTGTTGAGCTTTTATTACTAAGGGTGAAAAAGGAAAACCATTGATTAAATGTAAACTATTATACTTGATCAGCTGAAGGAAATCAGGCAGGGGAAAATATTCTTGATATGGCTGAAGATATAAAATGTTGTTACCTTTAGAGTCCATCTCAACAGTTATCCTATCAGGTGTATCACCAAACCTGAAGCAGTGAGCAGCGGTCAAGATAAATGTTGATGTGACTAATGACCCCAAGCATTTTGAAATGGTTCCATCGTTACGCTGTAAACACATCAGAATGGTACAAATGCAATAGTGCTACAACGTGATTTTGTCCTGTTTTTAAAGAAGATAAAAAGACTAAGATAAAGAGATGCCTACAGTTACACTGATCTTTGCCAACCAGGGGTATTGACGGCGCTCATGGGATGCCATGCCATCATCGTAATCTCTGTAAAGTCCACATAGTTTTACACTGGTGCCTTCATCTATTGAAGATAATATTATAAGATTAATATATATACTTAGATGATGAGATAATAAGAAACGAATGCTGTATATAGGCAACGATGCACACAGAATTGTAAGAAAAACAATACCAATCATGTTGTCAAATGTCTGCTTCAGATCATCCAGATCCCTGAGTTTGAAAAAAAACTTTTCATTTCCTCTGTCAGTCTTTAAAGGATTTATGTCCTCAGAATATACGTCATCTCCCATTCCAAACACATAAAGATCTGTTAAAAGATCAACATTACTGTGAAATGAATGTACAGTATATTTGTAATTTTGCAGAATACATGTATCAGAATAACCACTTGATATATATATATATATATATGGCTTTTCTCCCTTCAAAACTCCAGATTTTGGCAAATGGTGAAAAAAAAAACGATTTTTTTACAAAACTAAATTCTGCTCAGACAAAACTTTTCTTACAGGTGCAAATCTATCAAAACAAAAACAGCGATGTGCTTCATGTTCATCCTCACCAAGTTTTTCCTCCCGTGAAGGGTCATTATTTAACACAAGATCTTTTATTTGAACCACCTTTGGTTTGGGATTTCCTCCCATGTTGGCTTGACCTACAGAGTGGAATGAGGAGTGAAATACAGTAAATTATATATATATATATATATATATATATATATATACTGTATATATAGAATAACACAGCATTAGTGATTTGTAGTGAATTTACAACTTTGCTGATCTGTGGCACATTTGTTTTATATTTTCAAAGGTCTCTAAATAAATACACTGTTAACTACTTTGCAAACACTCAAGTATATTTTTCTTTTCAATCAATTTCACATAAACTCGGATATTATTTAAGAGTCAATACCATCAGTGAACATGATGACGATATGCTGAGTCTGAAGAAAGCCTTCTTTATCTTTTTCCTTCTCTATTCCCATACTCTCTAAAATGCTAAAGTAAGCTTTGGCAATATTTGTCCCTGTTCCCATACCTTTACCTGTTAAACACAAAACACAGGAATATTAAACATGTTGTTTTCATACAGAATTACATTCAGTCTCAACTAAAAAAAGACATTTGAGTACTTATCGCAATACATTACTTACTGTTATATTTAAAATCTTTTAGTTTTTTAAGAATGACTGATAGGTTATTTGCTTGACCCCTCTTAAAGTCTGTCATAGAGACTAGTCTTGTAACATCTGTGGCAAAAACCAAGATCTCATAGTTCGGGGAGACCTCATAATAACTGATCTGTAGGCAAAGAGAATGTAGTTAAATCAGTTTGAATACTATTTATAATTACCGATGAGTTACTAAAGAATATAGTACACAGTTTTGTCAAAAGAATGCTGATATATCGGCACATGTGATTGGTGGGTATTTAGTGGATATGGGTTAAAAATTGGATATACAATAACAAATAATTAGGCTAAAAATAGCTGAAAGTTCAAATTGTAAAACAGTTAACAGACTCTAAGGCCCATGCCATGTTTGTATTATATACCTTTTCAATGAGTTTACTTATGACATCTTTTGACTTTTCAAAGTCCTCTTCGTCTATGCTGTCAGATACATCCAGAGCAATATAGATATCAAGTTTTCCACCCTGATGTACTTGTATTTTTTTCCCGTACTGATCTGAAGAAACAGTGAACAGGTTTCATGCAACGTGGTGACTAAACAGAAAAACCATCACACATGTCATGCAGAGGAAGAGAACAGTACCTGTTTCTTCATGTTGTTGAGAAAGCTCTAGATTTGCTTTAAGAGAAGTGCTGAAACTCTCTGATGCCTCCTCTGGGGTGTCATATGTGAAATCAGCTGGATTTACACAACAACAACAACATAAGTATCCCAGCCTCTTTTTATTTATCGGAACATTTATGGTCGTCATTGCGGAAAGGCCACAAATATGTGCTTCTTGATAAAGAACAGGAAGAAAGGAGTTTTACCGTAACATTGCGGTTCTGTCCCTGACCATTGGCCGTTGTCCTGACAGACTCGCTGTCTGGAACCAATCAGGGCCCAATTGTTTTCACAGTGGTACGTGACTTTGTCATCAATATTAAACACATGACCTGTTCTCACAGTGCCAGGGGGTGTGCCAGGATCAAGACAGTGGTCAGCTGTGAGAACATCAGACTTGTTATTAACATGATATTATTAATAAAAAGTAAGTTCATCATCATCATTCAAAACTGTCAATATTTAGCATGTTTCTAAAAATCTCAATTAAAGGTGCTGTGTGTAATTTTTGGGGGGATATATTGACATAAAATGCAAAATAATATACACAACTGTATGTCTTCAGACTTTACATAATGAAGGGTTATGTTTTTATTACCTTATAATGAGCTATTTCTATCTACATACACCGCGGATCCGCTTACATGGAATTCACCCTGTTGTTTCTAGCCCTAAACAGACAAATGTCTGAAATGTTTCGTAAATACGTTATCTCTTTCGGCAAAGAACCAAAAACGTTCAAGTCTACGTTCAAACGTTCAAAGTATCTTGATTTGTGTTTAGTTTTTTATTTTTCTTTCACCCTTTATTACTGTTACGGTTCTTTTTTCATTGTTTGGCTCAGCTTATCATGGAAATTGTTTGACCCTGCGCTTACCATGATTAAATTGATGGCACTTTTGCAAATCTTGTTGCCCCTGTGTTTCATTCTCTGGCCATATCTATCACAGTGACATCTTTGTCCTTTGTCAGCCACCGTAGTGCTTTGAAAGGGATGGGTGAGCCATTGGTTGCAATTCACTACTTCACCACTAGATGCCGCAAAATTTAATACACTGGACCTTTACTTCAGGTCTGACAGTTTGCCACACAAGCTAACAATAGCTATAAAATCAAAATATGTTTTTAATTCGTGAAAGATATAAATTGTGATACATTTGACTTACCGTTTCTTCCACAGATTGGCGTGCCCCCACTCCACTTCCCGTTCGGCTGGCAGACGCGGGATGCTGAGCCTCTGAATGTATAGCCAGAATGACACATGTAGTTGGTTATGCTGTTCACAAAATACCTCTGCTCATACGGATACACTTCTCCATTTTCAAAACCACGAGGATCAGGGCATGTGATCTCTAAGAAACATTTAGAGACAAATGCAGCATAATTGTTTTTGGAGTACTATTGAAATCACAGATGTAAGATGTTATTATAAACATGAGTAGATTGCAGAAAGTAGGATTTTAAGTCATAATACATTGCTTACTCTTGCACTCTGGTCTGCTTTTGGGCTTTGGTGTCCACCTTCCATTTTTACAATGACGGGTCTTAACGGTGGAGTAATAGCGTTCTGGACAACTGTATCTCAGAACACTCCCTTCAGAATAACCATCTGATAAGGTAAAATCCCCCATTCGAATTCTGAATTTCTCATTAGGGCATAAATTTGAAGACGGAGCACCTGCAGGAAATATCATAGCAGAAGTCCTGATGAAAATAAAAGATGCAAGAGTGCTGAACTTGCCAGCAAAAACTGTTTTATCATAATGTCATTATCATAACTCTTAAAAATAAATCTTAAAAAAATCATTTTTAGTTCTCCAAAGAGCCTTTTAGTAAAAAAGGATATTCTGTGAACGTTAAAAACAGTCCGACAAAGAACTTTGTGGCAACCTTTATTTTTTAAGTGTACCTTTTGTCATTTGTAAGTGTTGAAATGTACACAGTACACACTGTTTTCAAGTTTACTACATAACCCAAAATAAACGCTTTAGAATATATCTATATTATCTGAATATATATAAAACGTGATGTGCAAACATTACAATATATGATTTAATGCAATAAGTAAATAATAAGTTTATTGTATTCAATTAAAAAAAGCAATTTATGTATAATAGCAATGAAGTTTCTCATCATTAAAGCCACTGCAAGATGACCTACCGGTTATAAGAGCACATAACATTGCCAACATTAGTAGATGCAGTGCTTCGAAGGCCATGTTGTTCTGTTTTGGTCCACACAGTAAATGAAACAAAAAAGGTCACAGACATATTTATACAGCAGCGAAAGGAAGTGACTACACTGTGGACATATTTAGCTTGTAAAAGAGAAAATAACCAGCTTAAGCAATAACCTACATCAATGTGAAACATTATTGACACAGCTAGTACACATCCTTGTGTAAATAGAACCTGTTAAATGGTCACCTATTTACTATTTGAAACACTATTGAAAATGGTTTTAATAAAAGGTTTTAAAAAGTTTACACTGTCTGTTCTGGATTGTTTTGGTACACCTTACTTATCTGATGTATTTTCTATTTGGTCAAAAGGACCACCAAATGATCCTGCAAGTCTTTCATGTTCTTTTTTAGAAACTACAGAAGCAGTTTCAGGTGTGATCAGATGATGTTGAAATCAAATGTGGGCCAATAGTCAACTCAAAAGAAATGCCGCAGTGCTTTTAACATGCTATACCAAAGATTTCCATATTATATATTGAAATAAAATAAAATGATGAGATAATCATGTTAGGGTGAACTATAAAATGCATGCAAGCATCCATTCAAATAATCTAAACAAAGACCTTTTACAGCTTCAGATTTATTTCAGTTAGTTATTTTTTGCAAATCGCTGCTGTCCTTATGTCCTTCTGAAACCTTTATATTTCCATTATCATTTTTTTTGCTGTGCGTGTTAATTTGACCTTTTTTAACACTCGCGATTTTACTGTGCATAAATCATTATAATTAGTCACCCTTTATGTTTGTCACTCGGTTTTGCAAACATCTAACCAATAAAAAGTATTAAAAAGTGCTTGTCAACTACAATACAGTATTTAATCATATACAGTGTTTTTCCATTTCCTGAAAATTTGTGAATTTGCACATCCGAGGTTAGAAGGACAGCAACGATACACTGTCGCAATACACATAGTTCTATTTCAGTGATACAGAGAATAATTCCTCAAAACCCCAGTGAGTAATCTGAAGGTGATTCCGTGAGATGATTAAACCCACCTCCACATAAATGAAAGCAAACACATACAGAACATTGCTGCAAACTGTGGTGTTATATGTATTTATTTACATTATTAACATTAACATTTACATTCCATCATTTACAGCAACTTTATATTCATTGCGAGAACCGGCTATTCTAGACACAAGTTGGGAGAGGATCTCCAATTCGCATGTGTTTGGTAGAAAACCCAGGGGAAACCCACACTGACACGGGGAAAACATGCAAACTTCATACAGAAAGGCATCCTGGCTCAGTCAGGGCTGGAACTGGGTTCACAGACGTGATCCAGTCACACAGTATTTAACTTAGGCCTATATATTAACATTATTAACTAATTAGGTCAGTTTGATAGAACATCGATGATGTATTTAAATGTAAATCCACTGTGCACATAAACTCTTCACTTTAGTTAAGAATGTATGTGTAATCTTTCATTCTTTTATTAAACAGTAACTTCTGTGCCTGGTAACACCAAAAATAGCCATCAGGAGAGAAAGTTTAAAAATGAACTTAACTTGAAAAATAACCATATATTGTGCAACATGTGAAGTACCACTATAGAATCATTTTCTATGCAGAGATGTATTTCGGTTTTTGACTTTGTTCCTGGTAATAGAAAAAAGGTTCCCTTTTAATTAAATACTGTGATGAAATCTTGTAAAAAAAAATCCATGTGTCGCAATAAGCATGACGTTGACTTTAATCAAACAAAATTGTTATTTGGAAATAACAATTGTACAGTTTACTTATTCTGTGAATGAAGAACATAAATAAGTGTAATGTTTATTATACTTAATAAATAAGATTGACAACAGTGCACACAGTTGAAGAAACATGAAAATGTTGTTGTAATTACACATGTTCCGTTCAGAGTTTAGTAGGCATAACACAATTGCAAAAAAAAGGAATTTGACCTCCTGAGGTTACTTAACATTTTTCTACCTCTGTTCCAACATGAGACGTTAAAGAATTTTGTGGTTTCATTGAGTAATTAAAAAGTGATTTTTGCAACATTACATTTAATTATGCTCTAATACTTTGTTTTCATTATCAACGTCGTTTCCAAATGCAAACAAGAAACAAAGTTAAATTAATCTAAACGTATGTAGCCTATGTCAAGGGCAGCTTAACCTATAATGCTCTGTACGTGACTTTGGATACAACAGTCTGCCAAATAGATACAAATGTACATTTAAAATTGTTCTGGAGACCCTACAGCCTTTTTAAATATTTCCCAGATTTTTTGGGGTGCAAAACTCTCTGTTTAGATTATTAGTACAGCAAACAAAACACTTACTGATAATAAACTGGATTTATTGCACAGTTTACAGAAAGGTCAGCAATCTCGACCAAAATTGTCTTGATACATTTGTCTGAAAAATAAACCAAATGTTCAAAACAAGCTGACGGTTTCATTTGGACAAAAATTTAAGAGGTGTTCCTTTTTGTTTCTCTTCTCCTAGGTACTTTTGAAGAAACGACCGTATTTGGGGGCTGAACAGATTTGTGTGATAATCTCTGCTATCTTCATCAGAAAGGATGTTGTCCTTTTCTTCATTACATTTGTTCTTCGAGCCCCAGCTTACAACACCAACCTATAAAAACATTATTTAAAGAAATCTTACTTGTTTCATAACCGAACCATGTATTATGGTATACACTTCATACTTGTGCGATGAGTATACAGCCACATCAATATCGTTTTTACAAATCAGCTGAAAATAGATTTCAAACCTCACCTGAATCATACGATCATGTTTATGCAGGTAAGTGGCCCCACCAGAATCACCTGTTACAAAATGTCACAAGCAGACACAAGGAACTATATAAATCCTTCGTGAAATTCGGATCTTTAAAATGAACCTGTAATTGTTTTATACCACCAAATATAAGCGAAAATGAAACATACCTTTGCAAGCAATGTGATCTGTGGTTGGTGATATACCACCACTGCACAGAAAATTGTCTGTAACGATGTCTTTTGCATTCAATATTTTGTCTGTTTTTTTAAATATGTCTGCTTTTTTTGCATCTTCAACACAATCATCCCGCTGCAAAAAGCACATCAATATATATGTCTGTAATAATGATCACTTATATTTGCGATATTGCTGGACTGTTTAGATAAGTTTACCAAACGTGAACCCTTTATGTAAAACAATTTAGGAATATGGTGAATCATTACCAGTCCTCTTTGCTTGATGGTGATGCTTCTAATATATTTTGGAGAACCTTCCTCCATCATTTCTGACGTGAAATTAGCGTTCACGAGATCAGGACCCATTATAAGTTCCTCTGTAACAAATGCGCAGAGACAAATGTTTGTTTCATTGTATTTATGCCATAATATATCTACGTTTTCAGATTTTCTGATTTGCTCTTAACATGCACACGGCTTGTGGCCGATATCAATTTCTTGCGTATGTAGAAGTGTTGATACCTCACCATGTTTTTTGCATGTTCCTTCACTGTCTGAAAGTCTAAGAGCTCCATTGGTTTCCTTGGTGCAGGGGATGCAGATTGTTCTGTAAAGACACATTGCAAAATCTGTTAATTCATTTTATTTATGTTTAACTTTAATTTGAAGTAATTCACGTGTTTGATGAGTTTTGCCACATACCGAATCTCTCGATCCAGTTTGACGGCTTTTTCCAGCTCTATAAGAGCTACATCATATTCGTAATATTCTGGAATTCCAATATGTTTTTTTGCTGTAACATTATATTTAGAATGGAGTATGAATTGTTTCACTTTTAGATCGTCACCTGGAGGTGGAACAAGTAAAGGCATTAAGATTAGCATCACTGTTTATAGGTTCCCTTTATCAATGAGTAAATTAAAATAAGTATAGCTTAAGAACGTAGTATAACCCTTGTTCTTTTTCAGAGTAATGGTGATCTTCTCAGGTTTGTCTCCGAATTTGAAGCAGTGAGCTGCTGTTAAGATGTAAGTTGGTGTGACTAATGACCCCATGCAATTTGACCCAGATGGATGACGCTACGTAAAAGAACAGTGCAGAAACATGACATACCATACATCTCTGAAGCCATATAAAATTCTCTCAAATTTTGCGTCCCCACTTTTTGGGGTAGTTTGGAAATGTTGAAAGCATTGATCAATTTAGGGAGGCACAAACTTCGACCCACTGCTCATCTCTTTTCCACAAGATTACTCGTATGGAGGCCATGCGGTGCAAAAACAAGTATGAACCTTTTGTGGAAGAGAAAGGTTCAGCTAACTAAATTGATGCTAATATATTGACCTATGAGAATTAATATCATGCACAGCCTGATAAAAAAAAAGTTATGCTCACTGTAACTTTAATCTGTGCCAACCAGGGAAATGCACGCCGTTTGTTGTTGGGGACATTTTGTTGAATCCCACACAGTTGATTACTTGTGTCCTCATCTGTTTAAGAAAGCAGGTACATGAAAACAACCAATTACATTAAAAGAGCCAATGAGTTCATTTTTAATGCTTAAAGTGATCCCATAAATTAAAATTCTGTATTAATTTACTCACCCTCATATTATTTCAAACCTGTATGATTTGCTTCCGCAGATCACACAAAAAATATATTTTGAAGAATGTTGATAACTGGCACCCATTGACTTTTTTCGTGTCCATACGTTAAAAGTGAATAGGTGCCGACACTGTTCGGTTGCCAACTTTCTTCGAAATATCTTATTTTGTGTTCTGCGTGAGAAAGAAAGTCATACAGGTTTGAAATGACAAGAGGGTAAGTAAATGATGACAGAATTTTCATTTTTTTGGTGAACTGTCACTTTAAAGGAATCGTTCACACAAAAACACATGGGGGAAGTTGTGGTTTATGGGGGCAGTTGTGTCCTAGTGGTTAGAGAGTCGGACTCGTAACCAGAAGGTCACCAGTTCGATTCTCAGGGCCGGCAGGTAATGACTGACGTGCCCTTGAGCAAGGCACCTAACCCCCATTTTCTCCCCGGGCACTGCAGTGATAGCTGCCCACTGCTCCGGGTGTACGTGGGTTCACTACTCTCTGGATGGGTTAAATGGAGAAGTTACATTTTGGTTACGGGTCACCATAACTGACAAATAAGTCACTTTCATTTCACTTCCTATACAGTACAGCATGTTGTTATTACTTGGAACACCATTTATTAATGTTTCAGTTCCTCACTGAAACCTATAGTTTTACAGGAGTTTCACAGTGTGTTTCACAGAAAACAGTGCCGGTTTTGAACAACACGCAGGCAAGTAAATAATGACAGGGTTATTTCAGGGTTCAAGGAACAGTTCACCCAAAAATGAAAATTCCAGTGTTTTCGCTACATTCATTTCGCCGTGGCGGGCCACCACGCAAACATCCTCCCTGCCATGACTACAGTGACGAACTGTTTCCCATTCATTCATAATTTGTCCGGCCATAATTGCTAAGTTTGCATCTTTTTCACTAGATTTAGCAATATCCGACCCCTTTAGCGGCTTTTGTTCAGAAGACGCATATAACGACAAACCTAGCGTCTTTTTGGATAAACCGTTCATTCAGTGGCAGATGTCGTCAGTATTGCCCCGCTTGCGTAAATAATTTAAGAAACAGTGCTCTTTTAATATTAGCAGATACTTGTAATGTTTTAATGCAACTAAACCATTAGTAACATTAATGTTTTAATGTTACTAAATACTTTTGATGTTACTTAATCCAGACGTTACTTCCGAGTTGAAGTGGAAATTATTAAAATTTCGTGAAGCACGTGAAGGCAGCATTAAAACTACGTGATGTCGTCAAGAATATGTTAATTAGCATTTTACGTCATCAAGCGCCACAGTTTCACAAATTCCTAGCGGAAACACTGAATTCTGTCATCATTTACTCACCCTCCAGCTTGTTCCACATTTGTATACATTTCTTTGTTCTACTGAACACAAGGGAAGATATTTCGAAGAATGTCAGTAACAGATCTCATCTCCCATTTACTGCCATAGTAGGGAAAATAAATACTATGGGAGTCAACGAGGGATGAGATCTGCTTGGTTACTGACATTCTTCCAAATATCTTCCGTTGTGTTAGGCAGAACAAAGAAATGTATACAGGTTTGGAACAACCTGAGGGTGAGTAAATGATGACAGAATTTTAATTTTTTTAGTGAACTGACACTTTAAGTGTGTTTATTTGTTTTTGTTTGTTTTAACCCTTTACCCATGGCCACTTTTAAAATTGATGAATGATCTGTAATGCAATGTGCAGCACTAGATATTAGCGTTGATTTCAATAGAAAAATGCGCGTCAGCCTGTATAATAAAATGCATTTGAATATAGTAGTAACAATATACCTATCATCTTATCAAATGTCTCCTGCACGTCATTCAGATTTGGAAGCACGAAATAGTGCTTTTCATCTCCCCTTTTTGTCACTAACTCATTTATGTCCATATTTATATCACTTCCAACTCCAAATATATAAATATCTGAAAAGAGAAGGCAGATTCATATTTATATCCAATTCTGACAGCATGAATTCATTTTAGTATTAAAGACCTTAACCAATACCTTAATCAATCATATATTAAATCAACATGTGCACAAAAAACAACAACCGAAGAAGGTCAACTGAACATCCAACACCTCATTAACACTTCATCAACAAGATTATAAAAGATTGTTGTATTAAAAACTAAATAATTACTCACCAAGTTTGTTCTCATCAGCTATAAGATGTTTGATTTGATCCACTTTAGGTTTGGGATTACCTCCCATGTTTGCATGACCTATGGAATAGAACACGTAAGCACCTCAAGCGTGTAGGTGTAAGAAGTAATAACACCAAGTCATACCATCAGTGAACATAATGATAACATGTTGAGTCTGAGTGAAGTTCTTATCATTGATCCTCTCTATTCCCATACTGTCTAAAATGGTTTTAAAGGCTTGGCAAATATTAGTCCCGGATCGGTCACCTTTACCTATAATCATGAAAACACCAGAAAAATTGTTAGATAGTAATACCAAGTAACTGTCATTTAAATAGATTATATGTCAAGACATTAATTCAGATATTTTAAAAGCATAAAATCAGTTCTAGTTATTTTAGGACAACAATACCAAATGTATTTACTTTAGTGCCACGCAACTTACTTTCATAAGAAAAATTATCCAATCTTTGAGAAATCTCTTCTAGGTTTTTTTCAGCAGGAATAGTCTTGAAGTTTCTCATAGTGACTATTTCTTGAACCTCTGTGGCAAACATCCGGATCTCATAGTTTGGGGAGACCTGATAATAGCTGATCTTTTGGGAGAATTCACAGTTCGAATTAGTTTGCTATCAACGCAGTTGATGTAAATGATAGGAGCATACAGCAAAAGTGCATTTGTGACAGAAACAGTTAAAATCAACATTTGGCATTTATTACATTCTATTTTATATGTTTCCAAGTAAATATAGGCTGGGATAGGCTATTAAACACACCAGAACTTGTTTTAATTTGTTTGAAAGTGAATGGGTAGTAGAAATCTGTCATTCCATCCCAGATTTTTATTTGTTATTATCACTGTAAAGATGATTTCATAGACATATTTTTTCTTTCCAATGTGTAATTTTTTTGGAGGATCTATTGACAGAAATGAAATATAATATATATACAGTATATGTCTTCAGAGGTGTATAAAGACCGTACATAAGCGTTACGTTTTTTTACCTTAGAATGAGCTATTTCTATCTATTTACACCGTGGGTCCCCTTACATGGAATTCATCCTGTTGTTTCTACAGTAGCCCTAAACGGACAAACTAATCTACAGAGCGCGTTTCGTAAATACATGATCTCCTTCAGCAAAGGAGCGAAAATGTTACAACATCTTAGTGATGTGTCAGCCACCGTAGTGCTTCAAAAGGGAGGGGTGGAGTGAGCCGTTGGTTGCAATTCACAACCTCACCGCTAGATTTAATACACTGGACCTTTAAAACATACTTCACATACAGTACTGGTGAGTTGTGATCAATAAATGTGTATTGCAATGTAAAGTTATTATATCTCAAGTTGGCCTTAAAACAATTTTACTGATGACAAATTGACATAGTTCAGTTGAATGAACTATGAATGAATTGGAGGGCTAGGCGTTGTTCTTATTTTAACAGCCTTGCAGTTCTTATTTTAGCCATATTATTTTCAGTTATTTCAGCTAAAGAAAAACTAATTTGCAATTTATTTTACATACCGTGTCTATAAGTGACTTGATGACCTCCTTTGCTGTTTCAAAATCTTTTTTTTCTATGCTGTCAGACGCATCCACATAAATATAGATATCAAGTGTTCCATTCTGAGCAAGTCTTACTAACCTCCCCTCCTGATCTGCAGAAACAAGAACATTTTGGTTTAAATGTTCAGTGCCAGAACAGTTTTTTTATCCATATAGCAACTACTGATCTTAAAATATAAAGTCAAACAAAGGTACCGTCTTGTTGTTTATGAAACTCCAGATTCATCTTCAGAGAACTCCCGAACGCTTGTGATGCTTCATCTGGGGTGTCGTATGTGAATTCGGCTGTATTTACGCATGAACAACGCAAGCTGTCGTTACTAAAATATTGTGGCCAACATCTTTATTTATCAGCTGTGCAACAGATATTAAGCAAGGAGGTTTACCGTAACATTGCGGTTCTGTCCCTGACCATTGGCCACCTTCTTGACAGACTCGCTGGTTGGAACCAATCAGGGTCAGTTTGTTTTCACAGCCGTATGTGACTTTGTCATCAATATTGAACATATGGCCTGTTCTATGGGTACCAGGGGGAATGCCGGGATCAGGACAGTGATCAGCTGTGATACAAGAGCGAGAAAGTGAAATAGGCAAATGTGATCAAATAGTAATGGATGTTGTAATTGCAGTCCCAGATGACCTATTGTTCTATGCACTACCCAATTACAAAATTATAACAATTACTCACAGTTACGTCCACATATTGGTGTGCTTCCACTCCATTTCCCATTAGGTTTGCAAACACGGTACGGAGAGCCCCCGAATACATAATCGGAATGGCAGGTATAATTGGTTGTGTCATTGACGTAGTACCTATCTTTATATGGAGTCACCTCTCCGTTCTCAAAAACACGAGGATTTGGACATGTAACATCTAAGACAGAAGCCTGATTAAATCTCACTTAAATAAAGCGTAAAATGAGTAAAAACCTGCATTGATTCATATGATGCAAAACAATGTTTCTAATGATCTGTGTCTTACTTTTGCACTGTGCAGTTTTTTTGGTCTTTGGGTCCCAGGATCCATCTCGACACTTACGTGTCAGAAAATTTGGGTAAAAGCCTTCAGGACAGCTGTATTTTACAATAACTCCGTGCGAATTTGAAATAACAAAGCTCCCTCCAGTAATGGACAGACCCTCTGTGGGACATGGCTTGTTTTCTCGTGACATTAAAGATGGAGCACCTGTAGTAAAAACAACCAGACTGATGGATAAGGACATAAAATGATAAAAGACAGTACAAAATGTCAACTGTTGCACCAGAAACCAGCTACAGAAATAAAAGATACCTTATCAGAGAAGGCACAGCTTTAGCACAGCATTACATTTTAGATATTATGGGGATTATTTGTGTGATGATGTGAGCAAATAAAAAATCAACTTCCCTTGACTGAAGATCTTGAAAATAACTCCAGAACTGACTTACCTGTGATCAGAGGACAAATCACAGCAAGCATGAACCAATTCAGCCATTGCTTACTCTCCATTTTGTTTTTCTGAGTCTTTTGCTGAGATGAAAAACAAATCAAATGGACGAGGAACATTTTATACTGTGGTCACTCAGATTGCGTTATTTACATTCAGTAGACAATGTTTAACCTTAAGTCAAATAAAGAGGGTCAATGTTCATATAAAGAAAATCAATTTCCCGGCACATGCTGCAAAGTCATCAATGCGAAAACATGCTACGCAAAAACATTTACAGTAATAATTGCTATATGCGGCCGCGGAAAAAAACAGACCTCTTCAGTTTTGCCTTTAATCAGCATTTCTTCACGTATTGGTCATTCCAGTCTAGTGTGTGTTGAATCTCAACAGAAACAAACATCAGGAATGATTTATACAGTCGCCGAAAAGAGAGAATGCAAAAATACATGAAAGTTGTGAAAAAAATCTGGCTTATTTCATCATATACTCATTTTTGAACTGATCCTAAAATACATGTAAAAGCATTAGTATTTTGTTGTTTAAACATGAATATGAACTTGTTTTCTTTCAAGATCTGCAAATATAGCATCTTTTTTTATGTTGGTCCCATTTCAATTTTCTGGAAATAAATGGAAATATAAAAACAATATTTTGGAATTTGGGAGAAATGTTGTCACCAGTTCACAGAATTAAACAGAATTATCAAATTATTAATAAAACACTTGTTATTTTACTTGAACACAAAACTAAAAATTCAGGGAAAACTAAAAATAATTTCAGAGTGGTCTCTTAATGTTCTTCACCACAGCTGTATAATCCTGGATTCTTTTTGACATTTTTCAAAATGTATAACAGTCGAATCATGAGGGTAAACATTTCACAAATATATCTTTTTACTTTTTAGGTTGAAACCCCCTTATGTTTTATATATTTATTTTTGGTCTAGAGAGCAACTTGGGTATATTTAAAAGTCATTTTACTACTTTAAATCCTGTATAGAAACATTTTATCTTTCCTTGAGATGTTATAGATTCAGCCATAATAATGAGAAGATGTGAATCTTTAACTATTATCATAAAGGCAATTTTATTTAATTGTAGAAATGTCTACAATAGCAGGAAGCACTGTGAGCCCGTCTCTGGCTATATTTCATTATTCAGTGTTTTTTTGGCCTTCATAAATTGTCTGATCTAGTGTTTCTTTCAGTATTTACTAAAGCATTAGCTGTACAGCTATTCAGACAGACTCATCTTTGGAACCAATCAATACATTTGTTATTGACTTGGATAAACACATGACCTATTTTCCTTAACTGTTCAAACACACAGAAAAAGAAAGACTAACACTGACGGAGCACAGAGAATATATGAAATGGTACAGATAATCCTAATAAACTAT
Source organism: Triplophysa rosa (assembly GCF_024868665.1). NCBI lineage: Eukaryota > Metazoa > Chordata > Actinopteri > Cypriniformes > Nemacheilidae > Triplophysa > Triplophysa rosa. Next base: position 10,665,349 of record NC_079908.1, read on the forward strand.
TTACTGTTCTTTGTAAATATGGCACATGTATTTATATAGATTACGAACAATGTGTGCATATACATTGTAAGAAAATAAAAATATTGTTTGTGTGAAAATATATAGGCTACTGAGAAAGTTCTTAAAAGCTAAAGCAGAAGTGTTATGTAAATCATGTAAAAAATATAACATCAGCATTTTCTGATTCTTATAAATTGCCAATATGTATGCCTATGTTGTTATTATTTATATAGCCAACCAAAAAATACATGTATTTCTCTTTAAAAAATATTTACAGAATATTACAGTTATGTAGCCTATGTCGCCCTCTGCTGTAATTCACTATATGAAACAATATATTAATCTTCGTATTTGTAAATATCTTTAAATAACGTCAATATTGTCTTTTAAGGCAAAATGTTAATGTTCCCTCATTTGTCACTGCTGATAAATGCGTTTGCATAAATTAATCAACACGGAGGCTCTAAATGTGATACAAAGTTAGGCTACTGGAGTTATTAGTAAGTTCAAATATTATTTACACCCTACTGTAACACACAAATTTACTGTAGGCATGTTTATTGTAGGCCTACTATCGTGTGCAGAGTGGCCTCTTATTTGTTATGTGAACACAACAACCGTAGGCGGAAGCACTGTCGTTGCTAAGAGACGTATGGAAATATAAAATAAACACGTCACTCATTTTCACGTGCTTCAGCTGTGTCACTACGGCAAGCAGCAGGTGTCCGACTTGACTGCTCCTTTTTCAACTCCTCCCTCTACTGCAAGCGGCTAATCTCGCCGATCGGTCTGCAAGGCGCCGCATGAGCTCGAACAAGCCTACTGTTTTCGAAATTCCCCGCGCTCGCGCCGTGTGCTTAGATAGGCCCTGTCCCAAATGGCGCACTCCGGTCTTGTGGACCTCCTTTGAGTCCACACTTGGTGACGTCAGAAAGTGGGAGTGCATTTTGGAACAGACTTGAGGTCATCACGCCGGAAAGAGCGAGAGGCTACTTGCTGCAGAGCAAATGGGTGGAGCTTATTCGTAGCTCCTCCTCGCTAGACGTCCAACGAGGAGGAGCACATGTCCAGCGAGGAGGAGCTACATCGCAGCACTGTAACTTGCGTGCTGCTGCTTCACACAACTTGGAAAGATGGCGGACAGTCACAGACAATTTGAGGTAATGGCAGAATGCAAACACTGAACTTTCAAACATAAAATGAATGTGAATGTCCTTGAATGTGTAATCGTGCATAAGTTGACGCTAGCGTCAAACACCTAAATACATGTAGGCTAATTTGTGGTTCAGCGAAGCATTTTTAAGTTTTGTTTCCGCTACTTTTAACAGTGTATATTATAACCGATTCATTTCATATTATTTGTATTAACACGTGGACACCACTTATTTTAGCAATGCTTGTTTTAATGTAAGGGGTAATTCAGGTCTAAGTGTGCATACAATTATTTTAATGCATGACATAGAGATGAAGAACCACCCGAAGCGAAGCTCACAGATGTGAAAACCGGAGTGTTTAATGCACACCTAGGCACGTATTACCCTGCTTATATCATGGTCTTGCCACAATTAATAAGGTTAAAACTGTCATTGATTTTGGAAAGACACTGTGAGTATCTATGCAAACTGACTGGAACTACATGTGCAGTAAACGGTTTTAATGCGCACCACCTTCCAGCCAATAAGAATCCAGTATTGAGACTGACCATGGTATAATACAGTATGATAAATTTTTTGTTGTGACTGCCCCAGATTTATTGTTGTATAATAATTGAATTTATGTTTTATTATAGAAACAGCAGAGAAATGTCATCATATAATACATTCATAGTACACTATATAGCCCACTGTATGTACAATATGATCTTATTCCATTCTCTAATAACAGGGTGCACCACTTCAGCTTCAAGGGAATGACTGTGGAATATTCATGTTGATGGTAAGTGTTCATAATTGCTATACCATTGTTTCTGATCTTATATTAACAAATGCAGTGTTTAGCACACACAGAGTTTTGATTTTGTGTTTTAGTACGCCATGTATGTGACCCTTGGAAAGCCCTTTGATTTTTCGGCAGTGAGTTTTATCAATTTTTTGGTTATTTGTTCACCAAAATGGACTGAAAAGACAATTTAGTATCGGTGCCAATTAGTAAAAGACAATTATTAATGACAATTAATGAGAATTATTATGACTTTTTACTTGACATGTTTTATTAATTAGTTTGACATGCCTGAATCAGGAGGTGGTGGTGCCATCAGTTACTACAGGCATTTCCTCTGGCAAGGTATGATATTGCTAACTATACTTTGAATGAAGATATTCATTGTGTGCATTTCTCAGTATACAGGTCATTTGTTATAAATAATGCACAGTGGAATAGAGTGTACTGTTTTGTCACTTTTTCTATAAAGCCAACAGTCAGTCACCAAACCAATGATCCAACTGGATCTAAACGTTATGGAGGTCACCCCATCTGTGCCAGACGTCATGGAGATCACCTCAGCTATGAGAATCGATGTATGTACAGGGAATATTTATGTATTGTTTGACTTGTTTATGCAATTACCTTTCCTGTTTCATAAGTGTTTGAGCAACACTTGACATTATTATTCATTATCTTTATTTATTTGATTATATTATTATCTTTTTGCAGAAAGGACTCGGCTGTGATGAAACAGATTCTGCTCACTGTGACTGGGTGAAGGAGTACCGAACCCACTTTGCTGGGAAAGTTCACCTTCCACAGGTCACAAGAATGAACGAGGATGATCATTGACCAATAACTGTCTGTCTGTCTGTCTGTATGAAAAAAAAAAAAAATCTTGTTCATTCTCTCCTTTGCTTACTCCAGCTTTAATCCTAGTAGAATGGCCTTGTAAACTAACGGTACTGTTTAGCGTGTTGACAAAATGTTTATACTGTATGCTCTCCTACTTGTAAGTCGCTTTGGATAAAAGCGTCTGCCAAATGAATAAATGCAAATGTAAATGTAAATTATTCCTTGTTGGCTATAACAATGCGGGACCTATTTATTGACACCATTTTCTATGATGGTGGCATGGATCAGGACAAAATCCAGGCTCCTTTTCACCTTTGAGAGAGTGCAGGACATGTAGTTTTTCATGCAGGAAGTATATGATAAAAGAAATATTTGTGTCTTGCCTGCACAATCCTGACCTTTAAAAAGCTAACTGGTGGTGTAGATCTGTGTTAATTCTGTAAATGGTTTTGTATTGTCATGGAGTTTTAGGTGTTGTAAAATGTCTTGTTTTTGACCAATTAAAGTTTTGTGGGGAAAAAAGGTTACTTTATCCATGTGATTGTCTTAATCAAAAGGTAATGAGTCCATCCAAGATTATATTCCTTATACATTATATTCACAACTATACTGCTGTACATGCATTCATTTTTATTTGGCAGCGGCTATTTGCACTAAGTGAAAATAGTGACAGATGATATTTACACTAAGTTTAAATAGCTGTAGGTTCTCTTTACACTAAGTGAATAGAAGCATTTCTTAGCGATATGCTATTTTCACTAAGCAAAAATAGCTGTATTTTCTTTTGATTAACTGTAAATAGGAGTTAGATGCTATATTGATACTTATAAATAGTGGCAGATACTATTTGCACCTCAGTATTGTTGTGCATTAAACATTATGAAATAATAACCGTGTAAATCATTATATTTATCCAAATAATTAAAAGGATGGTAACTTATTGAGATAATAAAGCCCAATACCCAACGTTACCCTTAAACTAAACTTTTTGAATAAAAGGTCATTTTAAGTTTAAATTGATTTTATTGAAAACAAATGCCTTCCTGATCTGATATGTAATGGAATTAGGTAAAAGAGCATTTTTGGCTAAAGGTGAATAAGAACCCCTATCTCCAGCGTCAATCCTCTACACACCATACCTTACGCCACTGTGGCCGCTGTTTGAAATTACGTCGACAACAAGGTTACCTATTTGTACTCAAATTGACACCCCGTTTTTATTTTTTGAAGTGGAGTCTACATTTAAGTCTACATTTAAAAGGAATTAACGAGATGAGACAAGCTAATAGGTGATCATTTTATTTTTTATCACACCTGTAAGGGCAAAGCAAAAACCATATCAGCGTTTTTTTACATTAATGAATTATATATGTTATATGATTCACAAATAGCGTTAATTTGGTGGGGGGACGAAAGCAGGGGTGCAGATAGTGTAAGTCATACTGTTTCTCATAGAAACAATGTCATGCAAACATGACAAAAGTTAAAGAGAGGAAATTAAAGTACGACCCATAGAGGTGAACCTTACGTAGCTCCTCCTCGCTGGACGTGACGTGAAGCTCCTCCTCTCTGGATGTGATCTGTAGCTCCTCCTCGTTGGGTCTGTAGCTCCTCCTCGTTGGACGTCTAACGTCCGCCCATTTGCTCTGCAGCGAGCACCACTTGAGTTACAGTGCTGCGATGTAGCTCCTCCTCGCTGGACATGTGCTCCTCCTCGTTGGACGTCTAGCGAGGAGGAGCTACGAATAAGCTCCACCCATTTGCTCTGCAGCGAGTAGCCTCTCTAAAAATGGAGAGACACTCTACGGACTCGTAGACTTGGCGAGCATGCGCAATTTAAGTCCACGAGACCGCAAGTCCACATGAAGTGCGTCATTTGGGACAGGACCATAGATGCTGTTGTAAGGGAAGACGGCGAGGGTTAACTGCGACTCGGTGAGTAAACTTCAATGACTTCAGACTTCAAATGTTCCTACTGTCTTGGAAACTTGGAAATAACAGATCAATGATGATAAAAAATCCGTATGATCTCTAAAATGTCATTTTTAATCGTCAGTAACGTTAAGTGAGAATATTCGCTAGATTTTTTAAATCCTTATCTAGACTGGAAAAGTCAGGGAAATTAGTTTGTCCTAAGAATTTAAGAACAGTACCCTGAATAAAAAGTTGCATAAATTGTATGTGGTTAGGCATAAAATGATGTGTTAACCGTGCGTTTTTATTTTATTATCACCCGTGCATTGATTTTTTTAATAAACATTCACTTTTCAATAATCTTCATGTGATATGGCTATAACCTTGCAACTGTAGTGTGAACTGTAAATATGTCGATTTTTTATGATCAATGGGAAACAGGCAAGTCTGTAATTTGGCGCGCGCGCCAGTGCGTGCTAACTAAACACCGGAAAATATGAGCGTCACACGTGCAGTTTGAGCGCGCGCCTAGTACATTGCGCGCCTGGACTTCATCTGAAGCTAGCTCTCCTCCACAGTAAGTTTATAGTAACTGAAATAACGCGATTTGGATGTGTGTCATAAGGATACGTGATTTATGTGTAAATATGATTATTATTTTAATAGTAACATTTGGACAAACACCGCATACTTCCACTATCTCAGTAATATAAACTCCTGTTGTATAGTATGTTAAAGGTTTATTAATTTACTTATCGAGTATTGTGGTTTATTTAGACGGTGTATAAGTATTGTTTGGGATTGTATATTTAACCATTGATGTCCGCCTTGATAGACCGTTTAGCGTGGCTTCATTCATTCAAATGACATTTTGATCAGAGCGGATGCGTGTAGTGACATTACCAGGATATACGCAGTGTTAAATTCTCGCTTCTTTGGTACACGTGGTAGATTTGACATTAATCGTGGAATACACGATTATACCTTATCCCCTTTTTTGTTTTTATTAGTTACACAAATTATGGCCTTGCATATTAAAAAAGCAGATTTTGAAGGTATACGTTAAGAGTATTTGAAAAAACATTCAAATTGTCCCAATTGGCTGACCATACCACAATTTTTCTCAAAAATAATTTGGAGATAATAAAAGCAATCAATTGTATTAAAGAATTTTCTTCAGTATCAGGTTTAAAAATGAATATAAATTAGTCAGTAGTGTTTCCACTTAAATCATGTGATTTGATAGAATTACATGGTATTCCTATTAAACATACAGTTACATATTTAGGAGTTAACATACACAAACAAGGAAAATGAACATAGTATGCATAATTTCATGCCTATAGTTAATAAAATTAAAAGTAGATTTAATATCTGGCTTCAACAAGATCTACCCTCTGCAGGGTCTTGCTATCTAAAGCAGAAGGGATATCAACATCTGTTTATGTATCCTTAGCTTTACATATGCCATCTAAGATATACAAAGAATTGGACAAAACATTGTTTAATTTTATATGGAGAAATAGACCACATTATTTAAGAAAGGATATTTTATGTAAACCAAAAATCAAAGGTGGATTATCTGTACTTAGTTTTGAAACCTTAAACAATGTATTAAAAGTCAATTGGTTACTTAAATTCATGAAAAACTCAGATAGCATGTGGTATACATTTCCAAAACATGTGTTTGATTTAATGGGTGGCATAGATCTTTTATTGAGATGTGATTTTAAAATCAAGAGTTGGTATGAAAAGGATATTGTGTTAATTAGACAACTTTTCAATTCTAGTGGTAATTTATTAACCTATAAAGAATTCTTGGATAAATTTGGGTTTCCAGTTACACCAAAAGAGTATGCTATTGTGTTTGATGCCATTCCTCAACAATTAATACATTTTGTAAGAGCTTGTGGAAGTGTCACATCTGAGGTAATTTATGTTAAGGACAGCATGTTTATAGGAGAGGTTGATATTTATAAACACAGCTGTTCTAATAAACACATAAGGAATGTTATGTTAGGAGAAATAGCTACTCATAAAAACTTATTTTGGTCCAATATGTTTAGAAATATAAACTGGAAAAAAGTTTGGTGTATCAGTGAGAAATACTGTTTAAATAATAAGGTAAAAGAGGTTACATTTACAATTCTTCATGGTATATATCCAGTAAAAAGTGTGTTGGAGAGATTTCATTTATATATTGCTTATTCCTGTGATTTCTGTTTAAAAGAGAAAGAATCTATCATCCGTCTGTTTTATAATTGCATGTATATTAAGATTTTTTTGGTGGATATGGAAAACTTTATAAGAAAGAAAACAGACGTTATATGGAAGTTAAATGTTTTTCATATTTGCATTTATCTTTTCAGTGGAAATCACACTACCTTCAATTATTTTGGGAAAATTTCATATACATAAAAAAAAGTGGACAGGATCCAAACCGAATTTCTCTCATTTTCTTCAGGAGATTAAGGACTCTACTGCACCAGTCTGGAAGGCTCAGTTAATAAAAAAGCAATGAAGACTTACAATATTTTTTCTAAATATTTGAATAATGGACTTTGCTCTCTGGCTTTTTGTTAATTGATGTTCATATTATTGAAAACGTATTGTATATACATGTATATGTGATGTTTAGATTGTACATCTTGTTGTATATTATGTTAAGTGAAAAAAAAAAGTTCTCGCTTCTTTTCAGGTATTTTTTATATAAATCTCTCTTAAACGTATTTCGGAAAGCAGAATAATCTCCAGAATAGTATTTAAATATATTACTATACACATTAAAAAAAATATGTGGTGATGGGTCTTGTGGGTAAATCACAAAATCTATGACATCCACCCTGTTGAATTATAGCCTATATGTTGTCACAGCTGTTGTCTTATTTATTTTGACCACAACTTCTGTTGTGTATTAATGCCAGTTTCAGTAAACACTAGATCTATGATCTAACAAATATGTAATTTTTACATTAACTTTGCATACTTCATGTAAAATTCTTTCTGTTTTGCAGATATTTCCAAAATGAGACATTGTAAGGGAGCATCAACTAACAGGTGAGTGAAGTGCTTTTTACAAGAATACTGTAAATCAGTTGATCATGCTGGGTTATTAATGTGTATTCGTATAATCTTGACAGCGGCCTCGTAGCTGCTATTTTTTTCTTGCTGGGAATGGGAACTCTACTTCCATGGAACTTCTTCATAACTGCAATGAATGTAAGACGCACCTTTACACATTTGAAGACTTGGTTCTTAAGTCTATCATCTCTTATGTTCTCATACTCCATTTATGTTTGTTTGTAGTATTTTACTGGCCGCTTGAATGGTACAAGCTGCACAAATGGTACTGAGCAGGCAGACTCGGACCCTTACATGTTCAACAACCTAAGTGTGCTGATAGCCCAGCTTCCTTTGTTGCTATTCACATTTCTCAACTCCTTCCTGTACCAGCAGTGAGTATTTGATTCCAGCAACATTTTTTAACTCATGCAAGTCTAAGTGTAATAGCGTTTGTCTTTTTCTTGTTTAGCATCGCGGAGAAGGTGAGGATTGCTGGCAGCATGGTCTTCATTTTACTCCTCTTCATTCTTACGGCCAGTTTGGTGAAGGTTGAAATGACCCTGGACCACTTCTTCTCCATTACCATGGCAACCATCTGGTTCATTAACAGTATGTTTCGTAAAACTTCCCACATGCCATGTCATTTTAATTTGAATTTAAGCATTTCGGTTCATAATCTGTCTCTTAACTTTGTTTCTGTAGTGTTTGGAGCAGTGTTGCAAGGCAGCCTGTTTGGTCTGGTCAGTAAACTACCTCCAAGATACAACTCCCTGTTTATGAGCGGCCAGGCAGTTGCAGGCATTTTCTCAGGCATTGCCATGCTGTTATCGAACATCCGTAAGTACCAGTAAGGTCTATTTCATGGCAGTTACATTAAAATAAATAGATTTATGCTGAAAGCTGTCTTTTTGATTTGTCTATAGTGGAAACCGACTCTGAGAGTTCTGCTCTGGGATATTTCATAACCCCCTGTGTGGCCACTCTTATTACTTTGTGCTGTTACCTCATACTGCCTCATCTGGTGGGTACCACAAGCCATTGTGATTTTACCTTAGTTTACTGAACTTTCAAGATTCATTTAATGTAAAAATTGACTAAACATAAACTTCTTGTGCCAGTCCCATTTAGTTAGCGCTATTGCGAATATTTTGGTTCTAAAATAGATTTTTTATTCTAAAATATTGCTATTTCTTAAACACTGATTTGATCCAGCCCACATTGTTAAAAACGGATCTGGGCTGCGTTTCCCGATAACGTTGTCTCTTAGCGCGCTATGAAGACTCTAAAGGAACACCTTAACTCAAGTTATACCTTTTCTAGGCGTGTTCCCGGAACTATACCTTTTGAGGTTATTTAAGGTAAACCTTCTTAAGTGTGACGTTAGCAGGTGCTGTCCATGGCGGTGGTGCTGAATAGGTCGATATCGATGCCTCGAGAGTCGATTGTTCGCTCTACCTTGCGTTATAGAGTGGGTAAAGTATTGAGAAAACAATGTTTATTATAAAGAAACGCTTTAGAAATAGTAGAAATTGCATTTATCAGGGCTCACTGAAATAGTATAAATAAAGAATGAAGTGTGTGTGTGTGTGTGTGTGTGTGTGTGTGTGTGTGTGTGTGTGTGTGTGTGTGTGTGTGTGTGTGTGTGGTGTTGTGTGTGTTGTGTGTGTGTGGTGTGTTGTGTGGTGTGTGTGTTTGTGTGTGTGTGTGTGTGTGTGTGTGTGTGTTGTGTGTGTGTGTGTGTGTGTGTTGTGTGTGTGTGTGTGTGTGTGTGTGTGTGTGGGTGTGTGTGTGTGTGTGTGTGTGTGTGTGTGTGTGTGTGTGTTGTGTGTGTGTTGTGTGTGTGTTGTGTGTTGTGTGTGTGTGTGTGTGTGTGTGTGTGTGTGTGTGTGTGTGTGTGTGTGTGTGTGTGTGTGTGTGTAATTTTGCATTTTGCATCCGGGCCCGCACCCTCACGGCCATACGTTTTCTGCGTTAACCAGCTACATTAATTGGCTGTTTGGCTTCGCTTATTTTTGAAAGGGTCATTTATATTCTCATAGTTTGCCATCATGTGTTAATGTTCTCCACGATCTGTGTTGATTCACATTATTGGCGTAAATCACTCATTTGTGTATAGGGATAAGTGTCCCACCCGCAATGGCATGGAAGCCTTGATGTCCCTCCATCACGTCGTGCCTGGCGAAAGGCATACGTATGTAATCGGTGGCATGACGGAGCAGGAGGTTTGTCACTGAGTGAACGCACCGCCACACCGAGGTCTTTCTCAGCCCATATTCATCCCCAAACACCTCCAGAAAACTCCCCACGGCATAAAAACGAAGAGCCACCATGCAGAAGCTGATTTTCGGGGCTGAGGGGGTAGCTCCGTCGAGTTTGTCTCGACAAAGTTGGGCCAACAAGATGCAAGAGCTGCAGAATTTGCTCCCGTGGCAGGCTAAATTTGTGTAGAATTTTCTCTTCTGACATGGTAGCCAGGGCACTAAAATGTTGTCTAATGAAATTGTGCAAATACACTAACTGGCTCCGCGGACGGCGCCGTCTTTGATTTAAGACAACTATTCGCTGTCTCCAACCATCAGTGTATGACCATTTTATTCATGAAAACACTTCAATAGCCTACACTGAGTGTATTAAACCCGAGTATTTTATTTGTAAAATTAAAACTAAGTTAAAGTAAAAATGTAAATTTAATACTAAATAGAATTTTATATTATATTATTATATTACATTTTATATGTGAAATTAAACTGCGACGTAGAAAAGCTTTTTGCATAGCGGTATGAACCATCAAAGGCGATAAGGTATAGCTTAGCGCTGTCCAGACCAACCTTACGAAAGTATGACTTACAGAAGGTATACTTAACTAAGAAGTATTAACGATAAGGTATAACTTAAGAACGATGTAGCGTTAAGAAGGTTTTGGGAAACGCAGCCCAGAACACTATAGAAAATGAGTGGGATGAATATAACATTTCATAATGTTATATTCCCCCCCACTTGGAATATTGTAGATTTTTTTAAATAAAAGATCAAAAGGAGAAACAATGCAGACCAATATGTACCAAGGGTGCCAATAATAGTAGAGGGCGCTATGGCAATTATTTCTGATACTGTAGAAAAATGATGTCCTTGCTTGGTATATTTCAGAGTTTTGCTCGACTTTATTTGGAAAGTGGCCCCACTGATAAAGCAGAGACAAGGAAAGAGCCATTAACAAATAACTGTGGTATGTGTCAGATTTTTTCAGTGTCTGGATAAATCACAAAGCCTCTCAGTGCTGGTTCTGCTGTATTCTGAATTGTGTTTTTGTTGCTACAGAGAGTGTGACATTGGTTAACGTGAAACTGAATGATGAAAGTGGGTTGGAGGCCAATGGTAAAGCTGTCTTTACGGAGTCTGATTCTGAATCATGTAACAAACTGGATGAGCATAAACAAGAACCCACTGAAGAGAAGTCAACTGTGCCTCAAGTCTTTGAAAAGGTATATAAACGTAACATTTATACGTTGTACATTTTTTTATTCTCAATCACAGACTTTCAAAGTGGTCTCAGTCTTTTTAGAGCAAGTAGCAAGTGTTTCACTGGATTTTCTTTTTTTTTGTAGATTTGGGTGATGGCGTCTTGTGTGACTTGCGTGTTTGCTGTCACATTGTCTGTTTTCCCAGCAATTACTGTCAATACAAAACCTAAAGGCTTTTTTGAGGGGAAAGGTGAGTCTATACAAAATAGCAGTTTATTATCCTCCAGACTTTGTGCATTTTTTTTTCAAAACACTTTGATCTTTTTATTTTAGATAAAATCTTTGTGCCTTTGTGTTCATTCATCGTCTTCAATGTCATGGACTGGATTGGTAGAAGTCTCACTTCCCGTATTCAGTGGGTAGGTCTGAGCCTGAATTAGCACAAAACTGAACAATGGCTAACACCTAAAACTGTTCTTTGTCTAACGTCTCATTTGATTCTTTTCCCAATACTCAGCCTTCAAAGCAGAGTTGGTTGTTCCCTCTCTTCGTGTTATTACGAGTCGTTTTCATTCCTGCCCTCATGCTGTGCAACGTTCAGCCACGCATCTACCTTCCTGTCTTATTCGATCACGACATGGCCTATCTAGTCTTCATGTCATTGTTTGCCATGACGAGTGGATATTTTGCCTGCCTCTCCATGAGCTATGCTTCACAGTAAGTACTCCAGAAGTCAACACCAAATGCATTCGTTAAGGCTGTATACTGACAATCAACTACAGGAATTCAGCAAAAATGCTATTGCCGGTCTTCTCATTGAGAACAAAAGTCTTTGTCCCTGATGACCGCATGTCTGAGAGTGTTTATTTTTTTGTTTCAGACTGGTAAAGCCTAAAGATGCAGAGACAGCAGGAGCTTTGATGACTTTCTTCCTGGCGCTGGGACTGTCTCTGGGTGCTGCATTCTCCTTCGTCCTTAAGAAAATGGTTTAAGGGAAATAAGACGAGCCGAAGGAAAATGCTGTTCTTTCAGTTGTCGTGAAGGTTACGCTTCTTCAAATTTGGTCATATTTACTTGAATGTAGTTTGTTCTTGTATTCCAGCGGGATGTTTCTTTTAAAGGGAAATTGAAGAGGGTTTTTAAAGCACCTTACTGATTTTAACTGTTTGTCCTTTTATACCTTTTATACAATTTAGTTTTTTATTTATTCCATTTTTTATACTTTTTTATTTTATTCAGTTCATGTTTGTAAACCTTTATTTTTTGTAGTGGACTTTTGGCTCTATTTGCTTTACTGTTTACGTTTTTAAAAAAGCACTGGCAACTGAACAGGTTTTGATAAAATATTAAAATATAACAAAAGCTTTTTTAATAAATGTCTTGCATTGTTTTAATTGTGTGACCTATGCTTACTTGCAGAAGCCCCACGTAAGAATTAGATTATACAATTTATACAGATAATGTTATTTCTAAGAAGAAAAGAAAAGATTTCTATCTACCTTTCACACACACTGACACAAATTTCAATGGTTGAAACAACATGAGATTATACTTTAGGATTATTTATTAATTCTTCCTCCAAAACATAAGCCATTTGTATGAAGGGAGAGCAGATCTCTCCGTAACGGCACCTTTGTGAAGAATAATTTTCAGTTCAATTCTTTGACTTTTCAGTCTCTATTGGCTTATTTAAGTTGCTCACAACATATGGGATGTGTTCACTTTTCATTGCATGTCACCTAATACACAGGCCCAAACCACTGCAGCAAAACTGACCATTAACTGTGTGACATTGTTCTTGGCGTTACATGTTTAAGGGTTTCATGACGTGAACGTATGTAAAGGGGGTTGGGAGTAGGGGATGTTGTGGGTGCAGATATGACAGGAAGGACCCTACAAGTCACTCTCTCCATACAGGGCGCTGGAGAATGAGATGTAGTCAAGGGCACCTGGTGGAGCATCGCTGATCATGTACTTTGTCATGCGGCTGATACAGTATTCAGCTTGTTCTGGGGGAAGCTCCCTCCTCAGCTCCTCTACTGTGATGTAAGCCTGGAAAACATAACGGAGGTCAGAATATAACATTTTACCTATATTAACATAATTGTGTGTGTTCAATATTATAGATGTTGAGTTCACCTTGTCAGAAGCTAGGATCTTGAAGGAGGCCATGACCTGCTCAGCAGTGTCTGTCTCAGCTGTCTCCCTAGTCATGAAGTCAATAAAGGCCTGGAAGGTGACCACTCCTGTGTTATTGGCGTCCACCAGTGTCATAATGCGTGCAAATTCAACTTCACCCTAAAAGAAAGATGGAAGTTACAAAAATGGAGAAAGCTGATTTTGTGGGGCAGTCCTGGTGGATTGTTGTTAACCAACTAAATTTTACCAGATCGTAACCCATAGAGATCAGACAAGCACGGAAATCATCAGGATCCATCATGCCATTCCTCTTCTGCAAATACAAGACATTTGGAGAGATTTACATGGCCTGTTTTGCAGATTTGTAAATGTTGACAATTCTAATAATTTGATTGATCAAGAAACCAAAACGTCTCTGTGTTTCTCACCCGGTCAAAGTGATTGAATGAGGCTCTGAACTCGTTCAGCTGTTCCTGACTGATGCCCTTGGCATCACGAGTCAAGATCTGGTTCTCAACCTCATTGATAGTGCGGGCAATAGTGGTGAGGAGCTGCTCCCAGCCCACGCGGACGTGCTGAAACCGACGAGAATAACAAACAGCAAACTGAGATCGTAGAAAGACATGGACCTCTTACACTATACCACCAATGATGAGATATAAACCAATCGGTTAGATACATTTTCTTACCTCCATGGTGTAGTTGGTGTGCTTGTTGTCAAAGATAAGTCCCTCCTGGCTGAGCTGGTGGTCTCCCTCCAGTTTGTCAATGTTACATTTGTAATTGATGATGTTTTGTTCGTATGTCTTCAGACTGCCCATCTGTTCCTCTAGGGAACTGGCAATGTCAATCGACACGTGGCCGATTTCCTTTTGACATAAGGGAAGATCATTTCATTTGAAACATTGTGTAACACTGTACCGTTTTAATTGAAGTGACGTTATGAGATAAGGTGTATGGTGAAACACCTCCATCTTGGTCTGAATCCAGGGTCCGATGATGTTGGCCTGAGCAGCGAACTGGCGCCTCAGCCTCTCATTGGCCTGCTGCCTGGCAACTTCCTCCTGCAACATCTGGTCACGCATTGGAACCAGTTGCTTCACCTGTTGTGTGGAAGAAACAAGACTCAGCTGTGATGACAGTTACATTTTTTGCATAAAATCGGCCGATTTTATAAATGTAAACTATTTTTCATTGGAGTGTGAAAAATAGCTTTTATATACCAATACCAATTATTGGCCGATATATCGGTGTATAGTTTTAATCAGTTCTAACATTGTTAAGTACTCACAGCTTCCCATTTGTTGCTGATATCCTGAGGGGAGAGAACCGTATAGAGGTTCTCGCCCACTAACTTGATCCCGTATGTTTGAGCAATCTTCAAGATTTCGTTTTGAATGCCCATGATGGCCATCCGTTCCTTATCGGCTTCTGGTAGAGTAGCTTTAAACTGGTCATGGGCTGTGATCAAACTCTGAGAGCAGATATTCACAGATGAACATTTTACTCTTATAAGCAAAATTAGTTAAAGGGATAATACACCCAAAATGCAAATTCCTTCATCATTTATTCACCCTCTTGTGATTTCAAACCTGTATGACTTTCTTTCACAGAACACAAATAAAGATATTTGGAAGAAAGTCGGTAACCGAACAGCATCGGCACCCATTCACTTCAATTGTATGGACACAAAACCAATGCAATGCAAGAAACAACATTCTTCAAACTATCTTCTTTTGTGTTCTTTGGAAGAAAGCAAGTCATACAGGTTTGAAATGACAAGAGGGTGAGCAAATGATGACAAAATTTTACAGAAAACACGGCACACAGAAATACAGAAAACAACTATTTAATTCTGTTGTATTCTTTTTTCTGTTGGATACAGGTGTGCTTTTAAAAAGTTGTAGGACACCACAGACAACAAACAGTTCTTTATCATCTAGTGTTTGTTCACCTGGACCTCCTCGATGCTGTGAACAATGAACATGTCCTGCAGATCTTCCAAAGCTCCATCCATCCAGTTGTTGAAGGGTGCTGCCCTCTTGGCAAATTCCAGGTACAACTGGTCAATTGTCTCCCAAAGCTTCTCTACACGCTGAGGAAAAACAAAGTCAAGCATTACAGCAATCCTACTTTCTCAAAACTGGAATAAAATGGAGCTTCGTTCTTACTGCCCACTGCAAAAATTCAAAACAAGTCTTTCTTTACTAAATAAAAAGATGACGTTCTCATTTCAAGTATAGATTTATATATGTGAGATTATTGTGTTATATGTCTACCTCCAATGATTCTCTCCTTTTCTGGGTCAGGGTGCCCAGGCTGTCCCACTGGTCACAGATGCCCTGGCAACGGGCGTTAATGGTGGCAGCATCATGATAGTCCAGTTCACTAAAAAAAACAGAATTAGCATGACCTGCAAACCACAACCTGTGGGACAAAATTGTTCATTTCAAGGTTGCTAAGGTGTGTCACTCTTACTTGAGCTCCTGTGCAATGGCAGCTATCTGTTCCACCCTGTCCTGGTGAGCAGCCAGATCGCTCTCAAAGGCCTCGTGTTTTCTCATCAGAGCACGGATCTCCATCAGAGAGGCCGACTCAAAGTCCTTTTGAGTTAGCAGCTCTTCCTTTCCTGTGGGTGGAATTACAAAATATTACAAGAAATATGATGGATGGCAGGGTTTGGCAAAATGTAGAATGTAAGTATTGTCCATCTTTCAATTTATGGACTTTGAATAATATTCAGATTTATGCATTTAGCAAATGCATTTATCCAAAGCGACTCAGTCATTGGAGGTACATTTCATCAGTTTGTGTTCCTGGAAACAGGAATTACAGGAAGAGAAATGTACTGAATTGCAGTTCAAGGAAACAAATCCACAACAGAAATTTTATGAGTCACCAAATACAGATTTCTGTACAAGTGTGTCATTCTCCATCTCAAGAAATAACAACCATTATACATCTAACTCAACCCAATTACAAAACACAAAAAAATAAATTGTGGCTTGTCCTCTCCTGAATTAGAGTCATATTAATATGTGCAACATTAAAAACGTCTGGCAGCGATATGAATGAATGTCAGGTTACCTGAGGTCCATGATTCATGCAAGCTAGACTTCTGCTTAAACTTTTCAGCCAGGTGATCCAATCTCTCCAGACGACGAATCTCCGTGAGCAGCCACTCCTCATAACCCTTCTCTGCCTGCTCCAGACCCTTCCAAGCATTGGCAATGTCCTACAAGAAGGGAGGTTGAGTATGATATACTAAGGTTATTATATACTGTATGTTATACTGTACATTCTGTAAAATAAAATAAAATATCAGACAAAAAATTATTATTAAAAAAATAAAAAAATATGAAATGCTGTCTCAGCAATAAACTGAAATAGAGTCACTAAAATTATAAACAGAAAATAAAAGAAATTAAACTTATAAAGCAACATGAAAATAAACAAATAAGTAATAAATTGACATAAGCATATCAAAAGTAAAAATATATACAAAATAACAGGAAGACAAATATACAACAAAGAAATAAAAGCTAATTCAATCTAGCTACAATTAAACTATTAAAACAAAACTATAACAACTCCACAATATACAAACTTTTATCAGTTATTTTGAATGCTATGTTCAATTTTCTTGTGAAAACAAAAGAAAATTTCTTCTGACCATCAATTGTTGCTTAATTCAATATTCATTATCTTAAAATGGCCAGCATATTGTCACTGTCCTTCCGAAACCTTGGATGTCCAAATTCGCTGTTTTTCATGAAATTGAAAAAAACTTCTTACTTTTTAAATGATTAAACACTGTGTTGTCAAAGTTGACAATACCACCTTTTAATACTTTTTTAATAATTATATGTTAGATATTTGCAAAACCCAGTGACAAACATAAAGGTCAATAATGATCTATGGCAAGAAATAAAAATCACGAAATATGGAGATACAAGGTTTTGGAAGGACAGCAGCAATATGCGTTTTGGATACTGGCCTCCTACATGGAATGGTTTCCCCAGTTCAACAGCTCAGCTAAAAATACTTCTCAAAAAAAAACTTCTTGGTCTCATTTAACAGAAACTAAAAGACCATGTTGGTCGACTAACTTGACTAGATACATTTTGCAGATTGGCTATGCTGGTCTACCAACCAGACCAGCACCAAACCAGCAACACGAAGCATTTTATGCTGTTTCTTCAGCAGGGTGCAGTGGGGTAGACATGTGGCTATTTAACTCATTCATATGTGAGAGGAGAAAATGAACATTAGCACGTACTGAGACCATTTTGCCTTCAGATGGCATGAAAGCTGG
Source organism: Triplophysa rosa (assembly GCF_024868665.1). Taxonomy (NCBI): domain Eukaryota; kingdom Metazoa; phylum Chordata; class Actinopteri; order Cypriniformes; family Nemacheilidae; genus Triplophysa; species Triplophysa rosa. The sequence goes on from NC_079908.1 coordinate 10,683,019, forward strand.
CCTGTTGCTGAGCCTCAGCTTGGTCTGTAGAGTGTTGAAGTTGATCTCCAGCTGGCACTTCTCCTGAACCTTGGGTGGCTTATGCACGCGGCGGTAGTCCCTGAAATCCTCTAGCTTCTGCTGCATGGCGTGCATGGTCTGCTCAGCCACACGGTTCTCCAGCCAGGGAATAGTCCTTTGGATCCACTCCAGAAGCTGAGGAGAAGAGAGAACAAGAGCACATGATGCTCTTCAATGGCAAGCATGACAAGAAGCTGGACATGTGGTCTTCAGGAATGCAACGTTGACTCTGGGATTATATGAAGTGTTGGCTATCTAAATGAGAACGTGATTGAGTGTTCTCACCTCACTGGCCAGTTTCTCATATTCTTCCATCAGCTTCTCATTCTCCTGGTTGACGGCAAGCACCTTGCAGATCCTGTTAGCTGCTGTCTCAGCCTGGAGGACAGTGTGACTGATTACAAAGGGGAAACAATTACATTCTAAAAGGAGAAACTCTCCTTCCTGTGAACGCATTCTTATCCAGAAGATCTCGCTTACCTGCTCTGCACCAGCAAACGCATGGTAGAAGCAGGACACGTAGGTCATGATGGCTTTCTCGTCGGGTTTTGGCGTGTTCACGATGTCTGGCATTGGGAAAAAACATCACCATTAGACGATTCATGAGACAGAATTATTCTAACAGTTTGAAACATGTCTTTCAAGGCCTCATACCTTCTGCATCAAGCATTTTGGGGATGTCAAGGTATTTCTCCGCCACCTCAAAGGCAGTGTTGAGGTTGCCAATGGGGTCATCCTGTGAGAGCAGAAGACACGTAGATATAGAAACTCATAGATGATAAACAAATAGACAGAGGGAACGTTCTCCAAGTTTCATTCATAATAGCAACATTTTAGAACATTAGTGACATCATGAAGACAAACATGTCAGAGATAAATACATGTACACCATACATGTCCAAAAAAAACATAATATTACCATATCACCGCGTAATCAAACCTGGTGGTAGTACTTTCAGTCACTTTACGTTGCTAGTATGGTGACGTTACATGGATTTTAAAGGGACAGTTCACCCAAAAATAAAAATTTTGGCATCATTTATTTTCCCTCATGTCGTTCAAAACCTGTATATGACTCTTTTTTTCTGTGGAACACAAAAGAAGATAATTTGAGAAATGTCTCAGTGGTTTTGTCAATACAATGGAAGTCAATGGAGTCAATGTTGTTGGAATACCAGCGTTCTTCAAAATATCTTCTTTTGTGTTCTGCAGAAGTCATTCGGCTTTAAAATGAAATGAGGGTGACTGATGAAAGAATTTTCATTTTGGGTTAACTAACTATCCCTTTAAATATCATGATTTTATCTAAATATTTGGCTCTAAAGGAAGCAAACAAAACATTTAAAGCAGAACAGACAAAAGTAATTTAAAGACAGGTGTGGAATGAGTCATACATTTGTACTAAAACAGTGGCAAGAGCGAAAGAGCAGACTATAATGTATAAAAAGCAGGCAGAGGTGCAGGATGGGAGAGATGGAGAGGGGTTGATGGCACCTTGCGCAGTTTGGAGTAATCGATGAGGTCAGGTCTGTGTCTGTGGATGAGGGCACAGAGAGCAAGGCCATCTTTCCAACTAAGACACAGACCACAAGCACAGGAAGAACAAAGGAAGAGAACAGGAAAAAGATTAATGTTGTACAGATGCTCTTTGGAAGAGTTTAGAAGCATGTAGGGGTTTTAACAGACACAGATACAAATGTGTACACCAACAATAGGACAAGAGTAATGATCAGTTACAAAATTGTCACATTTAGCACACATCTCATATGGTTAAATGGAGGGAAGTGGAACTCACCTAATGTGGAAGTTCTGGACGTTAACGTTCCTATAGGGGGCAGTCTTCCTCTGACACCACAGCAGCAATCCCTCCTTTGCAGAGGTCTCTGTGAGGAACATCATTTTAACAGTCTACTACACTAACTGCTACGCAAAATATATTTTCCTATATCAACACTGTCCTTCTGAAACCTTGCATGTTCAAATTCGCTGTTTTTCAGAAAATGGAAAAAAAACACTGCATTTATATTCATTTATATAATAAATGTGACCCTGGACAACAAAACCAGTCTTATGGGTCAATTTTTCGAAATTGAGATTTTTACATAATCTGAAAGCTGAATAAATAAACTTTCTATAGATATATGAGTTGTTAAGATAGGACAATATCTGGCTGAGATACAACCGTTTAAAACTCAGGAATCTGAGAGCACAAAAAAAATCTAAATATTGAGAAAATTGCCTTTGAAGTTGTTAATCAGGGGCACTGTGGCAGACCATCCACTCACAAAAATAAAGTTTTTATATATTTAAGGTAGGAAATTTACAAAATATCTTCATAGAACATGATCTTTACTTAATATCCTAATGATTTTTGGCATAAAAGAAAAATCGATAATTTTGACCCACACAATGTATTTTTGTCTTTTACTAAAAATGTTCCTGTGCTACTTAAGACTGGTTTTGTGATCCAGGGTCACAAATGATTTAGTTTTGTGTTGTCAAAGTTGCACTTTTTGATACTCTTTATTGGGTGGACATTTGTAAAACCCAGTGATAAACAGAGAGACTAATAATAATAATTTATGACAAAATAAAAATAAAATATGGAGATACAAGGTTTTATAAGGACAGCAGCGATATATTAAACATCAATATATTAAACAATGTAATCTAAAAATGTACATAATTATACATCATATATTAATATTCTATATAATAATAAGATATTAATATTACTATATAGATAATAATATATTTGCTTTTTATATATTGAAAAATATTAGCACTTGGTTCCAATATATGAAAAGGTATTATTTATCTATTGCCATATATTTATCCAGTATATTCCCATATATTTTTGTTTCGTAAAGAGTTAAAAGGCAGGGTTTGATACTCTTTCCGTTACCATTTCATCTTGAAGCACTTTTATTTTTTTTATTTAACATGTAACGATAAATACTGCTGAAAAGTACAGAAAATAATAAGATTCATATTAGTCATCTAATAAAATTCTACATGGAGCATCATGGGGACGGACATGTTGGGATTCCTTAAGTGGTCATGGGATCTACTTTTTTGGACAATTTCACTTGAAAAATAAATTATTTATGTCTGACCAGGACACTTTGTGACGCTCCATTGATGCTGTTAAGTATCAGTAAAATTCCAACATGTCAGAAGCAAAATACAAATGCAAACTGAGTATCTTTAAATAAACACATGCCTGCAGATGTAGAGCTGATAATGTGTCAAATGTTTCAAGTTTCTCACCCTCCACTGAAATGTCTTGGATTGCAAAGCGCAAGATGATGGTCCAGATCATACCAAGGGTCATTTTCCCATTACCATCCACAATCTCTGTAACAGCACAAAAAGTAATAAGATGTCAACAGAGTTACTTAAAGTGAAAATATTAAGGAAACAGAAGAGAGAACAGGTTTTGTTAAGTTTTACCCTCAGCGCCGATAGAGATCAGCTTGACTCCCTTACTGCTGATATAATCCAGGGCCTTGTTAACATTGGCAATTTTATGGAAACGCATTTTGCCTTTGTCTGGCTTGGGCAGCCTCTCGCCTGATATCACAAAAAAATGAAAAGGAAGAGAGACATTTAAATACTTTGCTTTGGTTGGTACACTGTATTTCTTTGGTTTCATGGTTTTAGAACAGATGTTGGTCAATTTAAGTATTTGACAGATATTTCAGGCTGTTTACCTGAGATAACCTCCAGCAGCAGCATGAGTTTGAGTCCATTCCTGAAATCTTCCTCAATGTTCTCGATCTGTGTCCCTGCCTTACGGAGGTGAGAGTTGCACCAGGCAGTAAAGGTCTGTGAAAAAATAAGCAATGTTTTAATTTAATAAACACTATTTTATAGCATGATTCATGTAGTTTTTTCCACTGCAAACAAAACTGTAATTTTACAGATGTCTAAAAACTTAAAATTACAGAAAATTTACAAGAACAACGGGGATGTCATTTTACGGTTTATTTCTGCTGCCTCCGCTGCCAGACAATTTCTGTTTTTTTACAGTATTTTTTGTTACAGTTTATTTTTGAAAATACGGTCAAAACCATAAAATTATAGAAAAAGAATGCAAATTTACAAAGAAAAAAACAGGGAAAACATGTAATTTTATAGGAAAAAGGTTTTATTTTGCGGTTCATTTCAGGTTTTTTACTGGATTTTTTTACGTTGTAGAATAAAAGATTTAAATGTAAGAATACTTGGAATAGAGCAAACATTTTTCTTGTATAATTGTAAACATTTAAAATATTGTCAAGCACAAAAAGACTAAACTGAAGCAAATAAAACAAGGTAAAAACACTAGGAAAAAGAAAAATGAAGAGACATGACAAATAAAATAAAGAATAAATCAGTATAATTCTCTATTTAATAGGTACACTTTAAATTGGTTTAAATCAATGAATTTGGCATTTATAGCACCATGCTCTGTGCTACTGAAACACTTCATGGGGACTATAATTATGTGCTTGTGTTTTGATTTTATTCACTCTGATGTAACATCATTTCACAGCTCTACACACACAGAGCTGAATTTATAAGCAGCGTTTACTGTACATGTCTGACTGGGAGCATAAGACAGAACTGGCGAGCTGACTGAAGAATGCCAAGGGCCAACGTAATTTGATGTAAGGCTGGAAGCGGAGACTCTTTTACAGCAGGTGGCCACCCTTCAAATCACCCCCCTCTGCCAAAGATGACCAAAATTAGCCCGTGTGGCATGGGAGGGAGAGGTTGAAGGAGGAGAGGAGGCAGGCTATATCGAGCAGCCATGAGACATCAGCAGACAGCTGAGAGCATGGCATTCCTGGAACAGCCACACAAAACTCTACAGCAAGAAAAAATGCTTGATGTTCTACAGCTTTAGGCCATATAAAAAAACCTAATTTGTGTTAATTTAAACAATAAGTGTTATTTTAAAATTCAATTTAAAATAATTTTGTCTGAGTGAAGACAATCATTTAGGTGGCCACACAGGTAAGTGCACCAAGACTGAGACATTTTTCTCGAACATTCTTGAACATTGTAAATAGGGGTATAAATGTTTAGTCAAGCAGCAGGTTGGTTGCACACAAATAACTTGCTAATAACAAAAAAGATAAATATATGTATTAATGGGTGTATTCAATTGATTCTATTCCTTTTGCCAAATAATATTTGTTATATTCCAAAAATTTAATTCTATTTAAGTTGTTTTCTATTTAGCCATTTAAACGGTTTCAAAACCGGATATCATGGCATATAGCATTCTTTTGTGTTCTCAATTATTTGTGTGTTCAATTGACATCTGACTAGTGCCCCCACACACACCAGCTACAGAAAAGATCCTACCCATCACCGAAGTACAATTACTTGTATTTCAATTACTTCAGTTGCAGTTACATCATCTTAACCATTACTGTCAAACATGCATACATACAAAGTCTTTGCATTAAGTCAGCTGTCTACAGACTCATCTATGCCATGATAGGGCATTGTTTAAAGTGGCGTGGAGTTCAATCAAAAACACATACACACACTGTACAGTTGTACAGTTCATGTGATAGTAAAACATTGACCCATTGGCATTATAACCAAAATATAATACAGATGACAGAATGTGTTTTTGTAAAGAAATTGCATCTTATTAAAGGTCACAATCACAATTAGGCCATGGTTTCACAGACAATACTTAAGGCTAACCACAGACTAAAATGAATGTCTGAGCTGTTTTAACTGAAAATTACTTGCCCTGACATATCTTAAAATATATCTGTGCCATTGTTTTGTCTAATATTTTTTTCAAATGCATTTGAAAAAAACGAATTATTTATATAATATCCTAATTTAACTAAGGCATAGGCCGGTTGCATAAACTGCTTAGACAAGTCTTACATGTTAGTCATCTAACTTTTTTCTTTTCGCCATAACTCAGTTACATAAAAAGGTAGATTGGTCTAATTGAAATCTGAAAAGTAAGACATATTAGTCTTAACTATCTACTATTCAGTGACAGTGTTAACTCAGTGACTATGTAACTGGCCCCTGGCTTAAGCTAAGCCTTGTCTGTGAAACCGGGCCATGATGTAATTACCATACAGGACCAAAGATACAGGAATTCACCAATACAGGAAATTATTTTGCCCCACATCATTGTCGTGAATTGTTCCTGTTAGCTAACAAATGCTGTTTGATGTATTGACACTAAGTGAACTTTAAATGAGGGCAGAGTCTCAACCAATGGAATGCTCACAGTTTGATTGTAGGATGAAGAATTCAGCAAAGCTGCGGGAGCTTTATGAATAACACTACTAATGGTTTACATTTAATCTTACAGTAAATACTTCTTGCAGATTGTTTGTATGAAAATAAAATTAACACCCACAGTGAACTGTAACTAACTGATCATGTTTCTCTTTTGACAAAATCTTTTAGGCCAGTAATAAACATGAATGGGTGAAATTAATTTCGCCATTCTCACTGCCTGTGGATGGAATGGGCAAAAATGTTGCAAGTCTTATTTTAGGAGCAAAGCGGTTTGTGTGTCAGACTCTACCAGAGATGCTAAGCTGCTATATGTGCATGCAATGCTATTACATTAGCACAGAAACTGACTTGACCTTTATTATTGAAGAAAATACATTTTTAACCCAGGGAGAATAAATGAGGCTGTGAGAATATTTTATATAAATTTTGCCATATACAGGTTAAAGGTCTGAACACAGGATTCTGGGTAATATGACATTTACAGCTAGAACCGGGGCATGACATTGCATGTGACCTGTGAGCATTCACCTAGCTGTCATGTTGCGATGCTGCAAATGTTGGACAACAGGAATTGTTAAATAAATTCCATTATAGTGTTTTTTGTTGTACGTTTGGCATCTTTGTGGCACAATTTTTTGTGCTGGAGCATCTAAGGGAGCATCTAGTATATGCTAACGTCCTACTTCATTGACAAACAGAAACTCCTGATCTGCAACCAGTCAGTTACCACATAAATAAGAACAATGGCCAAAAACTGCTCGAGGAAATCAAACACCGTCTTAACCTCAAGTACACTTACCTGCCTGACCTGGATCTTACAGAACTCTACGCACCCCCAAGCTTTCTGTAGGTAGTTTATAGACGCTCCCCTACAAGGACACCTCTTCTGGAATAGCAACTGCCATTCGATCATACTCATGACTTTTCTCACCTCCACCCCCTCCCTCTCTCTATACACCCCTACCGTGAGGCAGAGGAATGTGTACACCTATCTGAAAACCCTTACCTTCAGATCCTGTAGTGAGCTTTACATTAAATGTATCTACACTTGTTCGAGTTCCTGGAGTATGATAGAGATTGACATACACAAATCATCCCATTACCGTATTAATAAATAGCTTGATTGGTAATTGTCTAGCAATTGTACTGTTGCTGTAATAGTGCAGAAATGGTTTATAATGCTTAAAATAAATAATTTGTGAAATAGCCACTTAATAATGACTATGCATGTCGTATTTGCACCATTGTACATTTGCATTTTTTCAAAGTATACTGTACATCTTAAACAATAATAATAAAACTCAAATACAAAGTAGCTTGGATTTAAATTAAATGTTTTATGCAAATTCCACAGGACCCATAACTACCATAAGGACTGTTGTAACACCTCATGTTAATTACTTTACAGCAACATTAGATGACAGAGAAAGTAATTGGACGAGGCCTGGAGTATATTTACCATGGGACAGTATGATGACTTTACAAGCAAGGTGTATGGGACCTTTGGAGGGACCTAGAGGTGTGGGGCTGTGACGTGTCTCAATATTTATTCAAACACAAGAATTATTTGTTATAAAATAAATGCCATTAAATTCATATATAATGTGGCTTAGAATATCCTGATTGTCTAAAAGCTCTATTAAGCCAGATTTTCATGCAAGTCACTTCAACCTGTAGACCACACACAGTCCTGTAAGCACAGATGTAACCAAATGTTCAATATTTGATGGGATAAAAGTTAAATTGTAAGTCATTATAAAACCTACATTGAAAAACTACTGATTGTATTATTGCCATTTTCTATACATATGTCAAACTACAGATACTCAAAATCATAATTAGCAAAAACTCTCATTTACCCACATCAGGGTCACGTCAAAGATTTGCTTATTAATAAACACCTCACCGCGTCATTTAAGTCGAGCCAAAGGATTACGAGAAACAAACTAAGGTTAGTTGGATCGACGGTTTTATGGCCGGTGGGTTTTGAAAATGTCGAATGTTACGTTTTTAGTGCTATTTTTGTATTTTTAGACAAATCTATTCTCGGCTCAAAGGTTCGCAGCGCTCCTTAACCACTTCCTCCATCTCTTTCTCACACACTCATCTTCATATAATGACAGTCAGCTGTTACTGTCACTTTGACGTATATGTATAACGCAATGTACAGCAGACCGGCTATACATTCATACCAACATGAAGCAACGTAAAGAATTGCAATTTTAATAGTTGCAGTTGTGTACATGGTGCATTAGTGTAGCTAACCGAATAACTACAAAATGTAAATATCTTTTTTATTTCTGGCCAATTACACAGGACCTGGATACGTGCTATTCAGAATACTTAAAAAAAAGATTTATCACAGCTATCAATTATTTAATAAAAAAATATCTGTAAGTTACGTAAAAGTGCGTAGTACGTAAAACTTACTAACGGAAGAACGAGAGACACGCTTGAGTTTTACCTTCCGCTGCTGTTTCTCCCAGGCCGGGTCCAGCAACAGATCCCGATCCCAATCTTCCTCTTGGGTCATGTATTGCCCAGTCGTAGTCATCATGTATGAACTGTATTGCACTTGCGTTTCAATGGCCGTCATCTTGCCGTTTCCCCGGGGTGCTTAAATTCCCCTCAACCTACAAAACCTTAATATTCAACTCTTGCTTCAACATACAAGCCCTGTGTCTACGATAACCGCTCCCACCGGCCGATGAGCTGACAGCTGGTAGCCAAACTCCACAAGTGACAGGCGCCCAACAAGAGTGACCCACTGCAGCGGTATTTGACCACAGCTTCATTTCTTAAAAGGAGATGGGCGGGATTTTAAAACGGTACAGAATGAGGAAAATCGATTATAAGTTAATATAGGCTAATCGCTGGTAAACAACTCTCAATTTCGAGATTTTAAACGGTATTAACACTTAGGTGCAAGAAGCTTTGGTCAATCACCGATGCTTTATATCAATTCTAAATCTTTGAGCATGCATATGGGTAGTTGACGAATAATTTGTACATGTGTCCTGTTGTGTGAGCAAAATGTAGAAAACAATTTTTTTTGTCTTTGTAGTTTTTTCTTTCTGAATTTTTGCCGTCAGACCATATAGTCAAATTTGCATATTAGTCTGTCAACTACCCATACATATATCAGGTGAAGTTAACGCTTTCATGTCTTTGTGATCAAAATGTGACCATGCCAAACAAATGAGGAGTGAGCGAGAATTAAATAATACGACCACATGACATTTGAACATTATTTATTGAACTTTACAAGAACTAAATACAAAGAATATCGCCTAATGCAAGTATGCAAATATTGAGAAAAAAATAAAACTTAACATTTAAATACACACAAAAAAAGTGTTGTCCATCCATACCAAGAAAAAATAGATTAACGAGACTAAAGTAGTATCCCTGAATCAGTATTTTATATTTCCATCATATACAATCATGTTTTTGATGCAAGTAATGTTTTCTTGTCCATGTCAGTTTTTTTAAAACACTTGTCAATTAGAAGTTTGAGGGGAAATTTTCACAATGACCAAGGGAATTGGAGGGATATACATAAATTATAGAAATGCATACTGTAATTTTACAAAACACACGCAACCAAATATCTCGGAAATCATTTTTAGTGATGGTTTTTAGAAATGTTTGACAAATCTTTTTGCAGGAGACCAAACGTTTAACTGACCTATGCTTAATCCTTTTCCTAAGACTGAAAAACCAGCCTAAACAAGCCATGTAGTGTTAGTGTGATGGGAAAACAATAGGTTTTCTTTCCACTTACAGGAATTTTTCAACAAAGCTTGAATCGAGAATCTTGAAATTATGAAACAAGATTTGAAAAATAAAGAATGTGAGCTGTTTTTTTTTGAGAGGTGTGTATTTGGGCTGGTCGCATTGATTACTCACCTACAAGACGACTGTCCTACTTTGATTCTGGTCTTTTGGACAGCACTGCGTATTCAAAGCGCACCTGGAGCACCTCAGCTTTGAATAAGTGCGCGTGCCTCGTCTTGCCTGACTGGAAGTGCTTCAAAAAGACCAAATGCCACAGAACAAGCCAAGGCAAAAATAAGCTCAAACACCCAACTTGGATTGTTCCCTCTAAATGCCTAAGAGCCTGTTCAAGTTGATGCCATTTGCAAGACACAAAACCTCAAAGAAACCAAATGCTCAAGATTGGATTCAATACATTTCTGTGACAATTTAGGGGGCAAAAAGTGTAGTTATTTCTGTAACCCCAAAATATCAAATGATATGAGAACATTGTATTCGTGTTGATTCTACTGCTCCAAGACACAATTCTCCCTCAACAGGCACTGACCACATAGTAGGAAAGAAGGGTCATCCCCGCTGTGTGTTAGCTTTAACTCTGTGTGGGTCAGAGATCTGAGCATCCCCAGCAATCAATAAGGGGGAGTGTATGATCGAGGTGCAGGCGTGGTTGGGGCAAATGGCTTTACCTTAGCGGGGACCACATCCGAGGCATTGTGGGGCGCTAATTCTCTTCCCCCGTCATGCTCAACTTGCCGTCCTGAGGCCCGGGAGCCATTTTAGCTGTAGTTAGCGAAAAGGGAAAATGTGTCTGCAACAGCAGTAAGAATAACAAGACATGCAAGAGTCTATTTATGAAAGGAATACACAATAGCTACAATAATGTACTGTTTAGAATCAGTCGAGTGGGGTCCTGGTGTGCTGAAATAAGCTACACCACCACCACGTTTTGACTTTCATCATACATTATATGGAGAACATCAACACTACAGTGAATGTTTGCCTGTGAGGTTTAATCAAACAAAATGAGGTCAAATGTTACAGGTGTCACTGCGAATGGTGAAAGTATGCGTTACATGTGCTAAGTGAGTTTTGTGTGTGTACCCCACCATATTTCTTTGGAATGAAAGACTGAAGACTGCCTGAGGGGCATTCTAGGGAAAGAGGACATACATAACATGATTAACCAAACCATTCTTTTTATAATAGCTTTCAATTACAATAATACAGTTTTCAATGTTGTACTCAAAGGGAAGCTACTCAATTATCTCATAACAAATAATCTCAAAACTATTTTACTAGCAGAAGTTGTCATCGGAGTAACTTGCCAATGCTAATAACTTAAGGCTTGATGTGTTCCATAGCAGATGCACTTGAGTAGATTCCCTTTTGTTAACAATGTCATCGTGTTTAAACCCTCTGCATGAATCTACAATTATTATTCAGACAAAGTCACTTTCACTTTATGATTGTGTAACATTAATGTTTAATTGAATTGCCTAAAACGCTCAAGAACTGGGAAAAGACATTTTTTTAAAGAACAAAAATACAATGTTTGAAGCAACGCTTTTAACGCTCAGAACCAATTGCAGTAACTAGCTATATGTTAGGCCTGAAGGCGCCGTACTGAACAGCTCTCACACTCCCCATCCCTAATAACTAAATGTTTCACCCTGAAAACAATTCACATGACTCTACGGATAGACACTATGATAATGTAAATGTGGAAAAAAAAATTGCATGGGGCTTTTTCAAAAGAAACAAAATAACGTAAAACCTTTTTCTCTTTTCAACCATATTTATATATATTCAATAACCAGAGTGTCCTGTCCATGTAAGAGAGGGATGCAAGGCCAGAGATGGCAGTTGTTTTCTTTAAATCCTGCAGAACATGCACAATAGCTACTCGCAGGCTACAGAACTAGTTTGCTTTGACATCTCCGGTCAGGGTATTCGAATGCACATTTAGAACAAGGAATATGCCTACAAAGTAACATCGGTCCGCTTAGCAAAAAACTACTTTCTACAAGCCATCTATTTTTTGCCCTCTCTTTACAAAAGGTGACTTTAAACTTGGTTTAACTGTTGTTCAAATGGGCAGAAGTAACCCCATCTGCACTAGTGAGGCAGTGGGTTAAGAGTATTTAAGTTCCGTTAAGCACAAGATTGTGGTTTTGTTGGTACTGAATGTAGTGAAGCCCCTCCCACTGAAAAAGGACTTGAGGAAATATATCTAATGTGTTATGTGATTGTGGTCAATGTCGAATTAATGTTTTGATTCAAATTGTTAACATTCTGTGTTCTCACCCACTCACAGACACACATACACAGGTCCTCTTAACATTCAGTCCAAAATATGCTATGCCTTCTATGTATATATATATATATGGATTAAATACAGACATTAATGGTTGCTTGCTCTTTGTCAAGTATTTAATAAACAGAACTGTATCTGATCTGAAGGTTTTACAAAACTGCATACAAAAAAACTGGGAGTTCATTTCGTCAAGGCACAGTCATTTGACTTTAGAGATCGCTGAATCTGACTAGATGAGCTTTACATCTTATCTACAAAACCGGAAATCATTTGGAGCACTCGATTCGTATTGTTTAGAGCTCAGAATCTACATTTTTACGGCCAATTAACTTTTCTACTTAATGTGAATGACATTTGATTTTTTGGGGGGCTGCAATAATTCAATTAATCCCTTTCTCCTGCAGTTTTGTCTGTAGGACCAAATTCAACACGCTCACATTCTCATCACATGTGCACACACACTTGTGAGTGTAAGGTGAAGGGGGCTATCGATATGGGGACTCGGATGTGTGTTGTGGAGGGAACTCAGGACGGCATAGGAGGGGCTCCTTGTGTATTGAAGATGGCTCATACACTCTTGGTGAAGGTGCGGTGCCTGGGGCAGCCATCTGATGCGCATCCACTGTGCCTGGAGATACCATGGGCATCGGAGGGGGCGGTGGGGGTGGCGGATAGCTGTACTGGTATGGCTGATAATGCTGGTACTGTTGGTATTGTTGGTAATGTTGGTATTGCTGGTACTGTTGGTAGTACTCTGCATAGCACCTGATGTGAAAAAAGAATAGTGTGAAGATGTGCTTTCCAACATGCATAAAGCAATTACAGGAAGCTGAACATCAGGCTAGCAGTTACCTTGCGATCGGGTCTCCATTTTTAACTGCTGGTAGTTCTGGCCCACCAGGTGGTGTTGGAAGCAGGGCCCGCCGTTTGGGTCGCGCCTGGGAAAAAGGCTGGGGAACCGGGTCAGGCAGTAATGGGGCAGAGCGCCGTATTGGGCTCCGGTCTCGGTCGGATTTGGTCACAGCCTGCTGTTCCGCCAGAACTCGTTGGCCTTTCTCAAAGAATCGGGCACGGGCGGCCTCAAAGAGGGCTTGAGGGTCAAGCTCTGTGCCTCCCGTGGTCCCATACGCTGCTGCCTCTCCTTCAGTGGGGTAGGCTTCCGGTGGCCTGGTCTTGGGTGTGCTGAGTACCTCGTCTGTGACGGAACTGTACACCTGACTCGCCAGAGCGCCGTAAACTGCGGCGCTAACAGGTTTGCCATCGAACCTGGAAGTGGTCAAGTCTTTCAGAGCTGCAAATGTTGGGTCACTGCTAGCAGTGTTGTAGAAGGAGTTGTGGACACTCTGCTGCACCTGAATGGGAAGCCCGGCCGCAGCAGCGACAGCAGCTGCCAGTACAGCTGATTGACTCTGGTGGTGCTCCATGGGAGGCCTGTTGATCGGGCACTCTCCCGCAAAATGGCCGTGTACGCCGCAGCTGGCACACGGGACCTTGTTGGTAGTCTGCTGTACCTTTGAGAGCTCTACTGAAAGCGGACGTCCCAAAAATGAGGTCCCGTGAAGACCCCCGATGGCTTGTTCTGCATCCTCTTTGCGCTCCATGTACACAAAGGAGTAGCCAACTATAGAGGAAGGCTTAGCTGCAAGAGAACAATTCAACATATTTAAAAACTCAAAGGTGAATGATACATCAGCATGTTCTGTGTAGGCAAAAAAAAAAACGCAACTTACTTTTTACTTTGTCACAATCAAGAACTTTGCCGTAAGCCGAGAAAAGATCATACAGGTTTTCAACTGAACAGGAAGCACACAGGTTCCCCACATACACTTTGGTGGAATTGAGAGGTCTCCCTTTGGACTCCTCAACTACAAGGTTCTTGCCACGGTAGTCAAGACCATTCAGATCACGGATGGCACGGTCAGCAGCCCCTTCTCCCTGCAGATGGACAAAGGCAAACTGCCTCAGTACAGTTATGGTCACCACTTCTCCGTAAGGGGCAAAAATCGCTATTAGGTCATCCTGTGTTGTTTCCGCATCCAGATTTCCAACAAAGAGCTTCACCGCGTTGCTGTCGTCCATTGCACACCAGAATACCTAGAAATAGGGAACATGCCTTATTTGCTTCTTTTTTCGGCGACAAGACCTAATTCACCCTAAATCGGGCTCGAAATTTAAGGATGAAACTGAAGTTAAATCAAGAAAGCACAAGGCGAATTGCGCGCCAATGGGGGAGACATTACCGTTTATAATATTATATTTAACGTGTCACTTAGTATCATAGATGTTGTGACAGACATATAAAAAGGAGGAAACGGCAAAATCTCCCCCGTCGAAGTAGCTCCAAAGAACGACAAACAATTCCGCGCCATACGTGGGCGCGCACTGGTGTAATCTGCGCTGCGCCGTAGCTTCTAAAAAGCGATGAGCTAAGTATTGCTAACGACAAACATCGGAAATATATTAGCAAAATATAATAGCCTATAAGCTATTTTAAACAATTCGTTGAAAACGGTTGCCCGTTAAACATATTAAACGGGTTACGTGCGTTCATATAAGTTTTAAAGACATGTAAAGCGTGTTTATCTTATTCGTTGTTAGTTAGCCACAAACACGCACGCAACCCCGCCGATAGCACAGCTAACGTTAGCTGCCACAAACAAAGAAATTACAAAAACAACTGGTGTTCATACTCACTCTCAAATCTGTTCTGAGCCAGGACAGAAAATAAAAAAGAAACGATAGGAATGCAGAGATTCGAAAAACGAAGTGAGCAAACACGACAAAAGTGTTTTATCAGCCCTCTTACCTAACGCGGTGAAGAGACTTCATATCCGTTTCCCGAGTGAATGACGGTGTTCGTGTTGTCGAGTCCGTGCAAGTGCAAACAGCAGACGGAAAGATCCGACCTGTGCATTTCTTTTGAAACTTAACTTTAGAAATGTATATTTTGTAAAATGGTGTGCATAAGTGGACGCATAGATAGTGAATCATTTGATGGTTTGAGTAGCATTTACCTGAGAAATGCCTTACAGAATTTCTAATACGGTACAGATACAGATTAACCTTACTGGATATTCATAAAGCCCATGAGGAAACTAGTTATCAGATGACAAATTTTAACTGATCTTTAACTTACTTCATTACAACTTCGGTCGAGCAAATATTATGAGAAAAATTCAACATAAATGGAAATGTGATGTTTTATGTAACAAAACATTGAGTAATGGCAAACATTTCACAATTAACAAACAACCACTACAACTGCTATTATTATTGTGATTATTAGTAAATCAACGCATGCGCATGTTGGCTCAGGTAAACTACCATCTGTATGCTCGCCTCACACACGCAAAAACTGGAAAACACTCGTGTGGGTTGACGAAACGTCATCAGTTTCATGCGGATTCCTAGGCGACATGCTTTCAAATGTCTGCAAGGCAGAGTAAATAGAAACTTAGAAAACTTATACTTATGTAGTTCTGGAGTAATTAAGATTTCTATGGGTCTGAAACTTTGGGACGTCTGATTGATTTAGTCTGGAGGAAAGTAGGGAAGTTTACCGTCATTCCTGAATAAGCGATAAAGGTAAGTGTCTCTAATTCTTTGGCCGTGTTTGGTTATGTCTGGGAAATTTAGTACCATGTGGCATTTAACGTTACAGCACACCTAGTAGCTATCTTCAGAAAGGGCTGGGATCAAGGAACTTTGCCATGAATCACACACAAGCAAACAATAAACGGTCAAATTTTAACACCGAACATAAGTCCTTCAATGTTCTTGAATGTTATCAACGTCTGGCAACTGATATTGTGAACACCAAGATGTCTAGCTTTGTTTTATTTTACACGTACAGTGCAATTTACTTTTTGATCGAGTTTACTTAAGATTTTGTCAAATTCGGATTATCTCAAATCGTATCGCAGCGCTTTTCTTTAAAAAATTTTTTTTACACAGTGTACAAGTACTTCCCCAGAATTATTGATTCACAAAAATCAAATATTAAATTAAAGTGCTCAGGTCATAATTTGACTGGCTGACTGTGCTTTACTTAACATTTTCTCAACAGATTGTTCACTGCAATTCCGTTTACCACGCTGAAGCAGCAGCAGCAATTAAAATCCTCAGCTTGCATAACCTCACTAAGATAATATCCAGTCTGATGCAGCGCGTGTTTATCTCACCATGTCTGAACATGCTCCGCTCATGCAGAGAATGTGACCATTGAGGCCGTTTTCCACACCTCAGATTGTGTTTCTTATTTTTTCAGCTGCACGGACACGACAGTTCAGCTGTTTAAGTTCAGTACGTTAGCTAAACCCTGCTGCTTCCGTCATTTTAACACCAGAACCTCACCATTACCAGCCAATGACTGCTAAAATAATGTATTACGCGGCTCGTTAGAATGCTCGATTCTGATTGGCCAGTCGCGACACTTGCAGGTTCGTTATTTGGTTATTCCCAGATAACAACAGCTCAAAACTAATAACACCCGTTTCATACTGCACGCGTAGGCGGAGCGGCAGCAGCGCGTGACTTCTCAGACAAAAATGTTTATGCCAACATTATTTTTATTTATGTAGTATGTTTTTATTTTTATTTATGCATAATACATAGGCTACAACTGGGTTAGTTGTGGCCTAGTGGTTAGAGAGTTGGACTCGTAGCCACAGGTCGCTGGTACAATTCTCAGTGCCACCAGGAATTGACTGAAGTGCCCTTGAGCAAGGCACCTTACCCCCGTCTGCTCTGTGATAACTGCCCACTGCACCCTACTTGTAAGTCGCTTTGGATAAAAGCGTCTGCCAAATGAATAAATGTAAAATGTAACTGTGGTATGTTTTTATGTTATCGCTTTACCTCTTGTTTGCTCTCACAAACAGCCTTGAAAAAATGTTAAAACTCTAGTTCTGAGCATGAAGTTCTGAATAAGGTATTTGGCCTTTCCTTAAATTCCTAATAGTGGAGGTGTGTTTCAGTGGGTGGAAATGCCCAGTTGGATATGTAGGTCTCTGTTGCTATAGCAGCCATCTTCTGCTGCCAAAAACTATTTCATACTGGCCCACACAGAGTCAACCTGCCACCCATCCTCTCTCTCACACTACTAATGAACACGTTTTGTTACAGTTGTAACAGTTCTGCACTTTACAACCTTTCAGATAACCATCTAAAATTGGAAAAAAACGTTTGATCAAAAAAGAAATAACATTCGATATTAAAAAATACCTATTTGTGTATACAGTATATGCCTGTACGCCCTGATAAGGTGATACTGCATAAAAATCTGTGTATCTCTGTTTCTCTTCGTCTTCCACTCGGGTTTAAATTCTGTCACCTACTGTAAACAAGCAAACTTCTGTTTTGTTATTACTCACAACAATGCTGTGCTTTTTTGAATGAGCTGTGTGAATGCAGAACAAAAACAGTATGAGATGTGCCATTATTAGTCATACTGACACACACTTCTCACATGGTCAACAGATCAACGAGAATCAACGAGGGAGATTCCCACAACCGTTGAAGAGCATTGGTCAGAAGGAATAACAGCCCACATGATTGTGTTGAAAATAACTATTCTAGGAAAACAGTAACAAAATCTGTCATAGACGCAAGTAAGAAACAAAGATGTGTCCAGTGTTCTGTAAGAGCTCACTTACAGACATCCTCTGAAATTGGTCACCACTTCCTTTTTCTCACAAGACCCTACAGAAACATCCACAAAGAAGAGAAATACAGATTCATGGTCAAAGGGGTTGACTTGAAATCTATCAACGACACTTGAAATCTCATTGGTATTAAGATGCAAACTGACCCTGTGTACGACTATCCTGACCTTAAGCCCGTGGGGGACAGACGGGCGTGTCCACAGAGAGGATCACTGAAGAGCATCAGTGTATTGGACCGGCTCTTGTTGACACACCCTGTGTGGCTTCAGCTCTCCATTAACTCGGCTACTGCTTTACACATCCTGCGTCGTGAGCCCCCTGGGGTGAGCAGCGTGTTTTTATCTACTTCTTTTTTGAAAATAGACGTACGATAACACCTTTACAGCATTCTCTGGAACTTTTGGTACTTTGCAGACCTTCCTGGTGAGAAAATCAAGTACATTGCAGAAAAAAATGCTGTGCATTCGACTGGCTGATGACAACATGCCGTCCTTCTTTAAACAGTTTGTGATCCGAGAAGAGGACTCGGGTGAGTTGAATGTTTAAAATTCATTACATTCTTACTGTAAAATCTGACTGTATAGTGTACTCTTATAGTCATATAGTAAGTGTATATTATATACATTATATATACAGCCATGGATAAATTTAAGAGACAATTCCAGCATTTCTAGATGTATTGTGGCCATTCCAGTCCAGTGTCTGTTAATTTCAACAAAATCAAATCTCAGGAGTGACATAAAGTCATCCAACAGCAATGTGAAAGACTGACAGCATGACAAGACACATGAAAACTGTGATAAAAATCAAGGTTATCGCATAATTTTTTAAACTTCTAAATACATGTACAAATATTACAGTTGTGTTGCTTAAAAGTGAATAAAAACTGGAAAAAAACACAGAGCATCTTTTCTGTTATTTTCCGGTTTTCATTTTCAAGAGAAACAATATTTTTATTTGAAATGTAGGAGAAATATTGTTAGTTGTTCACAGAATAAAGCAAAAATGATAATTTTACCTAAACAGATACCAATAAATTGTACATTTGGAAAAACTGAATATGGTCTTTCAAAAGGTTTCCTAATTTTTTTCCGCAGCTGTAGCCTATATACACCATACATTATACATACAGTATACAAACACCATACATTTCTATAACTCATGACTATAAGCTTACTATAAACTGAGAAAGTAGTCAAATAATAATATATAGAGCAAAATGCTTTCAATTAAAGTACATTTCATTACGTTTAGGCAGTTGTCATCTACTCACCATTTATCTTTTATTAACAGCCTTCTCTTTAGAAAGCTCTGCTATCAGTTTCCCAGACCTGTGCAGACTCATTGCATTCTACTGTGTTAGCCGGTATGACTTTGCATTTACTGCCTATTAAATTTATGACAACAGCACGGCACTTATCAAATATAACATGTAAGTTGATTTTATATCTGTATTTTAGGGATGTTCTTCCATTCACCCTGGAGCTACCCGAGGCCATAGCTAGGGCTTCCTCACGTAAACAGCTGGAATCAATCTCTCACATGGGTGTGGGTAGGTACAAGTTGGATTATCTGTTGAATGACTTGCACAAATTCATGTTGGGCATTGATTCTACATGTATATTAGGTCATATTGTGTTATACAACTTTCTAAAAAAAGCAGTTATTTTCTACTTATTTGTTCTCAGTAATGCACTGTTGTATAGAATACTTCATTCTGATTGGTCAAATATTTTTTATTTTATGCCCACATATAGTAGGTATGCTAGTTTTATCCTTTCTTCTGACATAAGAAAATCATCTCATAATCAGTAGTATGGAGAATTTGGAAAATGTAGTGACGATCTGTTTATTTGTGATAATAACTGGCTGACTGTATATTATCATTGAATCATTATTTTAGCATAACATAATGCTATTCTGTATTCCATAGAGTTCTGGAGTTCACAGTTAAATGTTCGTGGTCCTCGTAATGGACCTCCTGTCGCTGACAAACCGTTTCCCCCAACTCCAAGCCCGAACGACTGCGCCACACCCATTAACGCAAACCCCACCCCATTCCAGGAGCTTTGTCCAATCAGAACACGGAGTCCCATTGAACTGAATTACGGGGGCGGGAAGGGTTTGTGTTTCATCAATCCTCTCTTTCCGCAAGAATACCCTGGTCGCAGCGCCATCCACAGGCGTCATCATTTCAAATCCAGCTTGAAGGTTCGCGTTTCAACTGAACATTCTAGCCCCCTGTTGCCACCTGTTATCCCCCCTCCTCCGCCACCGTTACTGGCTAAAGCCAAATGCAAAGCTAGATTGAAAGCTGCAAAGCAGACCATCCCACCTGTTACAGATCAACAGGCCAGTGAAGAAGATATCAAGAACACTACGCAGGAGGCCACAGATTATGTGAAGCCTTGTGTAGCGTTGCAGAAGACGACCTTCCCTGCCGTCCTGCCCACCCTTTCCCCAACGGCTGAGAACGATGACTATCAGATGCCCAAAACTTTTCAGAAGGTATTGAGACCACCTCATTTTTTATGTCTTTGGTACCTCAAAGCTAACAGACATAGACTAAAGTCCACAAAACTGGGGTCTATAAATCATGATTGTGTTTTCTTTCCTTAGGCCAAATTTCAGGAGCAGAAAAGACAAGAGGAAGACGAGGATGAGGAGGAAGGGCTGGTGCTGGAACAGCAGCAGGCACCGTCTCTTAGCGAGCTGGACAGCAGTAGTTCCCTTAGCAGCCTCGACGAGCCGGAGGAAAGTCCAGAGCGTCCCCTTCTCACACGAGGCACCAGCAATCCCATCATGCCTTGTCAGTCACCTCCCCGCAAGTCCCTCTCCGCCCTGCGCAAGATGAGCGCCGTCTTCATATCTTTCTTCGCCCCGGAGAAGCGAGTGGTGCGGATGGTGGAGGACCTGTCTCGTGACCGGCGAATGGCATTCGGCGCACTCGTGCAAGATTTTCTGAGGCAGCAGAGGGAGGCGTTAAAACCGCATGGCTTGACCTCTGCTGTGCAGCTGCTTCAAGATTTGCGTCTCTTCATCAATCAGGCTAAGGCTTTTCTCCAAGAGTGCGGAGAGCTTGAACCGCCCATAGAGACACTTCTGCCTGAGAATGAGAAAGGTAAATATGATTTGAAGATCCTGTCATAAATATAACCTAACTTCATAAATGTAAACGTTGCTTACAATATGCTCCTGTGTGCAGACCAAGCGCTGGAGAAAGCCATGTTCCGTTGCGTGCTGAAGCCCCTGAAGCCTCAGATCGATGCGGCACTTCGGACCATACACAAACAAGATGGTTCCTTCCAGAGAATGTCGGAGAGCTTGCAAAGAGCTACAAGAGAATCGCCACAAAAGCTCTTCGGGGTGCAGGTGGGCGCACCTGACGCCCAGGGCATTGAGAAAATTAAGCACAAGCTGACCCTAATGCAAAGCGCTTACTCACCCATCGACAAAGTGCTGCTGCTTTTACAGATCTGCAAACTTATTTACAAAGCCATGAAAAGCAAATCAGGTAAAGAGCTTTATTAATGAAAAACCCATTACAGTAGATTGATTGTGGCTCGCATACATAAAAATGCATGCTATGTAAAATATCAACCTTCAAAACAGGTCAAGAATTTGGAGCAGATGACTTTCTGCCCGCTCTCTCCTACGTGATGGTGCTGTGCAATTTGCCAGAGGTCTTTCTGGAAGTGGAGTACATGATGGAGCTTTTGGAAACCTCTTGGCTTACAGGAGAAGGTACAATATTCATAGTGCTTTGAGTTTCAAGCTACACTACATTTTCCTCCACATCTTGTCCACACACAAGGTCCAATTTGACCTTTGTACCACTTTGAATGGGGGTGTTACCAAATTCTGTCTCTTACAGGCGGCTACTATCTAACAAGTGTCTATGCTAGTCTGAGTCTGATCCAAAGTCAGCCAGAAGCCGTGCCACCCAGCGGCCTCACAAACCAGGCCAGAGAGTCTCTAAAGGAATGGAGTCGACGTAGGAGCAAAGAAAGCACAAATCCAAAGGACAACAAACTGCACCAGGTTAGATATTTTCTACATGGTGGTCTATGGTAGATCCTACTGGTTTATAAATTATCTGATGTCTAGAGACGTGCATATATACATATATTGTATATATAACTATACCAAAACGAACTGTTTCTGTTCCACAGAAGTTTGTAAAGGTGCTGTTTCAGGATGGAGAGAGCAGCATGGTTAAAACTCTTATGTGGAAAACTGGAGTCAACGGTGAGGGCATGGCTCAGCTCTGCGCTGTCAAGTTTGGGGTGGACCGGCTGGAGGATTACAGTCTGTTCTGGAGAAGAGATGGACAGTTAACACCTCTTCCGCTTAATGCTCAGATTCAAGACGTACAGAGCATGGGCGCGAGCGGGGTTCCTCTTATCTACCAGGCAACCAATCAGGATGAAAGGTCCCAGAAATTAATGAGAGGAGGTGCGGTGGATCTCGCAGAAGAAACTTTGTAATATGACATTTTGTGAGATGTCACATCTGCATCTAAGACTTTGTGCCACTAATTCATTTTTCAACAGTTTGAGTAATTTCACACAGATTCAGTTTTATTCAACATTTTATTAAACCGTTTTATTAAACACCATTTTAGCACTTATGGTAGAACTAAAACTTCAGAAACATTTAAACTGTTTTTACTTAATTTATTTAATGTGGACTGTAAATAAGGTTGCATATCTTTCTGTCTATTATTGGGAATATTGGAAAATGTTCAGTTGCGTGAGTGTTCACTTGGCTTGAATTATACGGCATTTCATTTTGTTGCATTATTATATTATTTAAGTGTTATTACATTTTTCGTTAGTTTAGAACATCAACATTTATACTTGGTTATTATCGACTAGATTTATTATTCCCATTCAAGTTTTTAGAAGTGATTGTATCTTCTCTGATGTAAATACTGTAAAAGAATAATTCACCGATTATATATATACAGTATACCTGTATATATATATATATTCAGAGTTTCACATTGGAAAGCTAAATATTGTTACTGAATTTTCTCTCATTGTTTACCGTGACATGATAGTATTCATATAAAATGCATTATATAAGTAAAAGACAATATACACACATTCAAAGATGAATTAATTTTATTTGGTAGGAACCGTTGCTTGTCCACAAAAACACTGAACACTTTGACACGACATGCTTGAGGAACCAAAAGTCTTGTAAAAATAAGACTGTACTGTACCATTTCCCCTAGAAAACAGTCAGTCGGATTATGAACTGTGATATCTCTAGTTTCTGCAGAGTTTGTTTCTATTTAAAGTTGAAAAGTGTGTTTTGAGTCGAGATTACATGAATTCCTCCCTCACACAGCAAGTTCACTCTTGTCAGTGCTTTCACACGCCTGTGTGGGAAGTGTGGGACGGAATGCATCCAAACACAGGAACAGAAACTTCTAATAAAAACTCTATTTACTGTGAAACAATGGCAGCTCTGATTGAAGACAAAACAACCGTTTATAAGAGTGTGATGGGGAAGGTAAAGCGCTAGGTGTTATACATGTGTGTTCAGATGTTGTTTTCTTTCTCCTACATATAAAGCATTTTGTAATTACTACCAGTCCCTTAATTTGCAGACTTTTGTTCATTTCTCAAAAAATTAATGTGGTTTCTGTGGCTCATTGTGGTCTAATACTAATTGGACAGTTCCCAGAATGCTCTGGCTTAGCACCAGCAGGTGGCATCACTGGAGGCCATTTCTAGAAGCTGGGCCTCTACCTCCTTTGCATCTTCAGGGAAGCGTTCGACAAAGGACTGGATCAGCCCTGCAGCGCTGCCTTCATACTCTTCTAGCGCCACAGCATCGTCTACACAACAAACAACAGCATGTTATTCCTTCTTTGCATACGTTAAGCTGTGAAGTCCCAACCTAATCTCACAGGAACCTTTATGATGCGAATTAACAAATTTAATTGTAAAAACATACTTTTTTTAGATTCAGTGAGATTATGAATTCATACAAGTTAGCCGCCAATTTGGAAAAACGTAAGACTGTTCAAATTGCCATGAGACGGTGTTGGTTCTCAAACACAAGAATTTGTAATGTATTTAAAGAAAAAAATGAAAACAAACCTTTGATGTGAGTGTTGGCCTGGACAAACATCTTTCGAGCTTCCTTGCGGAGAAGAACAGTTTCTCTGAACTTCAGGAAGTCCAGGGGGCCATCAGAAGTGACTGCAGAGTAGCCTTCATAAAGAGCCCGTCCTCCCTCTACATCAGCTGTGGATTTATGCACCTACGCAAAAAGATGCCGAAATACAATCTCAGATTATACTAGACCATGTGCATGCTTTTTCTTATAGCTATGTTTAGGATAGCATACTCCTGTATAGCATGTCGTGTATGCACAGTATGCAAATTTCCAGTATGCGTTAAGTACTGCAATGACCCATTACATTTGCCAAAATACACTGTGCAATAATATCCCAGCTCAACATGCAGAGACAACTGTAAGCAAACTATTTTCCATCCTTTCTTCATACCTGCAGTTTACACAGGAACCTCTGGATGGCACTCCTGCCCACTGTGTTGATCTTGCTGCGGTCCAACGTTATAATAGCATCCGGCCTTCCGTCTGCTCCTGTGCACGCTTTCAGGCCAACCAGCCCCTCTCCGGCCTCCAGGAGAACCCGCAAAATCACAAACCGGGCTTGCATGTGCGCCTGCAAGAACCATGTCAGCATCAAGAATGAAAGAACACGCAACAGAACAAGACCACAGTCTCAACTCACCTGTCTCCAGCTCTTGCTCTCTGGTGTGTAGAACTCCAGCCCAAGCAGACCGGCACGCACCATATTCAGCCAGTTCCCATAAACCACTTCCTCTGCATCCTCCCCCTCATGCCCGAAAATACTGCGTCGCACATTAATCACTCAGCATCCACGTGTCAACTATCCAAGTTAATAAATGGAAAAGAGACTGAAAGTTGACTCACCTGAGCACTTGTTTGTTGAGACACAGGTAGAGACCTACGCACTCAGCTCGACACTCCTCGTAGGAAGAGGCGATAGTGGAGAACTTGCTGTCCCACGTCTCGCTTCCCTTATACCAGCTTGAGATCTAGAAAGCAAACGGTTCTATATCATGACTGCGATTCTGTGCCAACAGTGGATAAAGCATTGCAGAGGTCCGACGACGGTCATGAAGAGAGATTATAACACTCACCAGTTCCCCTGTTTCGGGATTACGAACTGCAGTTTGCTCGAAGTTAAATGCTCCCTTTTCATCCTGTTTTAATATAACCACACACAGAAATAAG
Organism: Triplophysa rosa; assembly: GCF_024868665.1. NCBI lineage: Eukaryota > Metazoa > Chordata > Actinopteri > Cypriniformes > Nemacheilidae > Triplophysa > Triplophysa rosa. The sequence continues at coordinate 10,708,402 of NC_079908.1, forward strand.
ATAAAGAAGCTGCTTGTTTTAAAGAAATATTCAGGGAAGCATCTGTGTGCATCTCCCTCAGTACAGTTACACTAAGGCACAAAACAAAATATTCCTCTTATGATAAAGCATAGGCAGTTTGTTCATTTTTATCTGTCTGTGTCTTCACCTGAACAAAGAGCTTCCCGCTGCCATGACCCAGCAGCTCATGGAGCCCCACCTGCACCTCAAAAGAAGGCCCTTTCCATTTGATATACAGGTCCTGCCGGAAAATACATTAGCATTCTAAGCCTCCACCACAATATGATGTCAGATTCATAAAACAACGTTATGTCTTTTCTACTGAAAGTTACCTTGTCTTTCTCCTCCAGAAAGGTGAGCTTGTCTTTCTGCGTGGCATATGCCACTGCCAGCACATTTCCGAGAGACACATTCTTGAAACCTTCTGTCTGTCTGATGTCATCATCTTCAGACAGACAAATGTGTTTGGGTTAGAACTTTCATGGAACATTTATCAATAAAACCTGTCCGCAGACAGATGACGTCACATCTGATAAAAGGACTCACAGTTTGGAATGTTGATTCCTGCCGGGATGCCGCTGCCAGCAAAGGTAAGTACATCCAGAGAGGTGAAGTCTGGCTTGAGGAAGCGGTCCTTCTCAAAGGCTGAAGGCCATGGCAACTCTGGAAGCAAGACCTCGGCCGAGCTTACCAACTGAGCAAAGCGAGCGCTCATGGCCTTGTTCACTACGGCAACAAAACCTGAGGATAGGGGAGAGAAAGAATGTAAGAGGTTCATGCAACTTCATGCGACTTAAAATGATAGTTCACCCCAAAATAATAAATCTGTCATCATTTACTCACCCTCTTGTCAGTTCAAACCTGTATGACTTTCTTTCTTTAGCAGAACACAAAAGGAGATATTTTGAAAAATGTTAACTGGCATCCATTCACTTGCATTGGTTTTGTGTCCATACGATAGAAGTGAATGGATGCCGCCGCTGTTCGGTTATCAACATTCTTCAAAACATGTTTTGTGTTCTACTCAAGAAAGAAAGTCATACAGGTTTGGAATGACATGAGGGTGATTAAATGATGACAGAATTTTTATTTTTGGGTGTACTACCCCTTTAAATTTGTATGAATATTTGGACTTACCTTCAAATTCACCCCTAGAGCCAAATGGATCTCTGTAGCTCTCAATAAAACCAATGTAACTGTTAGAAAAAAACAGTGATTTTAATATACATAAGTCTAGTTGAGACCAATATTGAAACATCGGTAAAATCAATAGCAAACGTGAGATCTGCTGAATATGGCCCAGTCACCTCTCCACAATAGGTCCTTTGTCTTTGATCCAATAACGTGACCCTTCTTTGTGGGCTTCCACGGAGCCAAATGTGAAACTGCGAACATACTCCTCCAGCATTCTCTTCTGATTGTCATCGGCCGCATAATCCTAAAAGAAAATAGAGCTTTTACTTGTGCTTCATAAGGTTAGCGTTATTTACTTGACATGACAAAGTACCAATGGTTCAGCATTTTGTTGCTTATGTGCTGTTACCCACACCTTGGCTTTCTCCAAGTTCTGGCTCACTTTCTCCATAAGAAAGGCATAATCGCCCCTCTGAACAGAAAATACAGCATCCTCAAATTCATATCTGCCACAAGAAGTTTCGCCTTCACCCTCAACAGCACAGTCTGTAGAAAGCAGGAAACAGAATACAGTCAAGGACGGAATTGAAACGAATGGCTCTGACGGGTTTAAGCACACCAGACTGATCATACTGACGTTAAAAGTATTTTATAACACAGAAATATGTTATTTAGAGTTAACATTTTCTGAATACTGTTACTCACCCTTCTTCACGGCAGATGCCAAACGCACCTCATAGCAGCGTTTCCCGTCTACTTCCGTCTTGAACAGTCGGGTGTTGTAGGCACTCAGGTTCTAAGATGACAGAGTAATAAAAATAAAAAATCGTACTTTATTGTGGCAGAGTTTGATCATGCTACGCAGTGATTACAATAGGTTTTATATGTGCCATATTGCATTACATATACATTACATATTACATTACAAATCCTATCTCTCATCGGTGCACTATGACTATACGTACCTTAGAGTCCAGAAATTTCTGAGCAAACTCTGCGTCTTCTAAGCAGCAATTCCCTGAGAAGTATGTTGTGATTCCCTGGGAGAGCGGGGTGAGAAAGACAAACATCAACCTCACATGCTTGAGAAAAGGTGAGATGACTTTAATAGCTACAGCTTGTTTTTACCTTCTCCCCCAATCCGAGCTGTTTCTCCTTGTCCTCCAAGGAGTAGAGGGGCTGGGAGCAATTGTTCCACAGCGCCTCCATGTCACCAGGGTTCTCCTTGAAGGCCCGACTCTCCCAGACCAGGGCCTTGAATTTTTCCTGTGTGTTTGAAATAGATACGCTCAGGTAACGATCATGTGATCTCAGGGATGCTATATGACATTATGACATTGATGCGGTAACTTAACAAACATGCACAGGTATTGCATGCCACAAATATTATTACTACAAAATAAATTACACAATTCACCTTTGGTAGATTGGGAATGAATTTGGTGTCCCCAAATGATTTGTAGTTCCCCATGTTTGCATAAAGCCCGGCAGCAAATACGAGGAAGGCCTGCAAACAGAGACAGAACACAAAGTAATGTTAACATTGGTATTCCTGTAGCTTGTAGTAAAATGAGGCGCTAACAAAAACAGCATCAGTCAAATACAAACATGTTAATGTTCAAGACAGGTCATCTCACCTGATATTCCTCTGCGCTCAGTCCGGCTGCGGTCGCCACTGCCTCAAGCTGTGCCGGCGCCTGATTGCGGAATATTTTTTGCAGAAGTACATAGATGTTGGCAGACTCGGGGGACGTCTGAATCAACACAACCAGGCCACCGTACCAGGACGCCCGAGAGAGGTAGTGTGCATACAACTGCTCCTTGGGTGAGAGCAGCTTGAAAGCCTCCCGACAGTCCAGAGCAGAGATCCCAATGTCATTTGGGAGGTAGTACTGAGAGTCCACCATTTCAGTTCAGTCTACAGGCAGCTTGGTCTTTTTTCACTGGAAATGAACAAAATGGTTAGTTTAAAATAAAATCAATATAAAAAGTATGCTGTTTTTTTCTCCATTCAACCCCAGTAAACAGGGACCGTTAGTCTCAAATATTCTCACATGTTATGTTTCAGGGAAGAAAGAAAGTCACAGTAAAGAAAGATGATATGAACTATTCCATTAAAATTTACTTTTGAGGTTTATACAATAGAAAATCACTTTGAGCACTAGTTAGTGCGCCTATTTGCAGCAAGGTTGTTTTAAAATGTGTCTTTTTATCTGAATTTCTCTCACATGCGCGCGCACTGCGAGGCCAAATGCAGCCGATACAGAAGAGTTGTTCACAAAAAAATTAATTTTTAAGTTTAAACTTTGCCTGTACGAATGTAACTTGGACGGTTAAGTTCACGGCGAGTTTCTGTTTCAGTTCTGAGAATTTAACTGTCTAGCTAATACTGTTAGCACACTTGATAGCCTGTCTATCCTTATAACAGTGTAGTATGCCAGACAATGAAATCTCGTAAATCTGTTCCACCCAAACAGAAATGCGCTCATTTACTATACAAATATGTCACAAGTCATAACACTGATTCAGTGATATTCCGTTAACCCTTATATTCGATGTTACCTTAACAGCACGTTAATAAGTTCTACCTGAATTGTGTGTCCAGTCCTGTCAAAACGCAGCACCAGTGTCTGAATGTACTTCCGCTACTCATTCAATTGAAAGACCCGCCCTCGGCCAATCAAGATGCAAAGAAGATAACTGACAGCCCGCGCAACCTATAGGAGCAACAGGAGAAAAGAGGCGTAGAGCTATATTTGTCGAAAATGAGAGAGGAAAGAAAGAACGTATAAAGGTATTTTATTTTAAAGTTGAGCTTATTACATTTTTAACATTTACGTTATTACTATATGGCTAGTTTCTTACATTTGTGCTTGTTCAACATTTGTTTGTTGTTTACATCTTTACTCCAGTAGGCTATATGATTTTCTTTCAGATTTTGTTACTAAAATGTTAATTCTAAAGTAGGGAGGAAAAATAAGAGAGACCATATTTACAAACATTATGCTTTTTTGTTGTTTACTTTACTAACTTGTTTGTTTATTTGGTTTATGAAAACCAAACCATGTTGATTCTATGCCCCACACATATTCAAAACATGATCATTATTAGAGTTAGATGGCGTATGAATCTGTTTTGAAAAACAATAATATCTAAGCAACGTGGGGAAATATGACTTGAAAATGTAGAGTCGTAACAGCAGTAATACTGTCTGTGAAATGTATCCTGAAGAATATGTTTGGGCAAAATGGATTAGTTTCCAAGCCCAGACTCAACATTCAGCTTTCAGTGTTGAAAATTAGGTAACTAATAGCTTATGTTTTAATGCATCTAATAGTTGTGATATTTGATTTGGGCACTAGTACTTTAATGTGTCTAGATGTTTGTGACTGAAGTGTTATACTTTCAGGCTCAAACTATAGAATCTCTAAAATTGCACAAATAACAAAAATATGTTTTTATTTATTACTGGATTGTGTAACAGTGTTTCTATGTTTTTTTTTATACTGCCAATGTTGTCTTGATCTTGATCAGCAATTAGCGCTTCAGCAATTCATGCTTGATCTTACTGCTCACATATGTATACTAAATTTACATTTTTCACTTACATCAGCCTTCCTAGGACCATGAGTGGCAGTTAACCAAAAGCCTTATCTACAAGATCTAAATTCTTGGAAAAGTATAGAGCATCTTGTTTTGACAGATACAAACCTATTGGTGCTCAATGGCCAACTGTCACATGCGAGGGTGGGGCTTAAGACCCCAACAGAGAATATGAGTATAAACATGAGCATGGCCAGAGATAACAGCCACATGGACAGTTTTCTGTGAGTATGTTAATTGCTTATTTCTCTGACCATGACCACATGCCACCTGGTAGCATGACCGTTTAGAGTCATTTAAAATTAAAATGACCTCGAAGTATTTGCAAACGGTTAGGGAATTTTTAAATGAAGACAACCATGGGAAGGCCAGAAGACAGCAAATATTCACTGAGCAGAAGAAAAGGCGGTAAGTGAAAAACTAAACCCACTTCATACCAAAGAAAAATCACACACATATTTTTTTGTATTTGGGTATTTTGTATTCGCTTGGATGATAACAATATAGGAACAGGGACAACATTTGCAATTGTATCATAATCATGAGTGTTTTGAAATGCACATGAAAGCACTTTTGCACTATGCTAAAAACTCATGATAACAGAAAGATTTTGATAACACACACACATAAATACACAAACACTTAACTTAAAAACTTACAAATGTTGCTTTCCCATTAAGCAGTTTTGAAATGCTCACACATAAAAAATAAATAAAACTCAGCAATTGCTTGTTAACCTTTAATTTAAAGCCAAAATGATAAAAAAGTAGTTTCTGAATGTAAATTCATATACAAATTCAGATGTATCTCAGAAGACATGACATTGTATCAGAGGCTGCAGGCAAACACGCGTATTGGTGATAAGACAGAGTGACGCAGTCATGACGTCTCTTTTTTCCATTACTAACAGTGCTGTTTCTTCACTGAATGACGCTGGTAAAGCTAAAAGCAATGTGGTTGGTCCCTTAAAAAAGGACAAGGGAGCCCCAGTGTACAAAATGGGGGGTTAATAAAAGAGGGGCTAACTTTCTATTTAAAGGGATACTTCACCCAAAAATGAAAAGTCTGTTATCATTTACTCACCTGCGAGTTGTTCCCAATCTGTATAAATGTCTATGTTCTGATGAACACAAAGAAAGATATTTGGAAGAATGCTTGTAACCAGACAGATCTTGCCCACCATTGACTCCCATAGTAGGAAAATTTACTTTGTCCTTTTTTTTGTTCTGTTAAACACAAAAGAAGATATTTTGAAGAATGTAGGACAGCAAACATTTCTGGGGCACTTTTGACTACCATTGTATTTTTTCCTACTATGGTAGTCAATGGTGGCCAAAAACTGTTTGGTTACAAGCATTCTTCCAAATATCTTTCTCTGTGTTCATCAGAACAAAGACATTTATACAGTTTTGGAACAACTCGAAGGGGAGTAAATGATGACAGAAATTTAATTTTTGGGTGAAGTATCCCTTTAATATAGGCTACAACACAATGCAATCATTTAGTCCTTTAAAAATTCTACATGTTATGTCTTTACCAGGGTCTGCACAGAATGGAGGAAAATGTGTTCTCGTCTGGCGGCACAAAACAGAAGGAAGAAGGAGAACCAGCTGTTCATGGAGTTAACAGCTTTGCTGCCTCTGGATTCAAGTATGGACGGTCAGCGAGACAAAGCGTCAGTCATACGACTTACAATCGCTTACTTGCACCTGAGGGGCCTTCTCAACACCCGGGACACCTGTGCACTGTCCTCTCCTTCTTCACCAGGTAGAACGAAAAGCAATTAAAAGTAGAGAAAGCAAGTTTTCTAAAGGATGCTTTGATTGTAGGAGTGGCTAAATCTCATGAAAGGGGTTTGCTTGATTCTGCACTTGGAGGGTTCGTGGTTTTGTTGTCTTTGAATGGCAAGGTCATCTTCACCACAAGCGATGTCTCTACACATACTGGAATTAATCAGGTAAAGATACTTTAGAATTGAACGTCATTGTTCACAGTTTTTATTTTGAATTCACATTGGCACAAAATGAGAATTGCAAATGTGGAATCGCTCTGACAGATGGATTTGATTGGAAGAAGTTTGCTGGAGTTCTTACATCCATGTGATCAGATGGAGGTGAAGGACATCCTCACTAGACTCATAGGTGAGCACTGTTTAGTCTTCATTGTGTATACATATAAGGATCTTTCTTTTACATCCGATTTCTTGTTGATATTTCAGGAAACCAAGGACAGCAGGAATGTGAAGTGTTCCTCAGAATGAAAAATGCAGTGAACCAGAAACTGTCTCCTTGGAAAGTAAGTGTGTTCTTACTCCATCTTTGCAAAAACAAAAAGACCACCCCCCCAGCGATTTCCTTTCTATTCGCTGTGTATAGATCATTCAGTGCATGGCAAAGAAGACGTCTTCTGCTACCCCAGGGTCCAGCTGTCTACTTCTTCAATGTAGGCTGCTGCCCATGCAGCAGTTCATTGAGATGGATGCAGCGTTGAATACAAATACATTTATGAGTATACACAGCCCAGACATGAAGTTCACCTACTGCCACACAAGGTACAACCTCATGCATTGTATTGCGAGTTGCAAAGATAAATGCTTTGGTCTTCTGTCTTTGACACCTCTTTTTTTGACTCAGAGTTGTCAAGTTGATCGGCTTTAGAGATTCTGAACTGTTTGGCCAATCCGTGTACCAGTACTATCACCCATCTGACTGCCAGAAACTCCGCAACGCACACATCTGCTGTAAGAATGAGATCTTGCGAGCCGTTTCCAGTTTTTGTGCCTAATTTATGCAGTTTATTATTTGCTGGTAAAACAAATGAATCGATGCACCATTGCTTGTCAAACAGTTGAGATAAGATGTATTAAGATCAAATATTTTTGTACAGCTAATAAAAAATGTCTCAAATGTCTATGTGGAACAGTGCTCTCCAAAGGACAGGTGTCGACTGGGAAATATCGTCTGCTGCACAGGCAAGGTGGCTACGTGTGGGCTGAGACAGATGCATCAGTGGTGTGCAACAGTGACACTGGTGCACCAGAGAGCGTCGTCTGCATCAGTTACGTTCTTAGGTTAGACATGTCACATTCACAAATTGTATTTCCTTGTACTTTTATTATATGTGAGGTGTGGACGTTTGTTCATAACGACTACAATGAAACACTTTGAAACAAATTGTGGTTCAGGGAAAATTCCTCAAGTATTTCCTTGATGCGTTTGACTGTCTCTGTCATTATAGTGGCGTGGAGCAGCCCAGTTTGGCATTTATACTGGAGCACACAGAGCAAGTGCTGAAACCATGTAACACATTTTACCCAGAATCCCAGGCTGTCCCTCTTCCACTGTTTGCAGCTCTGGTGGATAGAGAAGACCATAAAACGACAAAAACAAACAATCACAACAATTCTGTTACAAACACAAACCCTAGAGGTATAGAACAGATATAAATATTTTATTTCTTAAAGATGTCATGCTGTAACGTAATTCTTTATGCTTAGAATCTCAAAAGGATGTCCATGGCTCTTCAGATGCGACACATAAGACAGAAGAGTGCTGCAATTTCAACTGTGTAAGTACCACTACCAAAAAACTCACTGGATGCACAAAGATACTCTTTGTTGATATTTGGTGTGGGCAATTCCAGCATTATGGGTGTGATATTTTCAGTCAAAAACTTGAAATAACAATCATCAGAAAATGTTTTTTATACAATATATTAAATCATCTGCTTCTATTTTATTTAAAATAATAAAAATGATAGAGTCCAGACTCCAGAAAAATAGTTTTCTATTTAAAAGAGAGAAAAATTCATGCATCATGGATGTGACAAAAACAGACAGGCTTTTGAGACGCAACATGCTTTGTGGGATTTCTGTGAATTAAAATGTACAAACCAGAATTAATACTACCCAACAAATAGAGAAGAGCTGACTCTTTATAGAACCTAACATAGGTCCATTTATGAGGAATATGGATGTGACCATTCACTTACCCGACTATGGATTGCGGGATGTTTAACATGTGTTTTCACCATAGGATGTGTGCGACCTAGATTTGGACAGTCTGGCTCCTTACATTCCCATGCACGGAGAAGATTTCCCACTAACTCCCATTTTTGATGAGAAGTTGGACAGATCTGAGCTGCTGTTTGACAGTGCACATCACAACCTGACCCCTCAGATGCTACATTCTGAGAAAACCATGAAGAGTCTTACACAAAATCGACAAAGTGACAGTTATTTTGTAACAAACCGGTGTGTATCTTGAAAGTCATTGTTTAACGTAGCAAATAAATTGAGTTTTATATGTTTATAAACGTGACATTTTTTCCTCTTAGGGTTAGTGATACGTCTAACATGATGTCAACCCAGCAGCGGAATAACAGTCTAGATATTGTGAATGGAATTACAAAGGTGTGGCGCGCATGAGGCATAAAAATGACCTACATATTATCTTAATCCACTGTGAAAATACATTCAGCTAAAGGAGCGGTTGAGTAACCCCTCATTTCACCCTTCAGGTTCAGTATAATTATCAACTCTTCTCAGCTGAAAGCGGGACGTATCATCAGAGGAAAGATGCTACGAAAGTCTCACATCTCAACAGAACTGACTGGAACAACAGTAAGACATTGGTTACAAACATGTATATACAGTAACAATATTCTCTCAATTTTCCTCAAAAAACGTTTTCCTCAATTTCATTAGGTGGATCAACAACAAGGCCATGTGTTGAAGTCCAGAATCAACTAGGGTCAATGTGCAGGTCACCTGAGGTCTCCAAGAAGCCATCTCCCTCTCAGTACAGAAGACATCAGGCACATGAAATACATCCAACACCTTTGACTCTGCCCTTGTTGAGCAGGTTGGAGTGCGAGGTCAACGCTCCTCTTGACCCGACATCTTATTTGCTCCAAGGAACTGAAATTACAACCGTTCTGGACCAAGTGGTCTCAGGAATGCCTTGGTGCTGACCTCCAAAAATGCCAAAGAACTTAAATACAATTGATCACTTTCACACACAGTTGGTCAGCAAAACATTATTTAAAATAGTAACTTAATGCCTACCTATAATTACATCACATCCATAAGCATAGTCTCCGTGTGCATTACTAAAACCTGTGTGACGTGAGTGAGGTCTGTTTTTCCATTTAATATTAGGTTTGGTAAAGCCTTTCTCTGCACTTGTCAGTTTTAGGTTAAGGTATGTGAATATGGCGTTGCACCCTCAACCATCTCTGTTTTAAGCATCTTATTAATACATCGTATACATTAATTAATAAACAAAGAAATAAATTGTTTCCATTTAATCAAACGGATAAACTCTCTCATTTTTGCATGTTATAGTTCAGTTCAACAATTTAATAATATTCATATCTGTCATGTTATCGACAACAACACAACTCCTGCACATTTACTTCAGACCCAGATCTACAAAATGAAGTCAGATCAGGTGTTTTCGCAACAGCTTTTAATAAAGTCAAACTAAAAGTTTTACAGAAAATTGGCCAAATCATTAAAGCAGGGTTATAAATTCACACACAAGACAATGTTTGTACATGCATCTTTAGTTGCAACTTATTTTGATTCATTTAAGAACTGGCTAAAAATGCGAAGAGTAAGCGATCTTCTGTCTTTAGGCTCCAGACTCCAGGCAGGATTATTTTGTAATGGTATTCCTGTGAAAAAGAGATGGATAAAATGAATTAAAAACAAGAAATAAGACCATGAAAGTAACAGATCAGACCAAATTCCATTAAAACTATTACTCTATGCAAAAAAACTACAGCATGAAAAACTCACACGATGGTGCATATTTAGCACAAAATATCGATAACTTAACCATTACAAAAGCAAAAATAATTGTATTACAGACGTTTTTCATGTATTTATTTTCTCTTGGAAATTTCCACCACAACATGAATGTATAAACACATACGCATTCATGCTCTTCCCACTGCCGCTCAGCACAATATAAGGAGTTTTCTGGGATTTCTGTTTCTCCTGTAGAAGAGCAACGGTGCCCAGAGGAGTGTCACTGCTACTCATCTTCTTCAGCAGCTGTGGGGAAAACCAGAAGAAGCTTTAACTACTGCTTAAAGGCGCAGTGGTCTCAGGTGGTCAACACTTAACATTTAGTCATAAACATCCTTAATACAGAGTCCAATGTACTGTGATATCTCTACAGAGATACTGAACAAAAATGTCACAAACGCCACATAGTTCCCCTCCATATAAATGAATCATGGGAAGAAAAGCATATTTCTAAAGTGTTTGCCGGAGGATGTGGAGAAAACATACCGCTTCTTCCTCCAGTTTTTTCATCCTCCGTTCGGTTTTCATCTTGCCAGAACCTTTCCCATGGAAACGATGAGACAGCTGTCGGAAAGCCTGGAGGACAAAACGCATTAGGTTAAAGAATCATATGGCTGAATGTCTAAAGCAGGTGAAGTGCTGATGTAACCATGCGATCGGCTGAGCATGCACAAGGTCATGGACAGACCTCTTTAGGGGTGAGTCTGCGACCAGATTCATCAACGTATTCAATCTTGACATCTGGCTTGTAATTATCCTTTTCTTTGAAATCCTGAGTGAAGCCTCTGTATTCCTCTCTCCTGCTGTACTTGTCATCAATATTCCTGCAGTGGCAAATGGAAACATGTCATTTTCCAATAAAAAGGAACAATGTACTTTTGACAATCCAATTACTTTTATTGTAAATAAATAAGACGACGAAAACCTTTGGCAAACTTTTCTCCTTTGGTGTTCACAAAAGAACAGTGACATTGATTTGGAATGGCATGTGGCCAAGTAAATGATTGCGCGAAAATAACTCTAGACCGTTTCAAAGCAACAACATAAACAACATTACTGCGCATGCACGCTTGTGGCTGAACTGAACTTCTTGTATATATCCGCAGAGAATAATCCCTGTTGATTATTTCTGATAACAAGCAAAAGAAATAACAAGTAAATTACATTAGCTGGTAGGGATGTAACAATATCTATACAATATGGCTGCCGTCGCATCATCCAGGTGGATGCTGCACATTGGTGGTGGTTGATGAGATTCCCCCTTCGATGTAAAGCGCTTTGAGTACCCAGAAAAGCGCTATATAAATGTAATGAATTCAATCTAAATCTCACGGTTCGATAATACTTCAGTATAACGTCCACGGTACGATATTTATTGCAATATTTAAAATGACAAATAATGGCTTGGAAACGTGCCATAAGCATCCTCTAATCATAACGGTTGCTTAGAGGTATGAGTTATAGTAGGAGATGGGTCAAATGACCTAAAAACCACTTTTATAAAATAAAATAATTGCACCAGAAAAATATATTATTTTTACTAACATTCTCTATGTTAGGCCCGGAAGATCTATTGTTTCATACACGCATGTGTAGTGCCTGGAATAGCCAGAGTGTTGGATCTTTTATCAGGATCATTAAAAGAAGGGCCATAAACCCCCCCACCTCCCTTTTGTCCTGGTTTCTTGATACCATCATCAAAAGAACAAAGCCAAACCTGGCTCCAGGAGGACCCGGGTGTACTCACATCTTGTCTTCAATGCAGTAGTTATCATCAGTTGGAGCTGGTTTCAGAGCTTTGACACGAGCCATCTTCTGCATCTGTGTATCTAGCAGGCCTAAGAGTGTCAAAAATAAATGCATTTATAAATAAATACGTATATGTTAGATCCAGTTTTAAAGTTTATGTGGTTGACATCTCACCCTTGTTCTTGCACAGAAGCAGAGCTGCAGCGAGACCAGACTTCACGATGGGCTCTTCATCAAGAATAGTTGTAGAGGCTGTCGCAAACTATAAAAATACAACAGAAAAGAAAAGAGTTAAAATATCATGTTAAAGATTACAACTATTTAACTAGCATAGCAGGAACCAGCAATCCTCAAGTCATACCGATAAGATGTAGTTTTATTGTACTGTAACTTAGGGTCACTTAGTTTATGAATTTGGGTTAAAGAAAAAGTTTCCCTCCAACAGCAGCAGAAGACTCACATCAGTGTGTTTCTGCTCCTCGTCCAGGTTGACTGTGCTCCAACCCACATTGTCGTCCATATCAGAGTCTGAATCTCCAGCTCCCTCTTTCTCTTCCTCCTTTTCAAAGTCCTGTGTGATCCAAACAAAACAGATCCATTCAAGATCAGAAGATGATATACATTTTCACAATATTACACTTAAGGGTGGGCGGAATGTCCAAAAATCTATTTCACGGAATAAGTCATTTATTTCACAGAAACAGTCTCCCATTATAATTATATCTTATACCTAATTTTTTTAAGATTGACTTAATTTGTTTATTTATTACAGTTCATTTGAATGCTCACCATAGTTATAACATAGGCAAGTTATGAAAATGTACTAAAGATACCAAATTAAGTTCTGATAATCAGATTTATTATTTATTTATCTTCTGGCTTGATCATATGTCTACTGTAGGAAGATAGGCAACATGTATAACAACGAAGTATGAATATATGCACAAACAATGAGTACAGTATATGACTGGTGTTATAAACTGGTGTTCATGGGGTGTGTACTGTAGGTCTTCATCGCTCTTTACTCTCTATTAGATGCGCATTTTTAGTGTGTTGGGACTCTCTGTCTTTAGGTTTGTTTATTCTTGCGCTTGTCTTTGCACTGCGAGTCTCTGTTGACACACATTGTGTCTCCCAAAACGGGGGTTTGCAGCGCAGAATACATGGAATAGAAAAATATCTTATGGTTGACATTTTATTCCGTGGTAACAGCATATTTCGTCATTCCTCCCAGCCCTAATTACACTTTTAGGAAAGGGTTGGGATGACATGTACCATAATGTCCTCCTGGTCCTCTCGGTTGCCCGACAGTCCGTAAGTGGGGATATCACCAAGAGTGCGGCAAAACTCAGAAGTGGCGTTGAAGACGATATTGTTCTTTTTGTCTGGGTCGTTGTCATCATCTGCATCTGTTGCAAGTCTATTCATGTGCTCAGCCACCTGAAAAGCAGTATTACACACAGACATGCTTAAGAAAAGTTGAAAAGAGAGTTTGTCTTTCCTACAATGACACTGAGCTGATGAACCTACAGTCCCACAGAAAAGAACGGATACCCGGCATATATAAACCTTGCCTACAGGACTATCACTGGATCTGCACCGGCATACTTTCACACCCTCCTACACCCCATCAATAACCCTGCGTTCAGCAAATGAGCGGCATCTTGTATAGCCTTCTCATAAGGGCAGTAAATCGCTTTCCCACTCATTCTCCTTCACAACTCCTTCCTGGTGGAACATTCTTCCTAACTCAGTCCGGTCAACCACATCTCTCACAACATTCAAAAAACTACTTAAAACCCCTCTCTTCTGTGAATACTTGACAGACAAATGAGAAGAAGAAAAAATCTTTGGATTTTATTGCAGGCAAGCCAAGTGTTGATTTTGATGGACTAAATTGATCAAACGCAGTCAACTCACCATCTGGTTTAATTTACCAAACAAAAAAATGCCAATTTTTTTTCTAAATTAACTTAAGGGGAAAATATATATATAACTACTTTGCCATTAAAAAACAAAAAAAAACTATTTTAATGGCTGCAACAGTAGTATTGGCAGTGTAATGGGATACAAATTTTTTTTTTTTTAAATCGGGCTCGGGCCAATAATTCTGATAAGCTTGTCGGGCAGGGCCGGCCTTGGGCAGGGCTCTACTCTGTACGTCGCTTTGGATAAAAGCGTCTGCTAAATGTAAATGTAAACCAAATTTTCTTTGACTTTAAATGCAAACTTCTATAACACTGACAATTCCTTCAATACTCCAATGAACATTAAGGAAGAGACACCGACCCGTTCGCCTGAGTCTTTGAGCATCAGTTTCTGTCTGAGTTTCCTCTGTTTCTCCAGCTGCTTCTGGAGCTCCTGCTCGGCTTCATCTTCCTCTATCGCAGCAGGTTCAGGAAGAGCAAAGTCCTCTGAGAGAGAAAAGAAATGAGTGTTTATTAGCGAACAGTAGCTGCGTTTATTACCCTTCAAAATACGCAAATTGAAATAGCGCATTAAAAATACGGCCAATGGAAACACGTCAATTTGGCAAAAACTCCCATACATTGCAAATATATTGAAAAAGTGTTTTATCAGGCAATACGATAAAGGCATATTTCGCAAAACTGCAATGGAAACACTTTTTGTTGTATTTACAAGTCACGTGGCATACAAAAGTCACATGATTATTCATGGTATTTTTTGGCAGAACACTTGGAAAGATAGGATGCAAGGAATTCACATTAAGTATCTCTTATATGTCAGGAAAACGAGTATGGACATTTATTAGGAACAGTGAGGTATTATGAAAATATATAAGGAGACATTTCTCTTTACTCTTTCATCACAGTAGGTGGCACTATGCACTAAAGTTGGTTTGCAACCTGCCAAAATGACTTATCGTGAGAAGAAACAAAATACACTTTAATCGCATAACATTGTTTAATGGAAACGCAGAAATTCCGCAATGTTTTTTTAATCGACATTTAGAAAATATCGCTTAAGTTTTGCGCAAATCTGCAATGGAAACCTGGCTACTGATGCAATTTCCTGTTTGGCACAGCAACAGAAATGATAAAGTCTTACCATCTTCACTAATGTCCATGTCAGCCATTCTAATGTCGTCTGACCGCAGCAGTACATCATTCACCCTGCTAGTGGTTTCCATAGCAACATTCTCCAGCGTCTTCCCCTCTTCATCTGCTTCTCTTCTGCCCCGCCCTCGAGACCTAGATGGCAGAACCACTGTTAGATTGATCAGTCAGCAAAGAGATATTTACCTGTGGTGCTGCCGGACTATTTATGAGCAAATGATTCACAGTTTTATTTACCTGGAGCCGAAATCTGTGCTGCGAGTGTCGTCCAACAACAAATCATCAGCACTGCGGGGTTTCTCCTTCTTTCTGATTTTCTTGACTTTGCATTTGGTCTTTTTGAAACCGACCTGAAGTCACGCATAACAAATACGCAGAATAAGCAAAGTCAAACGAAATAAGCTCTGTTCAGACTGCACATCTCGAATTTGTTTTTCAGATCTTATCTTTGGGACTCCACGTAAATAAATCAGATCTGTTTGAAGACATTTGGAGCTCACCATCTCTTGTGGTGTGTAGTATTCGGTGGCGAGGGTGAGAGAAGGCATGTCCAGCGACTGTGCCTGACTGCGCAGATTCTCTCTGATGGCCTGCAGCTCACGCTCTCTCTCACCCCCCACAAATCCTCCAGCACTCAGCCTGAAGCTCTTTTTCTTCTCCCCCTCGATCTCCTCATCATACTTGGACAACACAGACTTTTCCTTGAACTGGAAAGAATTCATAAAGAAAAGAAAATGTTACAACATTATGTATAATTTGCATACAATACGTATAACGTTTTGTATAAATGCATACAATAACTAAATGTATATAATCAAGTTGAAAACTTGACTAACGCAATGGACACCAAAGTGAAAAGATAAAAAGGTAACATGTGATCTTACATTGACCATGTCATCCACGCTCTCCTCTTCTTCATAAGGTTTATAATCAGGTTTTTTCTTCTTGAGTTCCACATTTTTCTCCGCTTTCTCTTTGTCCACAAGGCCCACATTCACCAGCACGTCCTCCTTCTCTTCAAGAACGCCTGTGAAAATCACCCACACAGAAAAGCTGTGAGAGTGTGCCAGTATGACGGTGTGTGGGTTGTGTCAGTTATTTGTAATTTAACAGATGCTTGCTTATTAAAGGTCCAGCGTGTAACAATGAAAGGTCCGGCGAATATAAGGATCTATTGACAGGAATGCAATATAATATACATAACTATGTCTTCAGACTATACATTCAGAAGCCTTATGTTTTCATTATCTTAGAATGAGCTATTTCTATCTACCTACACCGCGGGTTCCCTTGCATGGAATGCGGCATGTGGTTTCTACAGTATCCCTAATAGGACAAACTACAGAGTGCGTTTCGTAAATACGTTATCCCCTTTGGCAAAGAAGTGAAAATGTGATGTCATGTTTGTCCTGTGTCAGTTGCCGTAGTGCTTCGAAAAGAAGGGGTAGAGTGAGCCGTTGGTTGCAATTCGCAACCTCACCACTAGACGCCGCTAAAATCTCCACATTGCTCCTTCAAAGCAACAGTATAGCATTTTTTTTACAAACCATCTAAAATTTCAATTTCTTAACCTGTGACTTTCAGATTACTAGCCCAATCCTTTAACCACCAATCCATAACCATGATCACATATTCTCACCTTTGTCTTCAAGCGTAAGGATCACTAACTCCCCTTCTTTAAAAGAATCCATCTTGTGTTGAACTTTGAGCCCTCTGAGATCACGCGAGCTGTATGATTCCTGGTTAATACAAATAAATTGGTTAGGTAACTAGTAACTAAAACATTAAACTGAGAATTCTCTTACAAGAAGACCCAATAATACCATAAACAAACAAATCAGTGTAAATATATTCATACCCAGGCCTAAAAAAACAATTAAATTAAATAAATTGTTCTATAAATGTCTGACTGGGGACCAGCAAAAAGTCACACACCTGCTTTTCCTGCGCAAACTCTTGCTCAACCAGATTGCTCACACCAAACTCCTCATCCATCTCCTCTAAGAGCTTTGCCTGAAGGGAGAGCAAATGTAGAGAAGAGAAAAATAAAGTCACGTTTGGTTACGCGAGACCCGAAACCTTTGCAACAGCACATCTGCTCCATCCATACCCTCTTTTCTGCCAACTCTTTCTCCTTGGCCATTTTGCGACTCTTCTCTACCCATGCAGCTGTGTCATCCAGCCACGGTTCATCATCTCCAAGTGTCTTCACTTTTCTGAATACATAAAAAATTCTAACTTTACTGCTCTCATTCATAGCATGACTTACATGAAACTGGCTTTCTAAAAAGTTTTTATATCTGATTGATTGTAACCATTTCCTACCCCAGTTTCTGATTGAGCAGACGCTTCTCTTTGAGAGCAGCCATTTTCTCTCTCATCTCAGCCTGCTGTCTGATCTGAACAGGGTTAATGGTCTCAGCCACCAATGGTTCCTCTTTAGTTCCCGCTTCTGAGGAACCATCAAATAACAAGAAAATGCATCAAATTGAACAAGTACAATCAAAGCAATTAATTATTTAAAACTTTGGTGTAATTTCAACAGAAACACCTTACCTTTCTTGGATTCATTGAGATCAAGGGGTTTCAAACCTAGCTTGGCCCTTAGCTTACTGCAAGAGAAAGCATAACGGCATTTACAAAAGTGTTTTTTCAAATAGTAAGCATTGCAGACGCTACAAAAACATACTTGGTCTCTTCGATGCTAAGTGAAGCATCACCACTTGCGGATTTAGGACCAGGATCTGCAACATAAGATGATGCCATGAGTACCATTCAACACAATAACAAGATGTTAAGATAAAAGAAAACATCATTAATCACTCAGAGAACAGCACATGTGCCTTCTCTGAAAGGGATGAAAGCCTTAAAATGAACCTTGGGTATAGAGAGATGTATGGCTTAATATATAAACAATGGCATTGACTTTATAAATGTGAAATTAAAAAAACTGTGTAACTATTACAGTATCCATAAACTTTGAAAAAATATTTTTACTCTGAGGCCGCCATTTTTCAGCGAAGCACACACGTTTCCATTATAAATATATATATATTTTTTATCCTACAGCACCTTATATTTACTGAAAAACTGATAAGTGTGTCTGTGTTCAGTTTGGCTGCCTGTGCGTGCAACCATTTTACGTCATCGAAAAAGAACATGGCGGCCTCCTTAGGTTGAAATGAGTATTACATTTAGTTTTTTTTTAAGAAATAAAAATATTTGATGTGTTTCTAACGACAAATGTTAGTAGTGTACGGCTATTACAAGGTATTAAGCCATACATCCCTCTATACCCTTGGTTCACTTTAAAAATGACAAGATGTCATATCACAAGACAACGATGTTTCCTGAAAACCCAGTGAAGTACCAAGACAGCACTTGAGGGCCCTAAAATGCTCTCCAGGTAGGCAGCACACTAGGCTTGCAGACTCACCACCGCTTTCCTCGTAGGCAGCATCAGCTTTCTCCTTCTTGACCCGTGGCTCTCCATTGCTCTTCTCGGCTTTACCGCGGCTCTCTTTCTCTGTGCCACGGCTGCTTCTCTCTCTGGAGCGTGATCGCTTTCTCTTCTCTCGCTCTCTATCCTTCTCCTTGTCTCGATCCTTGTGTCGGTGTTTCTTGTGCTCGCGGTGCCGATCCTCTGGATCCCGTTCCTTCTCCTTCTCTTTGTGTTTCTTTGATGAACCCATGTCGAGTTTCGGTCTGTTTGTGGAGGTAACGTTAAGGTAACGTTGTGTGTGTCTCACTGGTCTCTAGCGTAAGTTACTTTAGAGCGCGACGAACTAGCACTTTTTCATCTTAATAACAACAGCGCATAACCCACATATTGTTAAGGTAAGAGTATACGCTCCCTGTTGTAATTAATTCATGATTTAGTATTGCAAAATAACAAACCCGTCTAGACCATCCGCAACAACAATCGTAACACGGTCACGGCGCTCGCTCGCTGTGCATTTAACATCCGGGTTAAATTGACAAGAAAGGTTTGCAGCGCCACCTATCAATGTGGAGTAGTGTTGCCATTCATAATTCATTCAGCCCTGCGTGTTTTAAGTTAAACTGACCTCAAGATTTATCTCGATATTCATAAAACATGCGGTATTTTTTTTAAGTATATACCATTGACACTTTACTACTGTTATTTTATAGTTGTTAAAGGTATAGCTCTCCCCCCAAAAAATTCTGTCATCATTCATTGACCCTCGCGTTGTATTTCTTGTGAAACACAAAAGATATTTTGAGAAACATCTCGGTGGTTTTGTGTCCATACAATGGAAGTACCAATGTTGTGTGATTACCAAAATTCTTCAAAATATCTTCTTTTGTGTTCTGCAGAAGAAAAAAAGTCATACAGGTTTGAAATGACATGGGTGAGTAAATGATGAAATAATTTGTGTTTTATGGTGAACTATCCCTTTAACCTTTCTGTATTTTTGTATTTGCTTGATACTGGTAGGCCTACAATAAAAATACACAATACTGAAATTTAAGTAAATAAACTTTTAAATACTTGTTAAAGAAATACTAATTTATATTGTAATAAAATATATTTCATAATTTGTTTGCTTTAAAAAAAATCACATGAACTGGGAGAGGTAAATAGCCTTTATTTGAAACCCATCTGCACACAATCTACTTGAAAATATGCAAGCTTCATTTGGCATAGTTACCAAAATAAATCTGAATGATGATTGTGACCTTTCAAATAAATGTAAAAATGCCATACCTACTAATTCTAATAAACGTATGCAGAGAGAAATACAAGAGAAATGAAAAACAATGTAGAGATTGTTGTAATAAGTGAAACAAATGGTAAACCTATTGGTCATAAAACCATGGATATCTGTTAAATATCATGAAACAGAAAAATATACACGAGACAAACATCTAAAAAGTAAATAAATAAATTACTTGGCAAATTAAATAAATCATCCATTCAATCATTTATTTTTGATATTTATTATGATTGTTATTTATTATTATAAATGTATAATTATAATTATTATTTTTGGCTTTTGTTGTTGTAATTCAGTCTGCCAGCCAACAATCAACAGGGTATAATTAGGCCCAGAAGGCAAACAGTAATCCAAATAACTGCCTGTAGGGCTTTCAGGTCATCATAATATGTCATGATATTTTTTATTTAAGAACATCTGGACTTCACAATGTCCTAAATAGACTTCAGATGCTCTTATACCATTTTCACCTTCCTACAGTAATTACCATTCTCAGTCAGCTCACAGCTATATTTTTCACATAAAATCCTTGTGTTGACAGGAAATAAGAGCATGTAACACAAAATCTGCATGTGCTAACAGTAACGTTTTTATTTTTTTCAAATGTACATTAGTAAAGTCTTTTTAAATACAAAGCTGAAGTATGTTGATCAGTTTTTATCTTATGTTAATAGCTTTTAAAATCTGATTAATGAGACCACTTCTTGCCAGAAGACTCAGTTATGTTCTTATTTAATTCCAGAAAAGTAACATTTAATTTCAAAACCTTTCTCATAACAATGAAATGACGACAATTCTTATAATGCAAAATCTCTTCCTGCTTACATATGCTTGAGAACACCACAGAAAAATTTGAGCCTTTTATGCAAATTGATGCCCAAATTACATAAAAATACCTTGTGGTAAAAATAAAAACAACTCTGAACACCTGACCTCTGGGGTATTATTATCATCACTTGAATCCATAAACAAACTATTCTCTCCGTATCAGTCTCACTGTATATTCTATATTAGCACTCTTGGGGTGGGACTTGCAGCTCTTTCCACAGCGTTAGCATTTCCTTAGGGGAACGTTTATGCACTAGGAGAACATTATGATACGCACATGGCTTCTCTCGCAGGTCCTCTGGAAGGTCAAAGGTGAGGAAACCAGAATGATGACTGGGGGACACTCCGAGTCTGTGAAGGCACATTCCTAAATAAACATCGTCGATGGGAAACAAGCTCACCCGCTGAGAGACTTCCTTCAAACGCATGGCCAAAGAGCCAGTGTAAACAACACCCCCACCTCCTGCGTACGCCGGGTAAGTTCCCTTATAAAAGCTGTCAGGTATGTAATATTTAGTACCAGGCTGCCGATTGGGCCAAGCATTGGCAATAACATCCCCCACAACGAAATCATCAAGATCTTTTGTCTTGTTTCGATCTGTCTTTTGTACCGTAGCTTCATGTTGGTTTAGGTAGTCCAGTAGGGCTCTAGTCCTGACAAAGACATCATCATCTCCTTTGAAAATATAATGGATGTGCGGACAGTGCTTTGAAACCCAGTCCCAGAAGAGAATATCCTTCAGGGTCAAATTGAAGAAACTGTCTTTAAAATCCCACTGGAGGATGTCCTCGTGAGTTCTGCTCTCTAAATCCAGCAGGGCACTCAGGTCCGGATGAGGCCCAGTCTCTGTGTCCTGCCTGGCGAGCAAGAAGACTGTGCGCACGAACCAGAATCGTCCTCCATCGTCCCCTTGGATCCAACCGCTCCTCCCCCACGTTTCTCTGATGGCCTGTCTGTTCTCAAAGTTTCCGACTTGAGATTTTATCGCCATGAGGAGAAAGGGAGTCTCAGTTTCAGTGCCGTCCCCAGCACACAGGTTGGGTTGGTTCAGTAGGATAGGATAATACCTGCAGTGCATGGATAGGACAAACTCCTTCATTTGAGCAGGTAGGGTGTTAAAGTCATGCAGCTGAGATGCCCACATCTCATCCTGTCCACAAACAACCATTTTCTCTTGGGGATGTCTCGTACCAAGAATTTTGGGCCTTGTGACATTACTTCTCAATATGGGATTGTGCTCTCTGTCCGAAATGTGTTGGAGGCGGTTCCAGAGTGCCCCATCTTCCAGACGGAGGTTCCAGAAGGGCCGAACTGGATGGGATGCTTGAGCTCCTGAGTTGCCAGAGGCTCCAGTGGCGACGAAATGTAGCGGCAACTGTGGCGGCGGAGGAGGAGAGTAGGAGACGGCAACAAATATGGACACCATGATGTAAATCACCAGGTGGCTTACCATTACACAAGGCAAGAGAAACAGGCATAAGACCTTTCCATTGCATCTGGAGCGGGCCATGGACTGAAAAAGAATGGGAGATTGAGAGGTGAATAACATTTTTTATTTACGTAATAGTGGGTAGGTTACTACCTCAGAAACACCAAGCTGTTTTTATGAGCGTTCAAGAGAAGGGTTTCTACCACTAGGAGGGCGTCTCGGAAGAATTTGGTCTCCTTGGCTTTGCCTCATGAGACTCGTTATCTGCGCTTGACTGGGAAATGTCCGCAGCTTCCTACCGCCCTTGATATTTACATCACACACTTTAAGACCACAACAGTGCATATGATAATGTCTTATGGCAAGGTCTCATTTGCTTTCCCTGCGAGTACTCTAATGTGGAATCAAAAATAACATAAGCAATTTTTTGGGAGTTCATATTATCATTTACCAGGAAACATATGTTTATACCTAAAAATATATTTTACAACACTAGAGGGTCTCATAAGATTTGAAGCACACTCAAGAAATGTATGTTTAAATAATAAATGACTCAATTAAACAAAGTACAAACACTCATTATGTAAAGTAACTAAAACTTAAACATTTATCCAACACATTGTTTAGTGAGAAAAAAATCATAATACCTTTAATTTACGAGGCTCAGTTGGTTTTGGCAAACATCTTTCACTTATCTGGAATTTTCTCCCCGTGCAGTTCCCATATTATCCTTCCTTCACCAGTCTTCGGAGGTTTACCTTGTTTTTTCATCCCGATTGTGGTGTTATCCTTAAATGAGTAAATATTAAATTGTTCTTTTCTTGTGCCCACACTATGTCCTGGCTTTGCCTATGCAGTTGTTAAATTAACTGAAGAGTCTCTCATCCTCTTCACAGGTTCACAGGTGCACGTACTAAATGAGAACATTTGCATGCCACAGGTGATTTGAGGAGGTACATAAGCCACACCCACCTATATTATATGGAAAGTTGTTTTGCATACACCCTGCTTTATGCCCACAAACTTTTATGTGAATAAATCTCAGATTGAAAAATAAAAGATTTTGTCAGTTTCTGTTCCACTGATACAATATAGTGTTCAGCTTGCATTGCCTACATGCAACACATGACTCCAGAGAGATCTAGTGAAATGTGCATTGAAAGGCAAAGATAGTAGGAAACATGAAACATTATCATTCAGATGAAACAGATTGACACTGGGTCTCAAAAGGTATTTTCCTCGGTTTTGTATTACAGTGTATTTTAAATGTTTCAATAATGTTTCAAACAGCGTTTAACTGTATACAGTATGTCTGCAAACGTCTCATAGTCACACCTCACGAATGAACCAGCGCATTGACTCATCAGGTTTCACCAATATTTTGGCTGATGTTGGGGATCAGTAATGCAATGACATTTTTTGTATGTTTTTCCCTCACAAGAAGTCAATCCTGCACAAAATTGTTTTAAATGATTATTCACTTAAATATATTTTTTTGTCATCATTTATTCACCGTTCATGAAACCGCATGAGGGTGAGTCTTTTATTCTGTGGAAAAGAAGCTATATTCATAAATGTCTCAGTGGTTTTGTGTCCATACAATAGAAGCCAATGGGGGCCAGTGTTGTTTGGTTCTTCAAAATATCTTCTTTTGTGTTCTGCAGACGAAAGAAAGTCATTCAGGTTTGGAATGACACGAGGATGAGTAAATGATGAAGTTTGTAGCTTAACTATCTCTTTAAAGCTTTTGCCCCAGTTTCTCTTCATTCCTCTCAGGCACACACATGACCATATCAGCTTTGTTCTATCATTCTGACTTCAGTGCTGTAGAAGCTTGCGAGCAGGCATTTGCAGGAGAGAGCCGCCGACGAGGGCAGCGCTAAAAGCCAATGGAAACTGAGCCCTGAACCCTGAGAGGTCTTTGCAGAGGAGAGCTGCCCCTAGCGGACTTCTCTTTGATATGATAGGTGTCCTGCACAAGGCCACGCTGCCTATTGATCCAAACCCTCAGGGTGCGAAATCACAGCGCATAACACAGAAACCAGCATTTATGTAATGGCCACAAGCAGGGGTGGGCTATAGGCCATTACCACCGCAGATTGTCAATGATAATCTGACTGAGTTAACTGACTACACTGTAACAAGCCAATAATTTCCAAACTGATGTTCTGAATAAACCGATTCTGGGTTTGTCTAAAGGTAGTAGTAGTCTACTAAGATGTATCCTTATGCATTTATTTCATTACTAAAATGATGAGCTGTTCTCTTGAACAAACATCACACGACTGCTAGTTTTTTGTAAAAAAAAATTTATTCCAACAAATCATTTTAGTTTTGCAGAATTGCGAGAACATTGTACTGATGGACAATTTTTTTACAACCCAACTGTTCCATTTCTCTGCAAAATTTTTTTTTAAAGAGGTACATTATTCTCATAATTGCCGGCAAGAATCAGCCTTTGAATTGATTTCATCTCACAACAGTATCACAGTCTCTCACAGTAAAGTTTTCAACAGGAAAAGAATGAAGCCCCTTCATTTGTCAACGATAAATGTAAAGTACACACAAGTATATGGTCAAATCGACACAGGCTGCCACGTCCGACGTCTTCTCTCCAAAGCAGCATGGACATTGAATTCATTAGGAATGGGAGAGAAGACTGGTAGGTCAGTTTGGAGCAACATGCATTCAAAGGACGTCAAACTCCCCCGAGGGATCTATATCCAAAATATCCAAAGAGTTACTGATAAATGATCGAACATAAAAGAACGTCAACATATGAAAATATAAAATCTTCAATGAGCATCGCAATTTAGTGGGTAAGAAAATCTGCACAGAGTATAAATTTACAGTAGAACTACAATGACGTATAGGTTAGAGAGCCAAGGAATAAGGTAAGACACTGATAATTGAGCAAATCTCGTCATATTGTTTTCTTAGAGGGCACTTTTTTTCGAATTCCACCCAAGTGCATTAAGATGCGGATAATACAAATATCATTAGCCCATCAATGCCAACCTTAATTTCAATATTTGCCACAAAAATTATATAATAATAATGAAAAAAAGAACAGGCATTACATACATGAATAAAGTCACATGAAGTATCCTTACACAAATTCACAACGAAATTTTCACAAAACTTTACATGTAGTTCATTTCTATGTGCAAACCATAAACTGTATATAAGAGATTATTCAACACAAGAAAAATGTATACCGTATGTATGCCGTTGATACAATGTCCCGATTTGACATTTTGCACATTATAAACAATTTCAGCTTTCATGAACCTCATAACTAAAATGAAGACAGCCAAAAACAATTCAGTCAATCTATGTAGTCATTATTACCAGGTGGTTCTGGTAGACCTACACAGTACACAGTTGAGGATTGACTGTATAGCGAGGTACGTTTTGTCCCACATGTCTGGAAGAGTGAAATCCTGGGTAAAAAAGGCAAACAGTTGTAGCTAATGGCATTGACAGATGCAAGCTCACAGCAAAGCTTGGGTTGTGCCAATGGACATTTAACAGGTCTGAGGTCGGGATGCTTGATTGAAATGGTAGAAATGTTCACCCACATCATTCCTCGTACCCACATTTATGTTCCGCACACACACGGGATAACGCAAACACATTCTTCTTCATATCTACACACAAACGCGTTTTGCGCTAAACATATCCAAACTATTTCAGGACTTCCAAGTGCTTAAATTTTGTTTCCTTGATAGGTGCTACATCGACTCGGAAGACGATTATTGAATTTTCAGCATTCCAAAAAGGCATCCCTGGCGATTCTTTTGTCTCAAAACACACTATATACATGTAGCCATGTGAAGAGCGGCAGTTGGCAGTTTTACTGAAATAGTGAACAGTAAAAAAAGACAACAGCAAAGTGGTACGTCATGCCAGATTCCAACGACAAATATGTTTAGCAATGATCCTCTAAAGCACAAATATTTCAAGTTTATGAACACATATCTAAATGCTCTAACTATTCAGCAGCATCCATGTTAAAACGACTTTTGTCTGGTTTCTCAGAGCTCCGACACCTCACCGAGGCCTATTTATTAGATGATCCCTCTCTTAATCTTTTCCTCCGGGTATAATCAAGCGACAGTGTCAGACAACACTCACATAAACACCGTCAGCAAACTGGGAGAGAATGAAACAGTCAGCTTGTTACTGTAGGCCTACTGTACTCACATGAGCACATGTCAGCTCTAAAATAAAAGCAATAGGTTGGTTCCAACATCCTGATCACGTGTTCACCTTTAGCGTAGGTAGAGGGTTTTAAACTGGAACTCATTTGAAATAAAACGCAAAAAAGCACACTTCGTCACACGCCGTTGGCCAGAGTAGATTAATGGCGACACGGCAGCAGTGTGTGAAGACCGATGGCTCAGCGAGGCAGAACTCAGAGACGGCACACGAACTTCCCGCTTGTCAAGACTGATGCATGGAGGCTTCAAGGACCGAGTCTGAGAACTTCACAATATGCAGGAAGAAGAATGTGTTTCACAGTGAACTAAACCGGGTTTTTTTCACAGAATGTATTTCTATAATGGTGCATAGTCTCTTGGAGTTGGGAAACAAAAGGAAATCAGCAGTTGGATGGTAAGAAAATGAATAATACATTTATGCTCTGGTTTCTTTTGCGGTTCATTACACAAACCAGATTGTTTTGCTGTAGTTCTGAGAGCACTAAGCACTAACCTGATATCTGTAAATGAGGGATCTTTGTCGAACATTTCGAAAACAGCGCAGGTGTTTGATTAAAATTATTTAAGCTAAATTGTTTTAAGGCTGAATGGACGAAATATCAAATCACGGAAAGCACTGAATGTTTTGCCGTTGGAACCCTCATGCTGATTTTGCATAAACTAAAAACATCTGTTTGTTACCAGGTTGTTGTGCATTGATGAAATGCAAATTTGATTCATAACGGTAAAACCATGATGATGACTTGGCCCGATCTGCTCCAGTCACAGTAATTCTGCACAGTAATAATAGCTCTTTCCTATTATAGCATGTCAAATGGGTTTCGCTTTAGACTCGAGGAGAGCGCTCCCTTCACAATTTCTTAAAATTCATTTCCAGCACAAAAAGGAAACAGCAAAAAAACGTAGAAAGCACAAACATAAAAACTCTTTGTTCATTTAAATGTGTGAACTTTGCATAAAGCACATTAGTAGTGAGTTGACTTTATAAAAGCAAAATACGTAAATAAATAAATAAGCCATTCCATAGTCACATTTAACACCCCCTTACATGACACAGTGCTTTATACAGATTGCCCTTTTCAGTATAATAGGGAAGCAGTAGGAATAAAAAATAACGACCATATGATTTTTGGATTTTGCTCAGCCTTTGGATAGCTGATTAATGTCCCATAAAAAAATCTCCAGCGGCCAACCATAAATAAACAAATTACTATTAGTCTCTATTGCACACCTCCCACACAATGACACCAAGATAAAAGTAGACAAAAATAGCAGTATCGAAAAAATTTCAAAGGCAAAAAAAATCTTCATGTCAGTGGAAAGATTTATAAATAGATGGCAGCTAACACAAAGGTAACCGAGATAACTTAAAAAAGTGCCTTCAAATTATCTTCCAAATAAAAAATCTGTCTAGAAAAGTGCTGTGCACCGTGGAAAAGGGGTTTGAAGTTTGCTACAGGTCTTGGGTCTCGAATGTGATGCTTGTCACAGTTCTGAGTCTCAAAACGTCTTTTTCTGTGCTTGACAGCCAGAGACTTTGTTCTTTAACCCTAATACTTCTATAGTTACTGTACTTAACTTTTTTAACAAAGCTTGATAATAGTAATAATCATAATACAATAATACATGAATTAATTTGTAATGGATTCATTCCTAGAATGCTATTCTGCATAAAAAATTGGCACATCATTAACAGAGTATCAGGACAAAGGTGGAGAGCACAAACATCCATTTGCCAACTGTCAAATAAGTACTATTTTTATGAAACAAAGACTCAAACGAGTGGAAGTACTTAAAATACACCAAGACTTTCTTTTGACTGTTTCCCACTTCGGGTGATTTTATCTTCACAATAGTCTTCAGCCTGGATCTTTCAAACTTGGGTTTCTAGGCCACTCAGTTTGGGGGTGAGGATACGAGGTGTTACCCCAGAGTTGAGGTCTCTCTCAAACTCTAGCAGCTGGCCCATGAAGTTGAGGTTGGGGGAGACGACTGGCCGCCGACCTCGCACGTACTTATAGGCATCGGTCATGGTCATAAGGGTGTGCTTCATCAGGTAAGCAATGACAATGGTCGCTGAGCGGGACACACCTGCTTGGCAGTGTACAAGAACACCCCGTCCACACTGGTGAGCCTCCTCTGAAATGACAAAAAAAGGTGGACAGAAAAGATCAATCGTGCTCTTTCTGGATGACACTCAAACAAGAAGAATTTCAAGACGTGTACGTATGAGAATATTTTTAAAGCCACACTACATTAACAAAAAGAATTATCTTACCAATAAACTCAAAAACCTCCTCAAAATACTGCCGCAGGTTCTGCTTGCTGTTGTCAGTAGCGGGGAGTCTTTTGTAACGCACCAAGCCTGTGTCAAGATGGTACAGTGGAAGATGAGTTGTGATGTTGACCACAAAACCAATGTTGAGTCGAAGCAGAAGGTCCAAATCTTGTGCATCTCTTTCATTCCCAAGGAAAAGGAAAGGAAGGATGGGACTGATAACAGCGTTCTCCACATCGGGGGTCATCACGCTCTCCTCGGACAGTGATGCTGGGAGCGATGAGGAGAGAGGGAGGGAGAGGTGCACTAACAACAAAAAACAAAACAAAATCTTGTTTTCACTCAGTAATAATGTGATCATCATGACATGTGTGTTTGAATGGTGGGATATTAAGAATGTGGGGTTTCAAGATTTTTAAAAAATATGATAAAGGTAATTTCAATAACATCTATCTAACGTAAACCTCCTTTATTGTTTCTTTGCGAAGCCTCATTGGTGTTTTTTCTTTTTTCCATTCCATAGTTAAAATTTGTTAATATTGTATAGTTTCTTTAACAAATAGGAAGCAAGTTTCATTGAGACACGAAACAGAGTATGAAATGAAATAGTCTAAATGTTAAGAAAATTAATTTGAAGTATAAAGGCTTTAGAGCCAGAAAACTCTTTGAACTTAGATGTGAAATCTCCTTTCGAGATAACGGTAACTCTTTTGAAGCTAGTGAGGATTATGCACTCGAAAGATAATAATTTTAATTTGAATACTATCAGTGCACAAAGGCCAACAGCCTAATGGAATTCATGAGAAGATGAATGTCAGTACAATCAAGCGGCACTGGGAAAGTGGCGAGGCTGTGGTCATCTTTTTGAGTGCCTCAAACATTACCAGCACATTACAAGGTGGTTGCACATCTTTACCTCGACCATTTTCTTCATCTTGTTCTCTGTTGAGTGAGTTGAGGACCAAGTGGAGTGATTGTGCAGAAGGCAAGGTGTGTCCACCCTCCCAATCTCTCTGTTTAGGTTTAGGCTTAATCAGGGTGCTGGGGGCAGACGGTGGGGGTGAGAAAGAAGGAGGAGAATCCGGAGAGTGCAGGGACGGAGACTGTGGAAGAACTTCATCATCAAACCCATTGCCATCTCCCATGCAAGCATCACCTCCTCTGTTCCAAAGCCTCTTTAGAGAATCTCTCCCCTGGTCTCCGCTGCTCCCAGATCCAATAAAGTCCAAAACTGCCATCTTGCCTTGCTGGAGCCTCCGGCGTCCTGCCTGATCGGTCAGATGAGTACGTGTGAACTCCATAAGGTTCCGGCAATCAAGGATTACAGGATTGTTGCCGCTGCCGCTATTCTGGTTGTGGCCCATGCAGGTTCTCCCTGAGCCCATCCCAATCCCTGCATTGTGGTGGTTAGGTTGGGTTTTCGATCAGGTCATCTTCTTTGCTAGCTCCTCGGGCCAGATTGTGCGTACACTGTAATCATCATCATCAGCCTGGTATCCTCCCATGGTTTTTGCACCGATGTTACGGCCCATAGTGGGAGGATTCCCTCTGTGCGGGTTATAGGTCACTACAATTGGGTCACTGCTGCAGTAGCTGCACGTAGAGCTTCCGGTTTGGCTTGCTTTGGGATTGCAGCCACTGACGCAACTTTGAAGAGCCCGAAGAGGTGCGGATGAAGAAAGGGGAGTACAGGGTAGACAACCGCCAACCAGCTTCTTACGAAAAGCAGCAGGGCTCTCAAACCCTCCAGCTTCTCCAGAGCAAGATGCACAACCCAAAGGTCTAAGAGGCCCTGGGCGGCAGTCTGAGACAGTGCTGTTGGAAGAGGAGGTGTTAGTGGTGGAAGCGGTAGACAGACACCCTCCCAAAGTCTTCAGTCCCATGGTTCCGTCACCGCCGTTGGCAGCACTCGTACCTTGCACGTGAGAAAATGAAGACGATGGGCTTGTACTACGTCCGCGGCAACTGGCCGAGTGACCTCTCCCTCTTCTACAACGCACCAGCCTCCAACAACCACAAGGGTGGGAGAATTCAATAGTACATGTGTGGTCTGGACTGGGAAAGCCTCCTCGGGAGGAAGTGGGAGAGAGAGGCAAAGTGTGGAGAATTTGGGGCCGATGATCTCTAAGGCGTGAGGGACGAGGCTGACTGATGTGCTGATAAGAGGATGGGGCCCGGGACGGGAGTGAAGGTGGGATGGCAGGGTAATGAGGGTTTAGAATGGCAGCATGGGGTAACGGGGCTGAACTGTGGTGACGGGATAGGCTGTGGGTGTGGGGAAGTTTATGTCCGGGTCCCAGTTTGGAGTTTTCTTTGTTTCCTACAGATGATACGTCCTTGTCAGTATGGGACAGGTAGCAAGCAGACTTCAATGACAAGTCCCTTTGTCTTGATAGTTTGGGTTTGGTCTGCTGTCTTTGGGCTGGTACAAATTCCAAGATCCCTCCAGGAGAAACTGTGAGTTGGTTCTGATGATGTCTACTGTGCTGAATTCTGTTTTGATTCTGATGATGGGTCTGGTGCTTCTCCACTAACTCGGAAGACTTTCCTTTGCATTTTCTGTCCCCTTGCACTGGATCCAAGTGAAGTGATACCTTTTTAGTTTGGTTGCTCTTACCGTTTCCACTTCGGGTAAGGCTACTACTGTGCCCCTTGTCTGAATATGAACCCCCTCTTGCACCTTTGTCCAAAGACACTTTAATGTCAATGGTATGTGTGTGCTTGTGAAGTCTGGGACCCAAAGTTACAGTCCCGTTGGTGTGACAGTGGCTGGCATTGTGGCCGTTGCCCTCAAAGGGGGCACCACGATCTCCTTTGTCTCTCTGAACATTGGACAACTGCCTGCGCTTGCATTCCAGAGACAGGAAGTTAGCACTTGGATGGCAGCGGGGTGGAGGGGGTTGGGGTGAGCGGGACGGGGCCTCGTTGTATGCGGCTGGGCGGTGCGAGGAAGACTGGGAGGTGGTCGGTGGAGAGGCCACGCGCAAGGCCAAGCTTTTGGGCCGCTGAATAACCACTATGCGCTCGTCAAGAGGGAGTGGAGGCATCTGGTGCTGAGGAAAGCTGTGAGTTTATGAAGCAGAGAGAAAATAGACAAATGAATCTTACAGTGCCCATTAATTTTGGTACTTGAGTAATTTAAGAAAAGTCCACAAAAACAACACATGATGTGAGTATTTCACATAGTTAATATTAATTAGTCACAGCACAGAGAATTACATAAACAATTGTGATGAGTAATGCACAGAAGGCAGTCTTCTGTTAGTCATACACAACCTTCCTGGTCATTTAACACAATTAAACAATAAAGAACAGCACAAAGGGCAAGTCACAGACTATTCAATAAAAACACAAATCCTAATAGAAAGGCTTTTCTGACCCATTACCCATGCTTACATAAATATCAAGGGTTTATGTCTGTCAAAGCCATAAAATATTCAGTTACAAATAGACAGACAAACCATAAAAAGAATTGGAAAGGGGGAGCTTGTAATATTGTCACTTTTAATAAGACGTAACAATGTCCGGCATGTGTTCCTGGGTATCATTGTGTTGCAACATACTAACCTAGCCTGCTTGACTGTTTAAGAGACAAAATTAAGACACGCATTTGCAGAGTTTATGATAAAGGCATCCGTTATAGTCAAACATGTAATGGAATGTAAAATTAAATAATGATTTATTTTGTATTACAATAGAGACATTATCTTGCTGCTCTAATCTCCAAACAACAGAGCGAGTCAGCACATTATTCTAAATGTTAGACATTAGTAGACATTATGGGATGTCAATGGAAAGACCATGAGAGGAGCCCTAAAGCGTAAAAACAGGGATAAAAGTAAGAGCAAAAGGAATATGTGTGTGTATGTGACAACACGAGAGAGAGAGAGAGAGAGAGAGAGAGAGAGAGAGAGAGAGAGAGAGAGAGAGAGAGAGAGAGAGAGAGAGAGAGAGAGAGAGAGAGAGAGAGCATATAAAGCGGTACAGAGACAATATTTACAGGATGTGGCACGACTGGATCATCCATTGACCTCATGGATGGGGGAGGCATGCACATCAGCAGTTCAGACATATACCCCTACACAACACCCCCACACACAAAGATCCTAGGACAGAGCCAGCACGCCATGCTCTTATTTCCACATGCATACATTCACGCACAGAGCCTGGTGATGGTATCCTCATCCTGTTTGTTTTTTCAGTCTTGCCTTTTGTAGCCTGTGGTAGTGAAGGGGGGTGGGTGGTTACAATGACCCAGATTTGTCATATTGCAAGTCAACATCACTTCAATCACTTTAACTCACACACTAAACGTCGCATCAGCAGTGTTTCACACATAAACTACATTTTTTCACTGCATCACGTTTGAATTGAAAAAAGCACACACTGTATATGTGCCTGTTTTGAGGATGTACAATATCAGCACCTATGAGCTCAGGCAACGGCTGAGCACCAAAACAGCTACAAACAGTGATCATGTTTCACTGATATCACAGAAAAGAACAGTGTGTGTTTATAGACATACGGTAATGTTGGAGTAAAATAGTGTCTAAATACAAAATAAACACTACACAGCAAAATCGCCAGTGTTACAAAGGGTCAAATTAACTCTCACAGTGTTTATATAATCCACACTTTGAGAGTGTGGATTATATATACACCGTGAGTGTTAATTTGACCTTTTTTAACACTGGCGATTTTACTGTGTACTTATAGTGGTGCTTAGATTTATGAAAACCTTGAATCTTAAGTGCAATATTTTTAATAAGCACAAAAGCATTGTTTTGATTAATGTAAATAGCATATGTTACATTTACGCACAGGCTTAATCCAGCATGGTTTATTACCAGTTGGTTTACACATTCAAGTCAACCATCTGCGACAGACTATTTTAATACATTTTGAAAATTGCGCGTGGCATGATTTGTGGCAAATGAAATGGACGAAGGCGCATTGAATAAAAAGGTGAAATGCAGTGAAATGTTTACTCGCATCGTCATTCGTTTGTGGACACTGGATCTCATGTTTGTGTATAACTATCCATGTTTGTCTATCACACACCATCACTGAGCAGTTGTTTCTGCTGCCGCCTGTCTCTGCAATACTGCTCTTGATGTCCTGTCCGAAACGTTAAAATATATTCGTACTGAAATAGTAATAACTCGAACGTTATCTGGGCCTAAGCATGGCACTCACAAAAGCGTCCAGCCGTCCACCACAGAATTGCAACTATATAGACTGTCACTTGTTAGGCCACGCTGATGCTGTCACGCAAATTCAGATGCGCTTTCACTGGTCGAATAGATCTCTTCGCCATTTGAGCGCAGTTTCACTACGATTTCACTATTAGCTACATAAGACTATTTAAAATGTTCTCTCTTTTTAATCATGTAAATTAGAACCTTGGGGTAATTATCCTAATGGGTAATGCCAAATTTTCATTCATATCTATATTTAATAAAATACCTAAGACGTAAACATCGGGGATACCTATTGTAACGCAAAAAAATAGGTTGCTGCTGCAATAGCCAGACATTTTGTTGAAAACAAATAATTAACTACCATTTAACGCTAAGATATAGCAGATTTAATGTAGGCCCTAATAAAACAAAGAAGAGAAAATTACTCACGTTATAATCTGTATGTCCGCTGTATCGTCATCATTTGTGATTCATCTCTTTATCCGCGCGACAATTCCGCTCCATTGCCGCGAGACATTTACATTGCTGCAGTTATCTGGTCTGCTTTAATGTAAGGATTGCACTTTAAAACATCCAGTGAGGTCCATCAGTATATGGGATTTAGGCAATGTCGTCTCATATTGTTAATCGCATTTGTTCTCATCTGTATGCACAATAACAACGCATGCGGCAGCGCAATGCAATGTAATGTGCGCTTGTACAGTGTACGGTGCGTTTGCATGAAACAGCCAGCTCTTTGGGGAAAGGGGGCGTGGTGGTAATTGAAGGAGGAGTTTTTGTCTGGATGACATCATCCTAGACCAATAACAAGCAAATTGTGACGAAATGTCCACATAACGTAGCTCAGTGGTTCTAAGAAACGTGGAATAGATTTTTACGGATATAAAATGTATCAATTTTTCAAAAGTTTGAACAGAATTATTTTTAAATGTCTAATAGTTAACAAATCACAGTAAATCACAGTAAACTGTTAGTTAACCTAAAAAAAGAAATGGCCACAAAAATAAATACTTATGACAACCATATAAGCCCACATTGATAAACAAATTTGACTGTTTTCATCGTTTTATATTTCATCATAACAACACCTGTCTGAACGGAGTTTGTTCCCCCAATTTTTATGAAGTGCGGTTCCATCAAACGCCTATAGATGGCGGTCTTCATCCATTCGTATACAGTTCAACAACAGTGCATGATGATCAAAAAGTAACAGTGATATACGGCATACTGGACAACAACACAGTAGGGAACATCAACGACAGTAATGCTAATAATAATAATAATAAATGTTGTATGATGCGGCTAAATCGTGATGAAAACCGGGATTATAACCCTATTGTGCAACGAAATAAATTAGGATAGTACAAAGCAATTGATTCTTTTGCTGTTAGTTTGTCATTTTGGCTCAGTTTTAGTTTAAGATCGAAACAACAAATGACAGAGGTGGCTATTTTATACTTGCGTCCATTAATCTTTCCACGTAAGCATATTCATTTGACATATCGTAAACAATTATATTTAGATTTCAAAGCCTGGTTAAACACACTACAGTTTGTTTCATAATACCTCTGATGAAACTACTGTACATATCGTATCTGTAATTAGGCAACAGTTACCTTTCCTTTGGTTTTATTTCAATGAATATACTTAACATTACACATTTTTTAAATCCGTAAATTGGAATGTTTTACTGTTTTACATAACAATTATGAAAAAGTATATATTTCTATTTGTATTTTTTCCTGAAACAACTATGACTAAAAGACTTTTATTTTAAAACATAATATGAGGGAGTCAGAGGAAGTCGGTCCGCAAGCAGGTTTCACATTTCTCTTGAACGCAAACAACACTGGCGTTCGGGCGCTGCTGCGGTACCAGTCGTGACCGCCCGACAGTTCGCCTTTTAACCGCTCATACATATAATTCGCCTTACACCACCGACGGGGACAGAACAATTTAGAGACATTTACATCTGGGAAACGGTTAGGACTTGTTTTACTACCAAACTGTAAAAATATCAGCGACTTTTTCGAAGTCACCCGGCCAGCTAACGCGCGTTAGCAGGTTAAATCTGATTTTTCTGAGGCGCACAGAAATCGCGTATGACCATCTTCACGATGTATTTGCTCTTGGATTATTAATTTGCCAGCTCGACACCACAACAAGTGGCCATTAAAACATGGACATGTAAACACCTGTATGACGGATCGTTTCTCACAGTAACGCTATACTGGGCGCTGTTGAGTTTGCTAACTGGAAGGAGCAGCTCGATAACTTGCCCTGAAGTTTGTCTGTACTAAACTGGACTCTCATCTGCCTTAATTTACTGGCGTTAAGAGGAGACGACGACGACTGAAATTATTACATCACCAATGCACAGCCATATACAGTCGATCGTCGATAGTTTCGGCTAAATTAGGGACCCTACGGACGTTTTCCACCTGGCCTAATATAACTTTGAGTCCTCGGACTCGATTTTGCACTTCTGTGCTGGGAACAATTTTGTTTTGTTTGCTATCAGCTAACGAGTTAAATTTAAACCGTGTATCCTTATATGGTGATATTCTTTCGTTATTTCCGCCAAAAACTCATCTGTTTGACTACAGAAAACCCCGTAGGAAGTTGAGATTCAATGTTGACACCTAGTCTATACTGTTTGTCAACCAACTGAGGGATTGTTTCTGGCAGTTTTGTTTATTTCCTGACAAATCACGTAAAATATGACTTAATGAGAGAGTCAAAAGTAATATCCAAAGTAATCTTTACTGGTTTGGCACAAAGAGCTCAGGGTGGCTCTCTGAAAGTTGGACTTCGGACACTTCTCATCGTGCTGTACCCATGTCACGTTTGATTGAATTTTGAGGGCTGTGAACACATTCAGTTTTTAGAAAAAAATCTGTCAAATCCAGTCTCAGAAGATGTCGACCAGGACACCACTGTTACCAATGATTGATCACTCAACTGGCCAGGTGAGTTTTCGCTAAAGTAGGACGTAGGATTGGTTGGTTTAAGACGTAGCTGGTCTTTTATGAGAGTTTTGTCGTTTGTGCAATAATCTTTTTTTTATTACTTTAAGGATAATTCATTTCAGACCATGGTCAAAACAATAAAATAAGATGGTTTTGATTCTCTTCCTTCTAGTTTTATGTCTGTACATCTTTCAACACTGAGCAATGCTTTTGCAGTTGTTAAATTGCTTTTCAGTAATGAACTGAAGTGTTTTTAGTAGCAACTAGTACACAACAGGAAACATTCTGCAATTCCTTTATACACAGCCTTGGAAAATAACTTGCTCATATACTTAAATGTAATTTCTTTACCCTTTGAAGATCAGTGGTCAAAATATACTGATGCTTGGTTGCCTTGTTACAATCTTCGACTTTTTTAAGCCAGACTTTGTTTGTGGGTGATGTGGGTTTTGAAATGGCTCTAAAAACAACTCATTTTAAAGATACACCAATTTGTCTGTTAGCTTACACATGGTTTCTAGACACATTAGCCTTTCTGGATTGAATGCAAGGATTAATTCGTTTGTTTACATTAGAGGACATACATTCAACACACATTTTATAGCTTTCAGTTAACTGTTTTGACTTGTCTTGAGGTTACAAATTGATTTGTTTTAAAGGGGTGCTGCAACAATGTGTCATGCATTCTGACTTCTTTACAATGTTAAACGTGCTGTCTTCTCATGCTTAGCATGGTCAACTTGTCAAAAAACGAGTTGGGCGTATTACGTAGTATTTCTGTGCTCGATACACTCCCCTAGCGATCGTACAGGTTTCGGAAAGTTTTTTAGAACATATAAAACTGTTTCGTAACAAATTTTCTTAGTCCCTTATTGGACAATTCTGTGGGCACGCCCACACGGCAGCAAGGAGAGCAGGAGAAGCAGCATGCGCAGACGTCACTTTCACTTGTGTGCAGGAGAGAGAGAGAGAGAGAGAGAGAGAGAGCGAGAGAGAGAGAGCATACATTCGCGAAGTTCAGGTGTTTGTTTGTTCACTGCATTTGGTTGATGAATGTTATATAAGCGGTGGATATAACGCTGGATTTGGAGATCGTTTGAAACAGATATATGGAGCCGTCCCAGCGCTAAAAGATGCCAGACATGAACCGCATGCGGTGAGTGAAACTGATGTCTGTGTTTTGTTGGCAATGTGCTTTAGTTCAGCCTACTCCAGTTCTACTACAGATCCCCCCGCACGCACCGTATGATTTCGGAAATACTCATACAGCTGTATCTATCTTTTATAAATGTGATCAAACTAAATACTCTTCGAAGATGCTAAGTATGCAATACTACTCTATAGGGCTGTGCAAAAAATGTCGATACATGTAACTATCGCAATATATATATTTTTCGATATTGTATTGATAGTGATACCTCTACTATCGATATATATTTTTAAAATCATGTCATATACATACGGCCAAAAGTAAGTGAGCATGGCGAAAGATATAAGAACGCTTGGAGCTCTCAAGAGCTGATGTGTGGGTGTGCTTTGATTTTCAAAATAAGTAATGGAGTAATGAGTTATATAAAATAATGCTGTTTGTAGGCTTCGCAAGCAGAGGTGGGTAGTAACGCGCTACATTTACTTCGTTACATTTACTTGATTAACATTTTGGAAAATATGTACTTTTTAAGTACAATTAAAAGTGTGTACTTTTACTCTTACTTGAGTAAATTTCTAATAGAAAATCTGTACTTTTACTTCGTTACATAACTTACATTGCGTGACGTTCCTTCATTCCTTCATTTTAAAATATGCTTTTTAAAACGCGTTGTTTATTTCAAGGTTGTCGTCTCTTTTTACGGGCATTCCCGAGTGATTGATTCTTTTGAGTCGATTCTTTTGAAAGCATTAATTGAACAATGGGTAAAACTATTTGAATAGGCTAATGAATTAGTTCAAATGATTTGTTCAGTTCGCAGCACGATCTTAATCATCTGAAGCAGGATTACTCACTCCTCGTAGCGCGAAATTTAAGAACACGCTGAACACAAAGAGCGTTGGATGAAGTGGATATTAATCTATATCTATACAATCAAAACTGCAAATGTGTCATATTGTTTGCCAGCAATGATAAATGTCCGCCATATGCGCGCACCTGCGCGACCTGTTCGTCAGACACAGCAACATGCGCGTTACCTGTCAGACACAGACGTGGGCTTGCAGAAATATACATTTGAAGAACAGAAGGAAGAAAACGTGTTGATGGGCGTGTGGTTCACTGTTTACTGTTTGTTTACAAGTAAGAGCGTTTCACAACACACACGTGACACAACACGAGAAAAAATGAGCTTTGTTCAAAAATGTGTATTTCATTTAAGAGAGCACTGCAGATGTTCTAGATCATCTTAGGAAATGCTCTGAGTTTAGTTCATGCTTTAGTTTGACATGGTCTATTATTCTAAATAAGTTGTATAAACTACATTGACATCAGGACTAGATGAAATTTACAGAAATGCTCGTCTCTTCTGTGTTTGTCTATTCTTTAGTCTCTCTAGTATATTGCAAAGATATCTTCTTATGATAATTAAAAATATTGATTAAAATGTAATATTAAAATATTGCCGTTAATATTAATTTTATGTAGTAGGCCTATATAATCATATACAAAGTAACTAGCTACTTGAGTAGTTTTTTCATTGCATACTTTTTTACTTAAGTAGTTTTTAAAATAGTGACTTTTACTTTTACTTGAGTAACAATTTCTCTAGTTACTTGTACTTTTACTTGAGTAAAGATTTTGGCTACTCTACCCACCTCTGTTCGCAAGTCATGACACAAGTCACTTGGCTACTGCAGTGCATTAGACAAAAAGTTTATTAAGAAAAGTAACAATGACATTTATTGTACTTTCACGGATGTGACACCAGCACATTTACAGCACGGATGAACCAGGGTTTAAACTGCCCATGTTCAGTGTTTTAACTGTAATGCACCACAACAGCCAAGTGACTTGCGTGGCCCACCTTATTCCCCTGTGCTACCCACTTGAGGGGCGCAATCCACAGTTTGAGAACCCAAACCTCTGATCTAAAGGTCCATGCATCGCACATCATGGCCACTCTGCAGAGGTAAGGGATGTTTTTACACTTATCCTTACAGAAAACCCCCGGTGGTGCACAGCATGTTGTATTTCTAGCTCTACTTTTTACATTTTCTTTTTAAAGTATTGCAATATATCGTAAATGTGTATTGTATCAAAATACATAGTAATATATTGTACAGTGACCAATCTATCGTGATATGTATCGTATCGGGAGGCACTTGCCAATACACAGCCCTACTACTCTATAGGTACTCAAGATTAATATGAGATTGGCAGAAACCGCGTGTGTTAGGGCCGCTTTAAATCCCAATATCCATTTGCTTAGGCCGAAAACCATTTGTTCAGTCCGAAATCCATTTGTTCATTATTGTTTGAAAAGAACACTTTAAAATGATGGATGCTAGGTAGCTAATTCTAATAAACACTTCTCTTTTTTTATATCGCAACGTCGAGTTTAAAATCTCGACTGATTTGACCTTGATTGTTTGATCCAATTTATTGTATATGTGTGTATAAGCTTATAAATATTGTTTATAGTACAGATGAAATGTTTCAGAAATGTTTCCTGACAAATCATACCAAATCGTATTGCGATTTGCAGTGTAAAAGAGGTTGGTCAACATTTTATCTCAATAACGTTCATGTAGTTTAGGCAATAAAATATCAGGCCAAACAGATGTAGTGCAGCCTAATGATTTTTAATCATCTCAGCCTGTTTCCCATGTAAATCTGTCTTAGCTCAGATCAGGACTTATTTTATTTATTTACTCCTTAAGCAACGTTAGCGTTGGAGTTGTGGTATTGTGTTTCTTGGCGAAGATTTGTAACCCCTATCAGTCTGGACTAGCATTTCCAGTTGAGCTGGGCATGGTTTGGGGAGTGTCACTGGGGGTGTGTCTTCATGTTGAATGTTTACAAAGATTGATCTTCATGCACAGTGTGTTTTAAGCCTTCTCTAACCAGAATGGCCTGCAAGGTTAGGTGATGGAAGAAAACAGCAGCCTTGCACAATCCTCTTTAAAGCCTGTTTTAAAGCGAACCCATTCATCCGATCACCTGTAGCTTGAGCTTGGCATGGGCCTTCCAGTCTCAAATATGAGGCTACAGCATAGTAGCGTTTACTGATGGGGTGTTGGTGTTCAGCTGGTGCCTATTTGCATACTGGCTGCTACCTCCCTGCTCTGGAAATAGTCATGGTGTGATAAAAATACAGATATATGACAAGCCAGTTCACACACCAGCTTTATTTACCCCTCCCCTTTTGATGTACCCCACTGTTTTTCCCCCAGTCTGAAAACGTTCCCCCTCACACGGAGCCTCTACTTCTCTGTGACCTTCTAGAGCATGAAACGCTTGTGTTGAACACGGTTGTGAGAGCGGTCGCTCGGCAACATTCCCATAACCGGTATCCTCTTTCGGGTGTGCGGTGTGTCTTGGGGTGGTTTTCATATTCTTGTCAGATATTAGTCATTCACGCAGACCTGAATGTCCTCCCTCAAGCCTCTGTAATTAAAAACCAGCAGTTCAATAGGATGCGTGCACCATGCTAGTTGCATGCACCTCCACAACACTTCAGTGACAAAGTTGTCTCCTGGCCAGCATGTTTGTTTCTGTTTACATATAAGCAAGAGTCTGGTAAGCTGTGCCAGCTTTTACTTAATTGTCTTAATTTAACAATTTAGGAATTAGCATTTTTATATAGTTTTAGGTTTATATTATTTTAAATAGGTTCATTACTATATATATTAATATATACGCTAAGTGTTATAAGAAGGCAAATTCTTAAATTAAGACAGTTAAGTAAAATGTGGCGCAGGTTACCGCTCTCTTCCTTATTTGTAAACTTAAATGTATCATAGTTTAGCTTTATCAGACCTGGAATGTAGATTTTTTTATCAATTTTAAATGACATGCCATTTTCTTTGACATGCAGTAAATGTGACCGTCTGTGAATCCAGGCAAAAAAAAATTGAAAACAAACTGTTTATAATATATTAAATTATTTATAATATAATATAAAATAAAATAGCAAGCATAAGAAAGATTTATCTCTGTTGTTATTATTTTTTAGTTAAATTTTCCTATGTCACACCATAGGGCACATGTATGGTTTATATGTTAACTACCCATACATTCGTCCCTTTCTAATTCACATGGCCTACCCACTGGCACATCTTACCCCACTCCTCCCTGTGTGAAACTATTATTCAGTCACAGGGTTCTATTTGGAGTTAGAGACCGAAGACTGTGGTGAGAGTATAGAGATCTTGGTGAGCAGCATACAAGGTGACAAAACCATTTTGAACAATCATTTTAGCAACATGAAACTTACACTGTGAGGGCAAATGCAGTCAGACTTTTACCGCTTACATGTGGTTTTCTGTATTAAAGCACTCGCTACAGTCTCCCAGACTATGGCTTTCAATTGTATTGTACATATTAGATTATGTTGTCCCTATAAAAGTAACCGCTCCTGGATATTTGTCACCATTGACGTCTGTGTTACCAGCCCTCTGCAACCGGGCAGGAAACGTCAGCAGTGACAAACAATTCAACTAATCTTGTTCGTATAGGAATCAGAGAACACACTATAACCGGTTCTCCCAATGTCATCACAATTCTTTTGGACTTGAGACTTGTCATTATTACTCTAGTGACTGAATTGCTTAAATGAAGGGTGGTGTTGTGTGAGGTTGATCGTCTGGTTGGTTTTCCCACTGGTGCAAGGCTAAAGGAAATAAAGGTGTTGGGCAGAACTGGTTTTTCTAGGAGACAGGTAGAGCTAGTTTATCTGTAGTTCATGAAAGAACAGTTGGGTTTGTGTCCTGCAGTGTTGTAATTGATAAGCTCCTGTATACTTTATGGTGTTTGATTTGTGTATGAAAGGGGATTCCACCTGGCAAGGCCCATTCTGTGGCAGGAGTAGCGAGTGTTTTGTCGATGTTTATTGTGCGGGTGTGGTGATGAACTGCAGTGTTAAGATTTGGGCAGATGTTGTGAAATCAGGAACTGCTTTTATCTTTTTATAACACATCAAATGCTACTGGTTGCTGTCTTCCAAAGATAGAAATGGGTCTCCGGAAGGAAGGACATTTCAGACCTGTGTCCATGCACACAGACCATGTTTTATGGATGCTCATTTTTTGTTTAGTTGAAACCACAAATGGAAAGTAAAGCTGTAAATCATGTCCCAGATTTTAAACCTT
The DNA here is from genome assembly GCF_024868665.1 of Triplophysa rosa. Lineage (NCBI taxonomy): Eukaryota > Metazoa > Chordata > Actinopteri > Cypriniformes > Nemacheilidae > Triplophysa > Triplophysa rosa. The sequence continues at coordinate 10,751,745 of NC_079908.1, forward strand.
TAGGGCCGGTTTCCCGGACAGGGTTTTAGCCTAGTCCCAGACTACTTTAAAAATTAGTGGCATCTTGATCGAAAACAACTTGCACTTGCATGTCTTAAAATATATCAGTGCGATTGTTTTATCTCAAGATGCACACTGTAATGTTTGTTTGTAAAGCATGTTTTTAAAAACGCCTTAAATATCCTAATATAACTAAGGCCTAGTCCTGGTTTAAGTTAATCCATGTCTGGGAAACCGCCCCTTAAAGTTGTCAAATTACTTTATGTAAAAAAAAAACATTGGAAGGAATAATACAGTTTTGTGTAATAGTGTACTGAATTCGAAACATTTTTCTTATAAGTAGGAATTGTGTCACTAGTTTAACTTCAAGTAACTTGGTAGCCTAATTTTAACTAAAATATAGTATTCACAGAAATTGTTTATAAAACAGTGAGTAATCGTGAAATACCTCCAAAAAAGGAACATTAAGATCTGAAAGGTCTGTTCTCTTCTTTTATTTCTTCTTTTTGTTTCCTGATCAGTCCTTGAATTCCCCCAACAAATTACATCATTATTTGTAAGCCCAACCTATGGAGTCATCTGTTGCTGACCTATATAGTCTTTTAGTGATATCGGCTATGGTGATAATGCAGTTATTCAACATTCTGATCATAAAATTGCCCAACGCCTCGTTTAGTTAAGATAATTGGATCTAATAATAATTGTCTTTAATATGATCATCTTTTTAATTTCTTAGATTATAAATCTCTCTCTTCTACATAAATTCCCCAGCGATGACATCGTTCATCTAGCCCTCTTGTAATTCTGAGTCATTGCGCTGGTGGATCGGTTGAACTGGAGAAACCTTCAGTGCGCCTCAGTCTGTGGTTCGTCTGCTCCATTGTCTTGGTTCCCAGCTGTCCAGGCATGTCAACGCTCGTATCCCAAGAGCTTCTTGAAGGCCTCCTCTTGCTCTGGCAGCAACTCCTCTTGACAAACCCAGACACGTCGCTTCCTGTGTATGATCTGGAACCCAAATCATTTTGGGATTTCTCTTCTCTCTCTATCTTACTATCCTCCATCACTGTACTTCCGGGAATTAGCTCAACTTCCTGTTGTGCCACAGCGTTTGAGGAAGCTGCTTTTCTCAGCTCGGACCCCCTCAGAGATCCGCATGTAGATCTTATTTTAGGCAGAGACCTTCAGGTCTTTAAAATCCATCTCTGGGTTATTTATCTGTGGCTATCAACGCTGGGCTTTTGCTTTGAAACCAGCCTGGGGCATCTGTCTTCACGTTTGTCATGAGGTGTTGAGGACGTTAAACATTTTCATGGACGCAAATGCTATAAGCTAGAAGTACAGGATTTTAATGGCTGTGTTATTTACTGTAATATTTTACGGTAATAACTTTCTGTAAATGCATTTGTTTTTTATGGAAACACGAGGCTGAATTACAGCTGGTAATTCAATTTCAGCTTAAAATTTAAACTAATTTTTTTGGTGTTTAGCTATGTTCATGTAAGAGTAAGACGTACATAAAGTTTCTAACTCACTTTAATGCAAGTTTTTTAATGTGAGCTTTGAAAAACCTTTTTTTGGTTCACATGACTAGTCACTCCAGTTTAAAGGGTGCGAACACAGACTTTGTCCAGTTTGGTAGACTAAAACTGTTAATTTTACAGGGTTTTATTATATATTATAGTTGTTTATAATCTCTTTATCCATTCATGTTGGAACCACTGAATGGAACTATGCAAATGTATCCTAATTATTGATAATTTATCATCATAATAAATAAATAAAAATACTGGAAAGTTTATGTAAGTACCAAAGTTTTTTTTTGTTGTGGTTATATTGTTCTTGTGTAGGGCTGAATCAGAGCTAGAATAAAACTTTGTATTTATATAATATATGTCTATGCACTATGCATATAAACACATACATGTACATGCATATATTCAAGAAAAATATAATATATAAAAACTAATAAACATTTATATACAGTACGTCTTAACAATATTTCCTAAATATGTATGTGTATGTCTTTGTGTTTATAAATACAAAATGAATATGCACAGTACACAGACATATATTATGCAAACACAAACTTTTATTCTAGATGCGATTAATAGTTTGACAGCCCCCTATACTTGTGTAACGCCTGAGTGCATTTTAATATATGTTATTCATCATAGGTGAACGAACCTACAGGTCACATGACGGTGAAGACGTGTTGAATAATTTATGTTCTGAATGTATTCATACTGCACCCACACTAACTGTGTAGAACGTACAGTTTTAACTGTCGATAAGTAGACTCTAATTCGGTACATACTGTCACAGAATGCGATTACGGATGCAGTGACTGTAATGTGCATTAAAACACCTGAGAAATGCAGATGTTCTTCCACACAACCACATGGGAGGTCTCTTAAAATGCCTGAAGCTTGTTGCTTGTTTACTTCTATTGTAATTTTCTCAAAGGGAGGCAGCTCTCCTCCTGTGCGTTGCGTCTAATCTTTCTGCTAGTCTTGGCTGTTCATGCAAAATGAAGTCTGGTGTGCAGAAAGTTTTTGGCTTGGCCGCTTGTTAGTTTATAATCAGATCATAGGTGTGACTGATATCTTATGTTTTGAGCTTTTCTTCTGCTTTGTATTTGTTCGATTAAATGGGGGCTTGTTGAAGTGGCTGTGGAGCGTATAGTGAAGGTCAGAGCTACGTGCGTTTGTGTGTGCGTTCCGCGTTACTCTCACTGCAGCCATATTCTGCGCATCACCCCGCTGTGACGTGCGCTCGCTGCAGTATCATTACAACTTTACTCACGTCACGATGAAGAGACAAACCTGAGAAGCTGCAGAAGCATGTATGCTTCTGTGTAGATAGCATGGAAATGTGTGAAAATGAAAGGTGACTGAATAGGTAATCTAGGTATTTCCCACCAAATTCTCATTGCTATGATGTCATTCTTGTTGTTTAAGGAACAGTTCACGCAAAAGAGAAAATTCTGTCTTCATCTCACCCTCAAGTTGTTCCAAATCTGAATAAATGTCTTTGTTCTGATGAACACAGACAAAGATATTTAGAAGAATCCTTTTAACCAAACTAGTGCTGCAACGACGCGTCGACGTCGTCGATTACGTGCGTGAAATGCATCGACGCTTCGTATTATTTACGTTTATCTGCTGTAATAGCAGTTTCTGTTCCCGGGCGTGTGTAAATTAATCAGCAGAACAAGAGAAAGTATAATTCACTCGACAAAAAGCGATCGAGAGCCTCGGACGCAGTAAGTTAGTGAATGGACGGAGGAATTCCCCCTAACGTTACCCCCGGAATGCGATCATCACAGCATGGACACGCAATCACAAACGGACGGAGAGGGGCACGTAGATGTAGACTTTCATAATAAATTACTTTTTTGTAATTTACTTTTTTGTAATGTAAAACTACGCTTTACATTAATGATTTACATTAACGCTATTGTACTAGTGTAAGTTAGTGAATGTGAACCTTTGCAGATTGTGACCCTGCCTAAATTACTCTTAAGCTTCAAAAAGGACTGACTATCATGAAACCACCAATGCACTTTTTATGTCATTCGATAGCTTTATGCGAGGAATAAACCAATATAGCATAATGAAGAAACTCTGACCTCCGCTGGTGCTGTCTGTGAATCTCCAGTCAGCATGCGTGTGTACGGTGACGGTCAGGACGCTACTTTTTCCAACATGTTCCAATGTTTTCATTATTCTTCATAATGACAAGATGGTAGTCTGTGGTTTTGTTTAAAATGTATTTTGTTAGAGACTATAAGTTAACGTTACTCGCTGAGTGTAGCTTAGTTTATTAGATGCACTGGAAGCGGTCTGAATATGTTGCGTCTTCATACGAAATAACTCTTTTTAAACCTCTGATTGAACTGTATACTGTCGGATTGATGCAACGCACTATGTGTTAAACATGTAACATATCATCTCTTCTCGTTGTGTTCTAAGTATTATTTACTTTGGGGAGCAAAATGATCCCCGGGACTTCAGAAGGAGTAGGTGCTTTAAGCGCATCATTGTGCGTCCGGGATGCGCATAACTGTAAATAACTAAGCGAATGCATTAAGCGCATCATTCTGAGTTCAGGGAGCTCGCTTTAACGCCACTCTGCATTAGAGTCTTTTATTCGGTGATAGTTTTGTACAATAAACAGAGACAGATAGTAGTATTTTACTTTTAATCAATTATATTATGAGACTGAAAATAGAGTCGGATATTACTTGGAGGAAAAAAATACAGAGCATATATCATGCTCTAGTATTTCATATACACATTTTTTAATGTTTTTACATTTACATTTAGTCATTTAGCAGTTGTGGCCTAATGGTTAGAGAGTCGGACTCGTGACCAGAAGGTTGCCGGTTCGATTCCCAGGGCTGGCGGTTAACAACTGAGGTGCCCTTGAGCAAGGCACCTTACCCCTACTTGCTCCCCGGGGGCTGCAGTGATAGCTGCCCACTGCTCCGGGGGTACGTGTGTTCACTACTCTCTGGATGGTTTAATGCAGAGGTCACATTTCGTTGCCTTGTACCTTCGTACATGTGCAATGACAATAAATTGAATCTAAATCTAAAAAAAAATCTAAATCTAAACAAAAAGCATAAGTGCAATAAAACATTTTTTTTTACCTTTAATACAGTACTTAAGTACATACAAAGTCAGTATTTTTTTTACTTTTAAAATTAAAACTACTTAATTAAAAGAAGATGGTGATTTTAATGTAAACACGGATTAAAATGTTAAAACAACAATATTTATTTATAAAATGTAGTGGAGTAAAAAGTATGATTTGCTTTATAATGTAAGAAAATACTAGAACTTATTGTTTATTTGCAAAGTTTGCCAAAGGATTAATCCCAAAAATCTTTATTAGATAAAAAAAAACAATAATCGTTAGATTAGTCGACTAATCGAAAAAATAACCGTTAGATTAGTCGACAATTAAAATAATCGTTAGTTGCAGCCCTAAACCAAACAGTTCTTGGCCACCATTGACTACCATAGGAAAGATGGCTTATAAATGTTTTTGTTCTGTTGCACACAAAAGAAGATATTTTAAAGAATGTATGAAAGCAAACAGTTCTGGGACACTTTGGACTACCAAATGTACTTCGTATTGTATATGGAGATGAATCATGAATCATGCTTCGTCGCACCTAGTCAGGACAAAATGTTTCTATAACATTTGAGGATTTTCTTGTGAACCTCTCAATGAATCACCAATAATGGGGTGTGGTTCAGCAGTAAGGTAACCTCATCTTGCTCCACAAAGTAATTATGAGGAATGTGTGTCAAAACCAAATCACAGAGATTATCCAGCAATTTGATCTAAACCTGTCTCTGTAGTTGGCGTAGGTGAAGGGCAGATTTAGCGCAGTTATGTTCAGACAGGTCAGACTGCAGGGATGGACGAACTCTCACATGGACACGAATATGGTGGCATTAACCAACACCAGTTAAAGAGTGCGATGATCCAGACAATAGACAGTCTGTTCAAATCGATGTGCTCACCTCACGGCCTGACAGACTGTCCTCAGACTGTGAGCTCACAGATGGGGACAGGTCACAATTGATGCACTGTTTCTATTCAACACAGAAAGAGCAAAGTGTTCCACAGACCCCCTGTTTATAAACAGACTCCTCCCTCCGTCTCTCACCATCAGATTTCCTGTGTCTGGTGTCTGTCGTGTGACCAAATTCACAGCATCACACATCCTCTCTCTCTCTCTCTCTCTCTCTCTCTCTCTCTCTCTCTCTCTCTCTCTCTCTCTCTCTCTCTCTCTCTCTGAGCTGCTGTTGCAGTCTTGAGGCGCGATGTTTGACAGGTCAAGGCAGAGGAGAGCTTTTATTAATAAAAGTTTTATTTCTTTGTTTAATATAAGTAGCGTTGTCCTTGTTTTATTGTTGCATTTTCATTTAAAATAATAATAAACCACAAACTGTGTTGAAGTAAGCGGAAAATCCGAAGATCTTTGAATTTATTTACGTTACAAAACAGGTCACAATTCGTTTTGTTAATAAACATTCTGTTTCATATAAGCAAGTTTGTCAGTGTACTATTTTTTTGTTGTTTAATTAAAAGTAAATAATGAATGAATATCTATTGGTATCAAAAGAAAATGTTGTTTTTCCTTTGGATACCATCCACCTTTGTTAGTAAAAGTTTACCATAAGTGCGTTTGTAATGATACTAAGATATTTTAGTATTGTTGAGTTTTTCGTTAAGAATAATAATGAAGAAACATTTTATGCATTTGTTTTAGTCAGAGAAAAAAGATCTAAAGCTGAAGATCAAAATAAGCGCTATAGATGCAAAATGCAAATATATATTTTTTATAATGTGTTGTATCGGTAACGTATTTTGTCACAAGTTTATTAAATCCTCACCAACATTCCTAAAGTGTACAGTACCATCAGGGTTTTTAGGTTTGTATTGATCGCCTGTGGACAGCTTATCAGTTGTTTTATTCGAAATGGTTTAGGACATCATTTAACTGTTATTTTAGCTTCTGCTCGTGTAATACAAATAATGATGTTATTTATGTGAGACCAGTGGCGTAACTTTGTTTTCAAAAGTGGTGGGGACAAAGTCTGCCCCCACCCGCTGGGGTCGGTCAAACCAATGGAAAACAATACTTTAATAACGAAAATATTTATATAATAACTCTGTGGGAATAATTAAAAATTACACTTCTTTATTGGTTTACACATTTTTGTGCTTGGACAATGGATGCGCAAGCATCCCTAGTTCATATTGTGTATTTACATTTACAGTATTTAAAACAAATTGTATTGTTGTATAATTGCACTATTTTTTTAATTATAGAAGTTTATTATAGAAGTCACACTTGTTCTTTTTCCAGTTTGCATTAATATAACAAACCAAGACCATTTTAAGACCATTTAGCAAAACACATCCACTGATCCAGAAACTTTTTTTTTTTTTTTTTTAAAGATGTTCATTTAACATTATGAGGCGCATTTAAATTCTGTTGATTGTATTTTGTTCTAACATTTGGATAGTTGAAACAGGAAAAACTGAAACAGGAAGTGCTTCTGGACCGCTATTATTTACGTCCATAATGAATGTTTCTGCACTGCATTGAATAAATAGCTTCTCATCTTTTGTACTAGCATGAGAAGGCGACTCTCTTCATGTGGCAGTAACCAACAGGCTGATCAATGTGGGGACTTTTACACATTATGAAATGCAAATATCAACTGAATTTGCAATTCCATTTGAATTTTGACTGAGGTTTGCTTCAATCGACTTGTTCCACAGTCAGTCGCATTCGTTTATACAGCACATCAATTGTTAACCAAAGCACGCCGTGTTCTCCACATCCCTACCATCTGATCATCTTTCACTCTCTTACTTTTTTTTACCTCTCGTCTCAAGTCTTTCAGTCTATCCCCACATGTCTGCTTAGTGTGAGAATCCGATGGCGACAGTCCTATCCAATCAGAATCACCCAGGCTCTGATAAGGATATTATTAAACCAGTGCTCTGCAAACCTCTCATCTGTGCTTTTAGGTTTAACCTTCATAACAGTTTCCAGGTGCAGAATGGTAGTCTCTAACATTCAGGATAAACAAATGGCCTGATCACTGTTTTGCTCTCTCTCTCTTTGCAGTCTCACTCCGACTCAAAGTCCAGCGGACGCTCCAACATGCTTCACTCCACAGCGGACGAGCAGCCCCACATCGGCTGCTACAGGCTTATGAAAACTATCGGCAAAGGAAACTTTGCCAAGGTCAAACTCGCCAAGCACGTCCTCACTGGAAAAGAGGTGAGGATTGTGTCTTGTCATGCTTACCCTGAGATCTACACAGCAGTAACCGTACACTTGCTCCCACTCAGACATGCATCACAATTCACATATTTCTGCTACACACTGAATTCCACAATAGTATATGCATTTACACTTTCTGTTCAAATACCTGATCATGTGACGAGCTTGTTTTTAGAGCCCCTGTGCCCGCTAATATGCTGCTGCATGATGTCTGACGCACTGATAACACGCAACGTGACTCCCAAGTGTAGAAATTGGATTGAGAACGATAGAGAAGAGAGGGCAGGGGTAAAGTTTGCGTTTGCATGTGCGCGCTCACCCGCTGCAGGAGTAACGTGCTGTAATCTCAATGCGGCGTGGTGAATTGCTTCCTGATGATGTGAGATTGTGATCTGTATGAAGGCAGACCGAGGCTGATCTTCCCAAGACCTAATCAAACTCTTTACTTTCTCGGTTAGGTGGCAGTGAAAATCATAGACAAGACTCAGCTCAACTCCTCCAGTCTTCAAAAGGTGAGTCTGACCTCTCCCCTTCTGCTTTGATACAGTTTTTAAAACAACTCTCCCACCCTTGTGTTGTGTCTCTTCTGTTCCCTCATGGCTTTCAAGAGGTAAAGCCTTTAGTCTGAAGGGTCCAAGGCAGGGCAGGCATCTAATTATAGGAAATTAGACTCAAATGCTTCCTGAAGTATAGGGTTGGGTGGTGGTGGTTAACCACATCTTGTGTTGCACACATGTGTATACATTTACACATTGTGATGTAGTGTTGTCATGATACTAAAATGCTCAAAATCTGTAAAATGTTATTCTCATTTCTTAATATCATTATATTTGGGAAAATAACCAATGTTATCATACTTTTTATTAGATCAAAATTTATTTGTATTTATTATTATTGTATAGTATTAATAGTATTCTGTTTAATTAAGTAATGTTTGCTTTATTTTTGTATAAACTTGACACTTAGTGATTGTTCACCCAAAAAGTTCCGTCATCATTTACTCACCCTCTTGTCATTTCAAACCTTTATGACGTTCTTTATTCTACAGAACACAATAGAAGATATTTTGAAGAAAGTTGGTAACCGAACAGCGCTGGCACCCATTCACTTCTATTGTATGGACACAAAATCAATGGAAGTGAATGGGGTCCAGTTTACAACATTCTTCAAAATATCTTCTTTTGTTTTGTGCAGAAGAAAAAAAAAGTCATACAGGTTTGAAAGGACAAGAGGGCGATAACAGAATGATCAAATGAAAATGATAACAGAATTTATATTTTGGGGTGAACCATCCCTTTAAATTCTGGTACATTTGACTGCTATGAAGGACAAATGCATTGTGTTTGCTGCACATTGACGTTTTGTTTTTTGGTTTTCAGCTATTTCGGGAAGTGAGGATCATGAAGCTTTTGAATCACCCAAATATTGGTAAGCTTAACTGACCGACAAATCACCCATAAGACTTTTAGCTCCAATCTCCACTTTTCCTGTTTTGGCTGTGCCCACAGGGTTTTTTCCTCCCTGTTTTGGGTTCATTAATCTGTGTCCAATCTGTGTCAGTGTTTTTCTATGCAACTGGATTTAACGTCTATAAAACCGCATGTAAATCTCCAAATCAAAATTATTCTTCGTTCTTATCCATCATAGCTCACAGTTATTTGCCTTGACATTGTTCAGTATGTGGTCTGCCTGTTATTTATTTATTATTAAACGGTCAGTTCTGGTCCTTGATTCTGATTGGTTGAGCTGAGTTCTAAGATGTTATAAAATACCCAAATTTATAACTGCGGACTGACCTAAATATCACTTTATGTACTTTATTTTACGAAAACCTTGCTACGCATATGGAATAACCGTTTTATAAAAGCAATAAGCCCCACGAAGCAGTGGGTTACAGTGCATTTTATAACAGCTGAGGCTGTGTTCAGACCTGACTTCTTTTTCGAAGCTGCTAGCGTCTGTTTTACATTATAATCCTATGGCGTAAACCGTGTTTTCAAAAAACGTCCTGAGCGCTTTTTTAAGCAGCTCAGCACGTCTTTTTAAGTTGAAAAAAAGTTAAACTTTTCTGAAAAAAAACACCCTACATCAAGCTCCTTTTCACAGCTAACCAATGACAAGCGAGTAGCGAGACCTGTCGTTTCCATAACAACATGCGAGGAAGGTGCTTGGTCGAGCAGGATCCTTCTCTAAAAAATAAAATGCTGGCCGAAGCGCTGTTTTGAACATATTTTTATATGAATTAAAGCTTATTTTTCTCATTTAATAACTTTCGATTGCATTTCTAGCGAGAAATTAGTACTGTAGTTTTAAAATATGTGGTTGGTTTTTGCAAAGACGATCTCTGTTTATAATTCAAATAGACTTCCGTTACTCTGCCTATATGAATCCCATGTGCTTAGCTGCCTTCATGCACAAACGCTGCCAGCTTTTCTTTTTACTAAAAAAGCGCTCTTGTCAACTTTTTCTTGTCAAAAAAGACGTCAAGTGTGTTCATGGCCTAAGGGGCACAACGCCCTTAGCTGTTATAAAATGCACTGTGACCCACTGCTTTGTGGGGCTTTGTTATTACACTGCTCATTAGAATGCTTCATTCTGATTGGCCAGACGCAACATTTGCAGGTTTGTTATTCCCAACAACCGCTCAAAACTAATAACACAAGGTAACCCGGATGCAGCAAATCATTTTGACAGGTTTTTTTTGACAAATTAAATATAAATATGTCTTTTAATAACATATATGACATTATATTTACAAAAGATTAAACCAAATTGCCTGTTCGTGACATTTGAACGTCGTTTCTTACCTTAAAACCTCACGGAATGTCAGCATTCTGTAAAAATGAGCCAATAAAATATTTCAAATTCTCATTTCATGTCAACTTTTTTTCTCTTGTGGCAAGTAGCCATGAAATAAGTGGGATAATGTTCAAGCAGCCGGCTGTTTTTGAGAAATAAGCCCCTTCAGTGTCATACAAGAAGACCCTCTGCAATAACAACCGGCTGCCTGTGCATTATCCCTTACATAACATTGAGCATATCACACCGCTCCAGTCTAGCGTGCTACGTTTGAAATGGCTGTTCTGCTTATGTGAAATATTTATTAAAGCAAAATGTCATGAATTGAACATTTCTGTTCTTTTTTTCTTGTCCTGTTGCAGTGAAGTTATTTGAAGTGATTGAGACAGAGAAGACCCTCTACCTGGTGATGGAATATGCCAGCGGAGGTTAGAGCTCTCTCAAACACATTTAAAGCTCATTTTATCTGCCTCATCAGTTTCTCTCAACTCTAATGCACTGTGAATGTTCAGCTCTTCTGTAAATGCCTCTGGAGTTTACTGAAGATGGGATGCGACTCTCTGACTGTACAGTAGTTCCCTTAAATAAACAGCTCTCTGTCCTTAGCTAACCTCACCTCTTTGTGCTGCGTCACTGACCTCTGCGGATCTCATTTAAATGGGATCATGCCCTTAAAGAAAAAAGGTTTTGCTAAAGTGACTGTCTCTGTTGATCAATAGGAGTTTTATGACTGCTTTTACTGCTTGGTCTTTTCATTATCTTACGCAAGCATTCTGACTGTCTCTTTCATGACTCTCTTGTTTCTCTCATTGCTGTGCAGGTGAGGTGTTCGATTACCTAGTAGCCCATGGTAGAATGAAAGAAAAAGAGGCCCGAGCCAAATTCAGACAGGTAAGATGCTGCACATTCGCCTTGTTTCACTCCTATACAATTTGGGGTGGGACATCTGATTTCGCTGTTGAATGAATACAAAGCACAAATAAAGGCTGTAAACACAACATAAGCGGTTAGGTTTCTCTTACAAATGCCTTTTGTTGTTGTATCTTGAAGACCTGAAGACCAAAGCATGACTTTTATTTCTGGGTGAACTCTTATCTGGGTGATTTATTTCAAGTTGTTTAAATGTTCTAATGATTGAAGACTGAGCTAGCATCTTTTTTGTTTGTGTGCAGATTGTGTCCGCAGTGCAGTACTGTCACCAAAAGTGCATTGTCCACAGAGACCTCAAGGTACATGATGCATTTCACACTGTTATTATATATATATATATATATATATATATATTTCAACAAAATTTTAACATTTTATAAACTTATTTGAAACCATAAAGTAGACATTTTACTTGCATTTAATGTGCTTTCTATGGACATAAAATCACTTTTGTAAATTTGTGTTGATGGTGACATCTTAACGTCTTTGACCCATGCATACATATACCTATTTATATACATATACATATTTATATTTATTTATTTATTTGTATGTTACAATGTCGCTTAACACTCTCTTGCTTATAGGCAGAGAATCTGCTCCTGGATGCAGACATGAACATAAAAATCGCAGATTTCGGCTTCAGTAACGAGTTCACACTGGGCAACAAGCTGGACACGTTTTGTGGCAGCCCTCCCTACGCTGCCCCTGAGCTCTTTCAGGGCAAGAAGTACGACGGGCCGGAGGTGGACGTCTGGAGCTTGGGGGTCATACTGTACACACTGGTCAGCGGTTCTTTGCCGTTTGATGGACAGAACCTAAAGGTGGGAAGAAAATGTTAGGTCAGATGTCAACAACCTCGAATCAAATGCTAAATGATTGTTTTTGATTTTTCAGGAGCTGCGAGAACGAGTTTTGAGGGGAAAGTACAGGATTCCCTTCTACATGTCGACAGACTGTGAGAACCTGCTGAAGAAATTCCTTATACTCAACCCAACCAAGAGAGGAAGTCTTGAGGTTTGTATATGTGCATTTATCTGTTTTATTTTGGGGATGCAGGTTTTCACATCGCACCCTTAAACGTAAACCGCTCTTCTGCTTACACCCAGCAGCAGATCATGAAGGACAGATGGATGAATGTGGGCCATGATGATGAGGAGTTGAAGCCCTACATTGAACCCCAGCCCGATTACAAGGACCCTAAGAGGACAGGTCAGCACCCCAGCAATGCAGGGGTTTGGAAGAGAGGTGGGGTAGACGTGGTCCGGGGCTGTGATGGTGGTGGTGGTGGGTGGGGTTTGAGACAGAGATGGGTTATGATTGGGTGATTAATCTTGGTGATGGCACTGGATCTGAATTCCTTGCAGCATCTCATCTGAGCATCTGTGAGTTGAAATGAAGATTTTTATGTTTACTTATCTAGATTTTCATCACGATTTTCTCTTGGTGGACAATAAAACAGATGAACAGGAAGTGGTGGCATGTTTTGGATGGGCAAACATGCAAAAATCATGTTTATTTCTTTCACGGGTTTCTACTACAGCTTTAACTTCTTTTCTGTTTTCTCAGAAATCATGCTGCGAATGGGATACTCTCTTGAAGAGATCCAAGACTCCCTTATCAACCAAAAGTACAATGATGTCATGGCAACTTACTTATTACTGGACTTTAGGAACTCGGAGGTATGTTACTGCTAAAGATCTCAGTGTGTTTGTAAATGAAGTTATATACATGAATGTTTAGTTCCCTCAACTCAGTTATGACGCACCCTTTTCTCTCTTCTAGCTGGATGAATTGTCAATAAAGCCCCGCTTAGGCACTGACCTCACAAACAACGCCCAATCACCATGTCACAAGGGACAACGCAGTACCTCCAATTTGAAGTCCCGCAGATTCACAGACCAAAGTAAACCATCATCCCGCTGGCACATTACCCTCTTGCCCTTTCGACTTTTTTCAATTTTTGTCTTCTCTCTCCACCTCAGGTTCCTCAGTTTCCTCCAAGCGTCCTCAGGGCGAGAGTAAGCACATCGGCAATTCAGGCAGCTCCACTAAAGTCCCACCCAGTCCGCTGATCTCTGGAGACAACAAGAAGACTCCAACCCCTTCCACAGTGAGTACCTGAAGAACTGGAGAATGATACACAACGGAGTTTCAGTGTCACGTGACTGATCTTGCTGTGCTCTCTGTTTGCCCTATAGAACAGCATCCTCTCCTCAGGCACCAGCCGCAGCAGGAACTCTCCAACTGCTGATAGACACACTTTGGGAGTACAAAACGGCAAGGACAGGTACTGCCACATTCTTTTTCTTAAGAATCTTCTCTGTGTGTAACAAACCAGATGCCTGAGAAGTTCTGTTCCAACACCTAGTGAGCTGCCTATGGAGGGGGCAAGTTGAAGCAGCATGGATGGATTTAGCCTTCTCAGAAAACCCCAGCATGCATTGTGACAAAATCAACAAAAAACTCCAATAACTCCCAAGATGGTAGCCAGAGTGAAAAATGTTTTTACTGTAAAGTATTAGTAAAAATATTCACATAAAAGTCAGAGGTCACTTATGAGGTTCCTGTCCGATAAGGACGCTGATTTAGAAGCCTTTGTGGGCTGTTCGCTAGGTTTTGGAACAGAGCTATGAACTTGTATTAAAAGTGGTGTGTGCGCGCATATGTGTATACTTGGATTGTTTGGAAAGCCTCTCTGTGCTCGACTCATTCTGTCAGGCTGCTGCCCTGCCAGCATGAGAAACATAATCCTGTTATACACACACATACATTCTCACAGTGACAATTATTGCACACATTCAGCACTGCGCCAAGCTGAAATCTGTTCCGCACGATTCGCAACACCTTCGGGAATGTAGATTTAGTGCGAGGATTAAACAATAATTATCGTGCACATAAATTCACAGTTGCAGCCGCTGTTCAAGCGCTTGACAGCTTTGTAATCGTAATACAATAAAATAATAATCCAGGTTATTTTCAGTTGATCAATTATAGGGATGTAACAATACTATCGATAGCGTGTTATCGCAATATCAAAATTGTCTCAATATTATCGTGGTCACATGATTGTATGAAACTATAGATCTTCCGGGCCTAACATAAAGGGATTTTTAGGTCGTTTGACCCATCTCATACTGTAACTCATACTTCTAAGCAACAGTTATGATTAGGATGCTCATGGCACGTTTCCAAGTCATCATTAGTCGTCCAAAATACCGCAATAAATACGTACCGTAAACGGAATATCGAGGTATTATAGTACAGTGAGATTTTAATATTGTTACATCCCTAATCAATTACCTTGAAGCAAATACGTTTAAGCACTCAAAGATGGCAGCGTAGCAAGTAAGCTTAAACACTATGGATAAAAAATTTAATGTGTAGCCAAGTTACCAAGAAGCATCCTGTAATCGTCCTTATAAAAGGTCTGCAGATGTGCTGAAATGCATTGACGCATTACATCTGGTGTTACCCTGATGTGGTCAATCCCTTAATCTGGAGTTAGCGATTTTGGCCGACCCCCTTCTGTGAGGTTACAGAGAGAGAGAGAGAGATGGAAAAGCTTAAAACGGCAGCAGGGCAGCGTGATATGGTTGTTTAAGTTAGCCGGAGGTGTCGAGCCGCGGCACGTTCAGAGTGCTGATGTGAAGGAAACGCTGAGTTTGGTGTGCACGCAAGGTCAAGACACAGAGCAGCAAAATAAAGCGACTGATGAAACACCTGTCACACACAAACATGCACGTGCATTGTGTTTATAACAGTATTTATCCTGCTTGCTAATCCGCATATGTTATCATCGGTTTAATGCTATTTATGTGTTTAATAATTGAGTTCATGTTAGTTGTTTTTCAATAAACGTGCTGTCAGTCGCTTAGATCATGGCCCATCTCATTACAAATGCACAGAGACAGAGAGAGCTTTGCAGCGATAATGCGAGTTTGTTTCTTGTTTGACAAGGTGTGATCACTAGTAAGGATGCTAAAAATTTTAAGGTTTTAAGACCAAAATAGCCTCCAAAGACCAAACTTGCATTATTGAAACGCAAGTGTTGTTTTTTTTATCATCTGGTGTGTGCTCTTGTATGTCATTGCTTTATTCCTCCACTTTTCAAGCCATTATTCATCTAAGCTGAATCTAACCTATCTGCTTTACATCCCCACCCATACGTCCCTCCACTTCATACGTGGGGGGTGTTCGTACACGGGGGCTGTTGTTATTCGTCTGTCCCTCAGCCTGAACACTCCAGGGTCCCGCGCCTCAACCGCTTCGGCAGCTGCGGTCCTCACCGCCTCATCCCGTACCCGCCACCAAAAGTCCTTGTCCACCTCTGCCCACCCCAGTCCCCCAGACCTCCACACACATCGCCCCAGGCAAGTGGCAGCTACCGCCAAACTCAATTCGCAAAACTGTAGGTTGGGAGGGTCCACTTGAAGAGTCAGGGGATGGGTGGTTGTGGGATTTAGTGTTTGGAAAGTTTTTTAGGTTTGTAATGCGTGACAGAATGACAAGACAGCGGCCTCCTGATTTAAGTTTGCTTTCCAAGATCGAGATGCCACTAGATTAAAATTGAGATAGTTATGTAATACAGCAAAAAATCACTTAAGCTATATGGTTAGCATACTTGGACAGTAAGGTTTTTGTCATACTGCCCTTAAATTTTTTCTCAACCCTGCCTACTTCTCTTTGACCCGTTCTCCATCACCGTCGCCCCTTTTCCCACACAAACCTTTGCGTCATCTAGCGCATAACACATCTGTTTCTAACCCATAACTCACTGCCTTTTCTTAAGACAAAGACCTTTGTGTATGCATGTATCGTGTGTATGTCGATGACCCTCATCTCTATAAGTCTTTTACCCCTCATCTTTCACCTCCATTATCATTCTGAAGCACTGTGGTTTGCCTGCTGCTCTGCAGATAAACCACACAGCACATTAACACCCACAACCCAGCTAAACACTGGTCTCAAACCTGTTGTACTGCTTGTGTAACTCCTGTAATAACAGTAACTGCCTGTTTTCTTTTTTTTAAAGACCCTAACCTTGTGCATTCTATGAGGTTAAAGCTTGCGTCACTTGTATGCATGCTAAACAAGATATTTCTTTCTGTCGGTGAAGCTTCAGTTTTTAGGTTAACAGTGGTTGTTGGAGTTTTATGTCTTGTTGGTGATAGTTGCGTGAGAGCTATTATTAAAGGTGAAGTGTGCTATAGTTTTCAAAGTAAAAACAATTTGCGGCTAGTAGGGATGTAACAAATCAATGCGATATTTTATGTCAAATAACACAACTAAACTGAAATTTTTAAACAGATTCCATATCAAATAAAAAATGAATAATACAAAAGTCTCTTTAATATAAACATACTAAGACTTTGTTTGTGATTTTCTTGGAATTTTTATATTTAAGAAATATCTGCATATCCACGTTTACCAAGTTTGCAGTAAACACAGAGGCCCCTGTTGTTCAAAATGTGTATTGCGATTCATTTAACATCTCAACCGACTTGTATCGTCACATATTATAAGTGATTTTCAACCGGCTCGTGGTGAATCGTTACATCCCTAGCAGCTAGACCGCTGTAAGTAAGCCAATTATTGACATTTGAAATGGACGTTTCAAGACGTTGCTTTGTTTGATGCAACCAAAATAAGCATAGGCTCAACCAATGGCCTCAGTTTTGGGCGGAACTGTCTGTTTGATGTTTAGAGAACTTATTCATAAGGGTGTTCAGTGCCACACACTTTGCACACTTCATCTTTACCTCACGCATTAAAATTAACAGTAATGGCCTGATGTGACTAACTATAGCCCACGGTTAGTCATGTAAATGACATGTGGCATAGAAGACCAATGACAGGTTAAAGGTCCAGTCAGTGAAATCTAGTGGCAAGGTTGCGAATTGCAACCAACCGCTCACTCCAACCCTCCCTTTTGAAACACTACGATGGCTGACAGAACATGTCAAGTTACATGTAAGGGGACCCGCGGTGTATGTAGATAGAAATAGTTCATTCTAAGGTAATAAAAACGTAACGCTTCACTGTGTAAGCTCTTTATACACCTCTGAAGGCATCTCTTATGTATATTATATTGCATTTCTATCAATAGATCCTCCCTAAAATTACACACTGGACCTTTAATACATGGTTTCACAATTGCATGCTTTGTTTTTTCTATCAGGTTTGAAATTGGTTTTGGAATTGACCATCGTTTAATATTTAAATAGATATTTTGTCTATATTGAAACATGCATTAGCTGGAAGAGATGCTGTTGTTGCTATAATGAAATTATGCTGTTATGTGTAGTGTATTTACTGTATGTGCATCTTATTTAATTGGTGACTTGTACTTTTTGTTTTAAAGGGAGTCATTTTAGATGCAAATCTAAAATGAAAATTCTTGAATCTCACCCCCTGTATGACTTTCTTCTGCAAGAAAATATAACAGAAGATATTTTGAAGAATGTTGTTAGCCAAACAACATTGGCCCCAATTGACTTCCATTGTATGGAGACAAAACCACAGAGACATTTTGCTAAATATCTTCTTTTGTGTTCCACTGAAGCGATAGTCATACAGGTTTTGAACGACATGTATGGTGAATAATGACAAACTGATTTTTTTAAAAACTAAACTGGCATCAATAATGAACACGTTTTAAACTGTTCTCTTTTTCACCTCTTGAAAACACAGCACAACCACACAGAGAAATACAGTGGCGTCCCCCTCAGCTCAGAACATAAACATTTCCTCAGTGACGGACCGTACCAACTTCTCCCGAGGGGTGACGAGCAGAAGCACTTTCCACGCAGGCCAGCAGAGAGCCACACGAGACCAGCAAGCATCGGCATACAACGACCCCTCTGCCTCCCCGTCTCTATCCCATGGCAACAGCCAGATGCGCCGTCCTGGGACGGGCATCTTCAGCAAGTTTACTTCCAAATTTGTACGCAGGTGAGTACACGTGGGTTAAAGAATAGACGACTATATACTGTAATGTAGCGGTGAACAAATTCAAGTTTCAATGCAATAAATCAAATCTTTTCTGAAATTTCCCAGTTTTTTCTTCTT
Organism: Triplophysa rosa; assembly: GCF_024868665.1. Taxonomy (NCBI): domain Eukaryota; kingdom Metazoa; phylum Chordata; class Actinopteri; order Cypriniformes; family Nemacheilidae; genus Triplophysa; species Triplophysa rosa. Next base: position 10,770,361 of record NC_079908.1, read on the forward strand.
TTCATCACTATCGATATGAACTCTTGTAAGTCAGGACTGTGACAAAACCGCTCCATTGATTCACAGTCAATTTGACTGAAATTTGATGGAAATGCAACTCTCTTTATGTTTCTGTTCTTCATGTCAAGAATGTATTGCGTTGTGTGAATAAGTGCACACATGCTCATGACTCTCACCAGTAATCCCCTTTTACAGGACGAGATGGTTTGGAGTGGTACAGTTATTTATGGCTAAGATCAGAAACTCTGAATCTAAGGGCTGCTGGAGCAGAATTGGTTTTAAGTGTGAGACATGCCACTAAGGATAACTAACTTCTTAAATCAGACCCCGATCTAACATCCATCCATCATGCAATACAAATACCATTTATAGTTTCTTCACTGAGAAGGCCCTGTGTAACTTTATTAGATTAATTCCATTCTTTAATCTCACTACAAATCCTGTTTGCCCTGTTAGCGCTCACCAGCTAACTTAAATTGACTTGAGTCAGGGATGTTTTTATTTTTGTGAATGAATACAAGGTTGTGATGGAGAGGTTCTCTGTTACATTTGACATGTTTTGAGACACAATCGCATTGTAACAACCAATTTAACAGACTATACATCTATCACAGCCTAATTTTCATTACAGTAACAGTTCACCCAAAAATGAAAATTCTGTCATCATTTCCTCACCCTCGAGTTGATCCAAATCTGTATACATTTCTTTGTTCTGATGAACACAGAGAAAGATATTTGGAAGAATGCTTGTAACCAAACAGTTCTTGGCCACCATTGACTATCATAGTAGAACAAATTACTACTAATTATAGATTTCTATGTTCTGTTAAGCACAAAATAAGATATTTTAAAGAATGTAGGAAAGCAAACAGTTCTGGGGCACTTTTGACTACCATTGTCTTATTTCCTACTATGGGTAATCAATGGTGCCCAAGAACTGTTTGGTCACAAGCATTCTTCCAAATATCTTTCTCTGTGTTTCTCTAAGAAATTTATACAGATTTGGAACAACTGGAGGGTGAGGAAATGATGTGAGAATTTTCATTTTTGGGTGAAGTGTCCCTTTAAAGTGGCGTCCCTGATTATGGTCCATGTTCAGTAGACACAATAGCCAAACAACTCTGTTGTTACCTGACAAAACAACAGGAAGTATCTAACTTTTGTGAGATTTTCAACTGTGAGCTTCTGCACATTTGAGAAACATTTTTCTTTCTTTTTTCTTCTCTTAATTTATTATTTTTTGTAGAAATCTCTCATTCAGATTTCCCAGAAGGTAGGCTATAACACCACCCTTAAGTTTTCCCGAAAAAAATCTCCTTTTCTGTGCTCTTTCCTCCGTGGTGTCTTGTGTCTTGACCCAAGATTTCCTTATTTGTTCCATATATAACTATATTTTCATGGTAGTATTATGTACTAATGCTCTTCGTCCATTGCCTGACTCACTCCTCTGCCAGCTCTCTCTTTACTCCGGCAACACATTCCACATTCACTCGCATCACATCCCCCCTCCCCTCGCCTGAACCCGTACAGTCTCCGGTCATCTACATTGTCTCTCCGGTCTCTCCGTCCCATCTGTGATGCCATTGTGCAACATTGACTTCACTCCTACAATGCAGTTAAATGATAGTTTGATGCCCAAAAAAGTATTTGACAACAACCTTATATTTTGTCTGTGCTGGTTGTATGCATCAACAAACATACAATGCAACAACCGATGGCTGATTCATATAAATGACTCAATGAATGACTGGTTCTTTTTAACCATCTGTCAAAAAAAAACGAAATCAAAATTGTAACCTGAATAGTTCCCTTGCATCAGGTAAGTTTATTATAGTTTGCAGATAAAATCACTTAGTCTGGCAGGGTGGGTACAGGATGTGAGTTGTTTTCATGGTGAGGGTTCTGAAGACGGCTCCTGTTTCTCTCTTCTTATGGTCTACTGCTTATAATTCTTTTATGGCTGAGCTAAAAAAGGATGCGCTGCTTTATCCCTGCGTTCTTGTGCTGCGCTGTTTTGGAGGCGTCTGGTCCGATGTTTTTCTCCATGTCCGGCTCTCTGTATTCTTTCAACACACACCTCACTCTAGTCACTTGTACAGCCACTGTACATATGAGCAGACAAAATTGTTGAGCTGTGATCCACAGCAAACATAAGGCACACAGCATGGCAGCTACATTCTTACAGTTAATCTGTCACGGGCAAGCCTGATAAATGTAGGATTTGGAGGGACCCCTGGTGGTGGTGCCCTAAGCACTACATTCAATAATTGTGTAATTTTTATTACAACCTTAATAAATTATAATTTAGACTATAAAAGACTATTTAAAATGTTCAGGGTCTCAAATAATATTAGCAAGGATTTGGATCCATATTGAGGATCCAGATTAACTTCATGGCAAGCAGACACCAAAACCTTACACTCTTATGTTAGTGTACTAGACCCCAATAGAAAGCTCCTGTCTGTTAATTTGTGCAGGTTTGTATGCTAAATACAGGGTGGCTTCTGAGTGTGTGTGTTCATTCCAAGGTTGATGGTTTATGAGGAAAATTGGTCATGAAATTGGTGAAGGGACTGTAAAGAAATGTTCTGGCTTCTGCTTCCAGTATTCTTTGCCATTTTGCTGAAGAAAACTAAAAAATGATGTTTACGATAATATAAATGTTTGGTAACACTTTACAATAAGGTTGTTTTTGTTAAGTAAATCCATGAACTAACAATGAGCAACATAGTTTTCCGGCATTTATTAATCTTTGTTAATGTTAGTTAATGTCAATACAGTTATTCATATGAGTTTATGGTGCTTTAGTTAATGTTAACAGTTAAAAAGTTTGATCCTAAAGTGTATTAGTAAATGCTGAAATTAATGAGTTGGCTAATGCATTGAAGTGATTGTTCACCCTTAAATGAAAATGCTGTCATCATTTACTCATTTCATTACTTTCATTTCAAACCTGTATGACTTTCTTTCTTCCGCAGAACACAAAAAAGAAATTTTGAAGAAAGTTGGTAACCGAACAGCACTGGACCCCATTCACTTCTATTGTATGGACACTACCAATGCAAGTGAATGCGGGCCAGTTAACAGCATTTTTCAAAAAATGCTCCTTTTTGTGTTCTGTGGAAGAAAGAAAGAAATTCATACAGGTTTGAAATGACGAAAGGGTGAGTAAATGGTGACGATTTTTTTATTTTTGGGTGAACTGTCACTTTACAAAAAGGTTGTATTTGTTAACATCAGTTAAAGTGTTACCAAATGGTTTTCTTAGTGTCACATACATTTAAAACCTGTGTCTGTCTTTAAATGACAGTATTCCACTATATAATTGGTAAATGCAGATTATAAAAAGACATTGTAGAAATGTCTAAAGGACTATCGGCAGTAAGATAGCAAACTCTTAAAAAATGAGAGACTAAACTTGTTGGTTTTCTTTGAGGAGTCCGTATGAGGGAGAGTTTCGAGATGAGGCCAGCAGGTGAGGACATTGACTAATAAAAATCATTTGTCTCCAAAAATGTACTGCTCAAGTTACAAAATCATTTAATTTATATAATGTGAAAATCTTTTAAAATTAGTTTAATCTACATCTTATCTTCAACTGGCATAGTTTCTCAGTGTCTGAAAATAGATACACCTAAAATCAACCCAAATACAGTATACTACTACCAAGCACCTTGCAAGATGTCCAGTGTGTTAACAGATTTTTTTTGACTGCATTGTAGTCTTCCACCGAAACACTTGTTGTTGTTGTTGTTGTTGTTTTGTGAGAAGTAGTATGCATATATCACAGAATGTGAGTTAAAACTCGTGCTACCTTGTTTTCCTCTTATTCACTTTATATTTCCTGTTTGTACCCCTCATCGTTTTCACCAAAGACCCATGTTGAGCACAGCGGACAAGATGGAGAAAGGTACCCAGGGACTGCCCGGTGACGAAAACAAGGACTCCCTGTCATCTTCACCAGCATCCAGCACCCCTTCGTCCACCCAGGCCTCACGCGACACCAAGCCACGAGCCCTACGCTTCACCTGGAGCATGAAGACCACCTCCTCCATGGAGCCCAATGAAATGATGAAGGAGATCCGGAAAGTTCTGGACTCCAACAGCTGCGAGTACGAGTTGCGCGAGCGTTTCATGCTTCTCTGCATTTCGGGCAACCCAGCGCATGACGATTACGTCCAGTGGGAGATGGAGGTGTGCAAGCTACCTCGCCTCTCTCTCAACGGCGTGCGCTTCAAACGGATCTCCGGCACCTCCATCGCCTTCAAGGACATCGCCTCGAAGGTCGCCAATGAGCTAAAACTGTGAGGAAGCTGATGAGGTTTCTGAGGAGGAACGTGTGGAGCCCATAAACTGGGGCACTCTGAGAGATTGCGTTGTAAGCTTTATGGCAGCAATGAATGAGTCTAGAGGCTGTAAAGAGGGAAAATGTATAAGACAGGTTTATGGGGGACATTTGTGCATATAGACATTTTCAGGGGGTCTATTTTTTGGGGGATGTGTTCTGTCTTGGTTTGGGTTTTCTGTTCCTTTATCACCCCCACCCCTTCACCCAGTGCTTTGCGTCATCTTTTATTTGTAGCGATTTTCTTCAAGTTTTGTGGTTTTTTCTTGGACCTCACAATTGTCCTCAGTTCTGAAAGTTAAGAGAATGCCAGACGTTGATCAAGTGGAACTGTTTGTCGATGGTTTTTCTCTACAAACACAATCCAGCTACTGTCATGGAAAGTTGAAACCCCCATACCCTGAATCTTATCCCTTGTTCAAACACAAAATGATAAACCACCATACCATATTACTTGATCTTACTTCCAATTTCAGGATACCTACATTGAGCAGAGGGGAAGAGATTAGTGGTTAGACGCTCTGAATATACAACACAAAATATCAACGGGCATCTTAGATCTGTGTGGTTGGATCATCTAATTTTCATATCTGACCAATAATATGGTAGCTGATCCTTACCCTCTGCCCCATTTCTACACCACACCGTCTTATTTTAGCTGAAATGGAAGTGTTGACTTGAACCCTCATTGTGTTGGAGGTACATTACCTATTGACACTTTGTTCCCTGACAGTTAGTTTTGTTGTTGTTTTTTCCTCTACTGCAGAAGTTATATATCTGAAACTAATTAAGGGCCAATTAAGTAATTATTGGTGGGCTGTAGTGTAACTAAGAATTGCTGGTTGGATCCAATCTGCTGCACTGGAATGAGTATGTGTTTCGTTGCCTTTCTCTGGAGAAGATAATATTATTATTATTATATGAATAAACCAGAAGTTGGATGATTTGTGTTCAGTTTAGTGAATAACATTGTTTTTATCATTGACTGTTTTTTTGTTTTGTTTCATCTTCAAGCAAGATTTGAAGTCTCTGTTTCCGTTCTTTAAAAATGTTAAAGAGCACACTATACAAATAAAAATATTTACTTTTTAAAATATTTCCAACTGGGCGCACAAACTTAGGCAAGTTCACTAAAAGGAAATCTTTGTTCAGGGTAATGTTTTCTAGGCACAATAGATGCTTCACAAAATAATAAAGATATTTAATTATATATTTTCCATTTGTGGGTCTGTAGGAAATTGTGCTGTAGATTATCATATACATTTTCTAAGCATTCTTTGTCATTTGTGATATGTATAAGCACAGAATGCTAAAATAACAATATGGACCACACGGATTTGACCTCAAAGTTATTGATAGGATTAAGTAAAGAGACAGAAAACCAGCCTTGAGCCAGGAGAACTTTAGTAACTTTATTTCCAACTTAGACTTGAAACAACCTGCCTGGAAACTATAGTTCTGTGAATGTTTTAGGGCGTTTTCTAAAGTAATGCCATATAATCTCTGAATCAAATCAATATTTGGGGTGATCATGCTTTGCCTTTAACAGCGCTTCTGTCATTGGTGCACTATTGTAGTTTTGCAGGTAGCTGTAAGTATCATGAAGATGTTGCCGTTCGTATGGATTTCGTCTGTCTTGAAGATATTTCAAGTTTATTTTAAGTTACAGTAATCCTTAGTTTATAAAAGAATCAAACGGATTCAATGACTAGATCCATGTAGGCCAAACTATTTGTTGTAGCATTTAATGTTCACACAAAAATCTAAATTTATTATTACAGTTAACAATCTATTGCTTTTTCCTACCGGCACTTAAGTAAAAAAAAAAATATATATATATATATACATCAAGTGTATACAAATAAGCATCTTAGAAATTGAAGCGTGTAATGTACCTAAGAATTTTGCACAGTATTGTGCATTCAAATTAGTTATAAAGCTATTTCATATCTGCTGAATTTACACAATGGACAGATTTGTTAAGATTTAAAGTGACATTCTTAATTTTTAAAAGAAAATATGATTTCCCCTAATTCCAAGAACTGGACACAAAACGTTTCTATGAGCATCTTCAGGTTGGGAAGGGACCAAAGTCATCCCACTCGGCGGCTATTTTTGTTTTACAAGTCCTATTTACATGAATAGGGGAAGTATGATATCTCTAGTATGAAATCGCTCGCAATAAAATATTTTAAGCTAAAATTGCGCTAAATGAAACTTCCGGGTTGCTACTGCTCATGCGCACACTCCCTTTTACGTTTGACGATTGGCTCTTCAACTGGAAAGCGGGACTTTGCACTTCTCTATTCACAGTAACAGAACTGAGGTGGTAAGTTTGGTCAGTGTTTCACCTCTGAAATGTTGCTTGTAGTTGCTATGCAGTATCCGTAATGATTTATGAAACAAGCAGAAGAATGAAACATCCAACCTCTGTAAGGTCAGATCTGGAGTCAGTCGCTAGGAGGCGCCATCTCTCGGTGACGGTTCTCTGTGCATGTGACCATCCCCCATCAAACCCAGCACTTGCACCGTCAACATCCATTATCGCCGAGATAGCCCGCGTCTTCGGTAGTTGCGTTTTGAAGGTGAGTTTTAACGTTTAAATATTTCACGTATAATTTACATCAATTTTCATTTTGTGCAGCGACGTTTCTAACGCCAGGACATGGCTGTTTATTTGTAACGTTAGTTGTTTAGACAATACATTCAATACGCCAGTGTCTCATCATGAACCTCGTCCTCACGTGAACCTAACATTTTGTAATTTAGGTACACAAACTTATTTTACACCATCAGGTTCTTGTAACTGGTTAGGTTTGCTGGTTTACCAGAATTGTAAAATGCTGAATATCTAAACTAACCTTACTTAAGCCACTTCATCAGTCGTTGGCGTTAATGATTGTAGCATTAGCACGATAGCTTTGCGCGTGCCCGATCAGTAGTATTACTCCCGAGTTACATTACAGACTGTTTACATGAGCCGTTCAATTGCGATTGTCCACGTAATAAAAATCAACGCGTTTTTGAAGTCGTCGACGTTTATAGTCACAGTTTCTTTAAAAGTGAAACGACGCCATTCATCCTTTCTTTATCATTAAAATGATGGAATTAACCGGTATCTTAATTCACGTCAAATATTTTTGTATATAATGTACATAAACACATTTTCAATTATTCGGTGAGTCCTCACTGTATATAGTAGTGTATTTGTCCAGTATGTGTGAACTTTGGTACAGGGGTCTTTTTACGCATGTGACGTAATGGCCTTCGATTTAACAGCCTGATGTATTGCCCGTTTCAGCGGTAGCAACACAAACAAACCTTATGTGGCCCAAACTTAACTTCCGGTAGATCTCCGCAAAGAGTCAATAACTGTTGAGTAGTTTTAGATTCATTTTCTACAATTAATATGCAAAAAAAAAGTAAATTAAATCTAAAATAAATTGTTATATTATAACCAAACACAGGCCGGAAGTTAACTTCGGGCCAGCGTGTGCGTTCAATGAAACCGTCTATTCAACACAAACATCTGGAATTCTTATGTTCGTTCATGTATAAACATAAACTGGAATTAATAAATCAAATTAAAACGTATTGTGTTTAAAAATGTTTATTGATGTCCAAAAAGGCTGAGGTAATAACTACTGTGAAGGTTTTTTTTCGGCTTGCGTTTTGCTATTGCAGTTCTTGGTTGAACTGTGGTTGATTTGCATATATTTTGCATGTTTATTTGTGTTTTTTCTTTGGCCTAGGAACTGCCGAGTTTGATACCTTTCACCTGCAATCGACCAAAGACTGATTTCTCAAGTAAAAACAGATCTGTTCTTCCTGTCCAAAATGGTGAAGATATTTGTTGGCAACGTCGCTTCAGAGACCACCGAAGAAGAGCTACGAGCTTTGTTCGAAAAGTACGGTGCAGTGTCCGACTGTGACATTCTAAAGAACTATGGCTTTGTACATATGGATGAGGAAGAGGATGCTCAGAAGGCTGTCTCCGCTTTACACAAGCATGAGCTGAACGGCTCTCGTATCACTGTAGAATATGCCACCACAAAGGTGCGCAATGCCACCAAGATCTACGTGGGCAATGTTCCTGAAGGTGTCACGGCAGCCAAAATAAAGGAGCTCTTCCAGCCATTTGGCAAGGTGGTGGAGTGCGATATCGTGAAGAACTATGCATTCGTTCACATGCAGAGGGAAAGCGAGGCTCTGCAGGCTATTTCAGAGCTTAACCACTCCAAAGTTGAGGGCCAAAAGATCTTTGTTTCTCTGTCTCGCAATAACCCGTCCAGAAATGGCAGAGGGGAGGACTACTTTCCTCCTCCTCCACATCACTATCCACCTCACCCACACCACCATCCCCACTTTCTCCCACCACGCCCGCCGCCCCGTGACTATTATCCACCCCGTGGCCGAATTCCACCCCCTCCTCTTCCACCTCCGCCACCACGTGCTTACTACGAGCGTGATATGTACGAGAGGGGCCCTCGCCATGACCCGTACGCTGCCGCCTCCCCGCGTTTTTACGATCGGGATCCATATGACAGACGCCCTCCGCCCCCTCAGCGACCACTCACGCCTCCTCTCGCCGCTCGCTACTACCGTGAGCGCAGCCCTCTTGGTGGTCGTCGCTCTCTCCTGCCTCCGCCTCCCCCTCCACCCTCTTCTGCCGGCTACGCCCGTGGTTTCGCCCGCAACGGCGCTAGCTCGGTTCCCCCTCCCCCTTCCACCACTGCTTCCTCCCACTATCAGCGCTACTCTATTGGTTCAGGTTTTGATAAGGATGATTATTTGGAGGACAAGTACAGCAATGGCTTCAGCCGTAGCTACTAAGCATGCTTTGTCCTGGAATTTCTTAGTCCCTTTTTATTATTTGACGGGACAAGTAATCTAAGAGGGGCGTACCTTCAGGGAGTTAGGGAGGAATTTTGTAGTACTCTGTGGTTGTAGCTATTTTAGACAACGGGTCAAACAGCTAATACTGTACTCATTTATTAATAGAATTACCTCTGGCCAATGAAGGAATAGCAAATGGAAAGTTAAATATACCTGGTTTTTATAGCATGTAAAATGTACTATAATTGCGATTTCATATCGATTTAAATATTTTGTTAAGTGACCCGTATTTTTTTGGTGACTTACGTTGTTTTTGTTTTAAACATTTTTAGGGCATTTGCTGAGGTTGTACAATACAAAAGAATTGTCTGAATGGTAGAGTTAAAAAAAGAGTGTTCGGGTTATCATTAGTTTTTCTAAAAAGCTAAAGTCTAAGAAAGAAGTCATTTTCGAAGTTTTTCCTGCGTTTATTTTTCTTTTTTGTCACCATCTTTTCCAGGGGTCGGAGAGGCAAATCTAAATACCATGTCTCTGTAAGCAAATTGTATAGATATTGTTCAGTCCTGCATCATAGTAATTAATTAGTCTTAATAGTCTTAAATTTTTTCTTAAATTCAAGTTAATTTATTTTTGTTCAATCTCTTTCTTGGATTACCCGGGTGTAGGCAAATTACTTTGGTATGTTGTTAGAAGTAATGTTCGATGAGAGTGGGAAGGAACAGAGAGGAAATGGGTAGAGGTGGTTGTGGGTGGAGCTATGTGCTAACTGACTGATCAACCTATCACATCTACAAGTCGCCCAACTTTCGGATTCGCTGCCGCATCGTCGGATAAAGCACCACCGGTCAAAGGAAGCTCGGGAAAACAAATGACCAACCACATGCTGACCGTCTAACACATTAAAAACAACGCTGATTCATTAGTGCAATTTGTACACTGTATTTCGATATTACGCTGTTTTAGAAAAAAGCTGATTTTTCGACTCCGCAGACTCTTGAGAAAGTTTTTAAATATGATAGAATTACTTTGGCTTTACATTACAATGGACGTGTTTGTGATTGAAAGTATTACTGAATACTTAACATTGTTACCTGTTCTACTTGTACTACTGCTGTGCATACGACATCATTGTAAGCGTACAACTCTGTTAAAATGTACGTATGTTAAAAAGTCTTTAAGCCTGTTTCTCGACTGTTGACCCGAAACCGCTACCTTTACCATCTTGTCCATTCGAACACCATTGCGATTGTTTGAAAATGATTCGAAATATATATGCTTGTTTTGATTAAATATAAAAACCTGTTTTACCAATCGCTGTTCACCATCTAGCCGCCTGAATAAAATGTCGACTGACTTAGATGCAACGTTTTTCATGTCACTAGTTTTTAATTGAGTCTCTTTCTACCTTCTGTCTCACTCGCTCACGTTTATCATTCGTGGAATGCAAATGTTCTGTGACTTGGTCATTGAAGTGTAAAGTAAATTTCCAAATAGATTCGAATAAAAACTTGTCGCACTTTTTCACATCATACGAAATGCCAAAGGCATTCATTTAAACCTTAAATTCCAATCATTGTCTTCCTGTTGTGACCCCTGGCCAAGATAAATCAATGTTTGAAACCATTGACTAGCAGCATCAGCCATGCTCTTGTGTGGCTCCTCAGAATAGGTGAGTTGAAAGTGAAGGTAAGTAATAATTCAAGGTGGATTATTTGGTCTTTTGTTCTCCTTGTGAAATTGCATGTTGGATGTATTCATGAACTTGTAGAGCCTGTTTGATTTGTTTTGGTTTCAGTGGCTGACATTGATGATCATTTTTAGAAAAGCTGCATACTGTCGGTTAAACACGTCATTTTGGATTGTGCTGGCTTGTCTGCATTCCCTAATATGTTTTTACTTTCCCCCACAGTTCCTCAGTAATGCCATATTCACACAAGTTCATGCTGTGTAGTCATCTTTATTGTCAACTTTTTAAGTATAGTTATAAAATATTTTTAAGAGGAATTTCATAACTGATCAAAAACTCGATGTCACAACTGATTTTTTTGTTGCAAAAATCTTCTGGTTCCCCATAATTTTTTAACCCGTTTTGATTATCTTGAATAATTGATGTAGTTTAAAAAACTTTTTAATTACATTTATGCCCATTTAAATGGCAAATTTTAAAAAAGTGAATCCCAAAGGATCGTCAGAATTAAATAATGTTCAGTATTGAAGGCATAAAAAGAGTGATCTCAATTGTGCATACAGAAAACGTATAGTAGCTTTTTAATAGAGATACTAGTTCATTCTGAGAGAACTGTTAATTGTATACCAGGTGGGTGTGTATGTTTTACTACTCCAGGACACTAAACTGAAGATAATTTGATGTGTAACTTATAAAATAAATGTTGTTTTAACATCTGTTTAGCATTACAGTGTCAGGCTATTTGCTTGCCCCTATTCATGATTATATTTTAATCGTTTATAAAATATTTAAGGCATACTACTAGCATTTTCTGAGTTTGTCCCTACATCTAGTTTCAAAATAATACTGACTGTAAGTAATATGGTGTGGCATAAAGTTATTTTCAAAATTATGTGGTGGGAAGGTTATTTCCTACACGCAATGCAGTAATATTCTTAAATGAAATATTTTTCTTAATTTCTAAGGTTTGTTTGCAAATGTTACTGTTTACTGTGAATGTAGACAACAGTGAGTGCTTTTGTGTAGAGTAGGATGTCATGTGACAGCTGGAATAAAGAACTATAACCCCATAGGATAACGATAGGCCATATCCATATTTTTGCTTTATGCTGTTCATTAACTGCAGTATGATCCCTTCCTCGCCCAGTTTAGATGTGTATCACACAACTTCTAAATCACAATTAAATGTCTGATCTATATCTTTATTTCAACCAGTACTGTCTGTCAAATTGCAGTAAAGCCTTCCTGTCAGATTTGCACTATAAGATGAAAATGTATGAATAAAGTGTGATAGCGTGTAAAGACTTAATTTTAGTTTGGCATTTTGCTTGTTGATGCTCATTTTTAAATATGTGATTCTCAAATATGTTGGTGAATAAAGTCAACATGATGGATTTTAAATCTGTTTTCTTGTGTGGTTTTGTTAACCTGTAATGTCTAACAGTGATGTTATATATCTAGTGTCATTTTGCCCACCCCCGTTCACAATACACCCTCTTTTTCACACAAAAATGACCTAAAGAAATGATGCAGTGGGTTTACGTGACGCACTTTTGGGCAAGTCTCCAAACTTATTTTTTGAATGGATGTCAATGGTATGGAGGAGACCATTCACTACGATAAATAAACTCCCTTTGTGAGGAAGTAGACGAATCCGATCTTTAGTAGCTTTACATTAAACGATACTTTTGTTGGTAATTATAATAGATTTATAAGAGAAGGCTATGTAAATGTTGTACATATAGCAGTAAATGCCTATTGTATTGTGTCCTTATTCTGCGAAAAAAAAGCGTTAAAGTTTTTCACTTGACTTTTTAGTGAATGTCGCATTAGCGCATGCGCGAGCGAGGAGCACGCGGACCGTCACCCGAAATCTCGTTTTTACTGTTTGGTTTTGGCACATTGCGGCAACAGTCTTCCCACTGCTTCACTAGACTACACGTAAGTATAGCATAATATTCGATTCGTTTGAACATTTCACTTTGCTTAAAATGTTAGCAAGCTGTTGTTTTAATTTGTCATGGGCCTGTTTGACAGAAAATGACACTTCACAAAGAAAACGTTTGAAATGATTGAAACGCTGTTTTCACTGCTTTACAGGGTTGAAAGGTGGTAATATTAAGATGATGCCTTATGAAATACTGTCAGTCACGCTGATGTCAGGGGTGCAGATGCCCCTCTTGGGTTTGGGCACTTATAAGTTACAAAGCTATGATCAGTTATACCAGTGTGTGGACTCTGCTCTTCTAGCAGGATACCGTAGCTTTGACACAGCTGCTGTGTATGGAAATGAGGCACAACTAGGGCAAATCCTCAAAGAGCTGTTGCCCAAGCATGGCTTTAGCCGTAAGGATATTTTCATCATCAGCAAGCTTTCCCCTTCAGACCATGGACCCAGGGCAAAGGTAGGTTGCCTGAGGAGTCTGGAGCAACTAGGTTGTGAATACATTGACCTCTATCTAGTCCACTGGCCTGGAATAGAGGGTCTTGAACCAGAGGATTCTTGTCATGCAGAGTTCCGGGCACAGAGCTGGGCAACCCTAGAGGAATTCTACACAAGCGGGAAATTCAAGGCAATAGGAGTCTCTAACTACACTGCAAAGCACATTAGGGAGCTGCTCGTGATGTGCCTTGTGCCCCCAGCAGTCTTTCAAATGGAGTGTCAACCAAAGCTGATCCAGAGGGAACTGAGGGATTTATGTACAGAGAAAGGCATTCACTTCCAGGCCTACTCCTCTCTCGGTAAAGGAGCTCTCTTGAGCGAGCCGGAGGTAGTGGCTATAGCAAAGCGCTGTGGTCGGACCCCTGCCCAGATTCTGCTGAGGTGGGCTGTACAGCAAGGCATTTCTGTTCTGCCTCGTTCTTCACAGCCACACAGAGTAAAGGAAAATGCAGAGGTTTTCAATTTTAAGTTAAGCGAGAGTGATATGATGATGTTGAATGCCATGAATTGCGGAGCAAGGTTTTGTAAAAGAGACTCTAGCAATATAGTTTAGGTTTGAAAATATAATGTACTTCAGCTATTAATATGAATGTTTAATTGATCCTTGAGCTCAATATATGATGTGTTAAGAAAAATGTCTAAATTCAGCATTTGAATAAAGATGATCATTAATAAATGCTTGCAAATGGTGAGTGTTTAAACAATAGTTAACTAGCTTCAGACAGAAAATCCTTTATTTGACCAGAAATGATAGAAAAAGATACAAAACTGATCAGTTTAAAAACTGTTCAGACGGCTCAGTAGTGGTGTAAACTGTTAAGAATTGATTTGTACAAGGAGCTTAAAAAAAGGAATGGAAACATCAAGTATAAGGCTTATGAAAACAGCATTTGTTTTGTCCAACTGCACTTCATTGCTTACCCAAATGTCTGAATGTATTTACACACAAGGCCATTCAGATAGACTGCACAGCCTGCAGTTTTAGTTTGAAGAAATATAAATGTAACAAGAAATATGTACATGAAAAAGGCATTACAAAACTTTGAAATTGAATTGATTTCAGTTTCTCCATAGCATGAAAAACTTTCGTCAGAATTGATTCTATGCATTCTTACTGGTTGTTCACCACAATGGTTTGGCATCAAAAAATAAATAAACCTGAGATGTAGCATATATTATCAAATTAGGTAAAAAAAAACAATACCCGTATTGTTGTTACCATCACTAACCTGTACTTCCACAACTTTATCCAGTGTCACATTTCTTGAAATATATTTACATTTTGCAAGCAACTGTTCTAGCCTTTAGTAAAACAAAAATGCTCTCCACATCTATATATCTATACAATTTATAAAATACATCATAGAACACATTTCTTTGCCAAATATTAATTTAAATAATACATATCAATAAATAGCTTTTAAATAGAGGTTTCATTTAAAATCAGTATAGAAAGATTGTCCAATGGATTGATTTGAAGAGAGATTGTCCCTTTTAAGATTGTCAAATTTAAGTAACACTGGCAATTCTTATTATCAAAGATAAATTATTGCAGTGGTAAAAAGTGACAGCACTTATCCTTCGGATTATTTTTTTAAAATCTATTTTACACACGGATTACAAAAAGGCCATGATGGTGATCAGACCAGCCTTCACCTAGCAGGGTTACTTCACTTTGAAGCGCAGCTCTCTCTCGTAAATGTCATTCTGTTGGGTAAAGGTATTAAAGCATGGTAGAAGACTTGGTCAGTCTCTGCTCTCCTCCTCTTTGGGGCTCCAGAGGAATGAAAACCATCCTCGGTAAGTGTGTTTCTGAGCTCCTCTACCGTGGCTGCTCACTCTTTTGACCTCCTAGAAACAACAAAGCATCATCACAACCTCAAACGTTAAATAAGCCCTTGTTAGCTATACATCTTGCATATTTAGAGTCACAAGCCACTGACACTCTATCACACCTCCATGCAAACGTACACTGTGCTGTTGTTTTTTATATAATGTACAGTATAGCTCACTCACCCCTTTGTCGAGCCATGTGTCAAACTCATCGCTCATTCTTCTCAGTTGTCGTCCGTACTTCTTAGCTTTCCACAGGGCAGCAGGTGCGGATTGAGAACGACCTCGGAATGGGGTTCCATCTCCAGCTCCTCCATTCTCCTCTGCTGATGCTCCATCCTGAGGCTCCGCGTCCTGCCACCGGCTGACCGTATACACCTGAGACTCAGAATAAAGCCGCACACGCCCTGTACAAGCACAAGGGACAGATGAGGAACAGAAACGAAAACGCTATGTAGGTCAATCTTTGTTATGTTTCTTCAGTTATTTCCTGGTTGAGTGGTGAGGTTTCGTGACTTAAGCGGCTTACCTTGTGGAGCACTGTTTGGCAAGCTCTGATCCTGATGTTGTCCAGAGTTTTTGATTGTCTTTCCCGAATTTGATTCATTTTTGCCATTTAAATCGCTGGAATCATCTTGTTGGCGATGCACAATGGAGTTATCCATTGTGAGAGCTGGTAAAAAATTGGGAAGCCATTTAACGTTGTATTGGATATGTAAGCTGTCCAAGCCATTAACTATCCATCAAATTAATGTAATCTCATTATTTTTGTATTGAATAACGCACAACCAAAGAAGTTAAGATTATCTCAAGTAAATCATTTATAAGATCAACATTAGAGTAAAGCACGGACACCCCACTAGTTTTTACGAATACATACCTGTGGATCTGGACGAATTCCAGGACAATAGATTGAAATGTGCTCGTCTCTCCCAAACTCTAACAGTGGCACTATATGCTGTTCCGTCTTATCCCCAGTTCAATTAAAAGTAGCTTTTCCAGTTCTCCACAAATATTGATCGCCTCATGACATGTGACACACCCAAACAACAATAGCTGCAACTGCTTGTTCATATAAGTTTCTATTCTCCAAGGTTGAGTCACGCTCATCTAAAAACATCGATAACCAAATGTTATGAAAAATATATCCCGTTTTCCGTGACATTTAGACGGAGTGATTGTCTTCTCGCCGCAAGTAATAACGTGTCTAAATGTGCAGTCCGGTTGTTGTTATCACTACAGTGTATGATCTCATTTCGGCTCAGATATTGTTGTTGTCCATCGCCGTTTACAGTAGCGCTTCACTTCTCAGCCAATCGAGTGGCGTTCAGTTTCTTCTGACAGCCAATCGCAGCCCGCTGCTAGGGTGTTTTGAGCGCACTCTGATGTAACGTCACTGTTGCGGTACGGTTTCGCGAGCCTTTGCTGTCCCGTGACTTGTTTACTTCAACTGGGCCCCAGTCTCGCGGAAGCGTGGAAAGAAAATGCAGCGCGTGCTTACCGAGGACGTCGCCGGAGAATTTACACGGGAAACGTGTCGTTGAACTTCATTTGCATAGAGTTGAATTCGATTTTTAAATTATTTTCTCCGCAGAACATGACTCCGAAGCCCAAGGCTGCTTTGTTTAATAACAACAAAAAAATCTAGTTTTTGTTCTCTGTTTTGTTCTGAATGGATTAGATGGTATTTAACTGACTGGCTTTGTTGTTTATTTAAATATTTAGCAAAGCGTATTTGTTTTATACTCTAATGCAAATACATTTTTTAGCTCAAATGTATTACAGTCATATTGTGGTTTTATTTAAATTCAAAAATTGTCATCATGTACTGTGCAATTTCTCAGTTTGAACAGCAGATGGCAGGAAACCTCTATGCATTGTTGAGATACGTATTGTTGGCTATTTCTTGCTTATGACTCATGTCTGCAGCACACAGAAATATATAGGTTAATAGGACCTTCTGCGTTTGTTAACGTTTCATATCTCATTATTCTAATATTCATTTTGTTAATGGCAATAATAATTAAGATAGAATAAACCTTTTAGCCTTGCCTTAATTTAACAGCATGTCAAAGGAAAGTGAATTTTGTCAGTTGTTATTTATTTATATCACCGTATATCATCTAATGGAGCCTAGTATGCGGTCACATATTGGTCAGCACACAATATAATACAAACACAAATGTGCTCATATAAGCATTTTGGATGTGTTTAGGTTTTAGTAAATAGGCCTATACAAAAAGACATTAGCAGTGTTTGGCTCAATGTAGGGTTTGTCTAAAAATACTGCTTAATGCGGCCTCATTTTACTTACATTGTAACTGGGCATGCATTTTAGCACTAAATCTGAACAAGACAAGTAATGTTTTCATTGGCGACATAAAGCATCAGTTTTGATGTATTGGAGGCTTTTGTGAACGCAGCATTAATGGGGTGTCTCCTACAGTATACTAGACTAATCGAAATTGTAGCATTTTGTTGTGAAGTAAACAATTTGGAATGTTTTTGGCTTCGGGTAACCAGTCAAGTGGTTTTATGATTTGTTATACCACGGGGCTGTGGAATGCTTCATTCTGATTGGCTGACGAACGTTCTATGGGTGTGCATTATTTTTCAGTAAAACGCACACCTATGAAGTAATTCCAGATCAGTCGACCGAATTACACTTCGATATCACTTCGCCAAGTTTAACTGAATAAGGTTAGGCTATACTGTAGCCTATACTGTCCACCACTGAATAAAAATCTAACAACAAACATACCCATGTTTGGACAAAAACAAACCAATTTCCATTTTCTGAGAAGAAATAACTATTAATTTTTTTATTATTACTCCGCTGCGCGTCGTGGCCGCATCACCACCTTGGGATGTGCATTACTTTCTGAGAATTCAACGGCCAGTCGTCAATTATTCTTTACTTATCTAGATGAACAGTACAGCAAAGAATGCCAGAAGAAGCAAGATGCATCAAGAATATAGCTACTGGATGCTAACTTTTCCCTTACTCAAATTAAAGTTTGATGAACCCTGCCCAAAACACAATTGAAAATGTAGGCCTATAGTGGGAATTGTTTTGGATTTGATGGAACTAGGGTGTCTGTTATGGTGGATTCAACCATTCCATTTGTGGGTTGTTGGAATAATGTCCAAAACATACTACAAAAAGGAATTTTGTAATGGTTTTTACGAAAAAAGGTAATTTCATATTGGCATTTAATGGCAACCATTAGATTTCTGTTGTGGTTTCTATTGTTTTTTAACAAGGTAATTATTTGATAGATGTGGTATTAATGAATGTTGTCACCAGTGGAGAGGTTACATCGTACAACATCAAATACTTTTGATATACATGTTTACAAATTCTAACATAGATTTTGCATTACTAATATGTCTGTGCCACATTGGTGCCAATTTGATGATATCCTGACGGATATCGTCCGGTCCTGGCGCGCTCTGTCTGCTGTCTGACAGGGAGACTCGTGAAAGCCACGCGCTGGATTAGAAAATGTCCCCTCCCTGCTTTCTGCAGTCCACGGTGCTAAAAACGTTTGGCTTTCTGCAAAATCTAACCGAAATCCAGAGAAAAGAGGCTGTGCGCTGTTCTCCATCCTACTCCGCCCGTCTCCCCCATCCTCGTGGCTTGTGTGTGAAGCTGATGTGAGCGAATAGTTAGCATCTTCCCATTGACTCCCCCTGGCTCATCACGTCCATGCGTGGCTCTAACATTCTTCTGATACGTTTTCTTTTTCTTCGTAGAAATTATGTTCTCTAGTTTCTCACGGAAAGCCTATTTGTCGGGTTTTATTTCTAGACTGCAATTGTTATAGAATTGGACATTTTACATTTCTGATCCAGTGTTTGGGACGCATGGGCAGCAGCTGGTGTTGCCGAACATCTTGAAGACCTTTCATCAATCACTTTTTTTAAACCCGTTCCTATTTAACATCAAAGGTGTATTCTTCAGATTTTACCACTGAGGCAAACATTTTATGTTAAATGTAAGACGAATGTACCACTCTTTCACTTTCTTTTGTGCTTGCCGTGAGCGAGTTTCTTAGAAAAAAAATCTCGTTTCTTCAGCTCGATTGGATCGTGTATGTTTGTTTCAGTTGTGTTTGTATTGTTTGAACTGTCAAATCAAAAGCATCGCTCTACAGCTCGTGCGCATCACCGCTACTCCGCGGCGCGCACCGGACGCGCACCGGGCTGATACACTGTGAATTCTAACGCGGTAAATCGAAATACAGAAGAGCAAGACACGAGCGAGTGCATCCGTCCACAAGAATTCAGACTCCGTCTGTGTAAGTACAACGAAATATTCATTACATCACAGCACCATACAACTAATGCAATGCTAGCCTATTGTTGTTTCCAAACAGACCGTAGGTTTAATTAAAGACGAAAGGAATGCAAGACTGCAGTTTTCACGTTTTTTTTTTTTTTTTTTAGCTTATTTGATGTCAGAATTATATGATTAAACGACAGGTAGACCAACCCTTAGTCCACTGCTCACACCTTCCACGTTCACATATGCAAAATATGTACTATACATGAAATAAACGCGAAATAGACATTCTTTACTTACGATGCATTCTTTCTCAAGGAACAAAGTTGTTCTTCAAACATCTGCCTATACCAGAGCTACCCAATATGAACCTCTTTTAACCGGAAGAATACGTCTGTCTCTCAGAGCAGGTAAGACTGATCGAATATTTTTACTAGAATGATTTAGTTGAATCATTTTTGTTCAAATGAAGCTACTTAGTTCCTCTTAAAGCAAGCCATCAATGCACTTATGCTATATGTTTTTTTACTGGCCCCATAAGCACCACATAGTTTTCATATTGACTATGAACACTTAGCAGTTCTCATGGAAACGCTCTCCTACTCTCACTACAGAGGCAGCCCACCTGTTTCAGTTAAACATAGAATTTGATACACCAGTAATGCTGTGATATAGGGAAACCCTCACTTTTCTGAAACCTTGACTTGAGATCATGAATCTACCCTTATGTACATTCATTAGAAGTGAAACATGTAAATTTATGTTCTACTTTTTATTGTACATTTATCTTGTTCAGATGACTTATAATGCAAAAGAAACCCGGTAAAAAGAAGTGCTGTTATTTCTTTAATTATTTAATGTAAATTACGACCAAATATGACATATGGCCATTTTGACGAACCGAGGGCAAGATGCGTCTGTGACCTGCATTGCTCATATGTGTCACTCAAAATGCCATGCCTTCAACAGGGAACTCAATTAGGCCTTATTATCCATCTCCACTGTTTCTGTGCACGGTAGGTATATACTGTATGTTGCTATGGCATGAATGCCAGAGAATATATGATTAACAGACTATCACTTATGAGAAGTATTCACAGTATACATTAGTGCCACATATATGATGTTTTACATTTGACTTTATTTTCTTACCAAAATTTAAAGACTGGTCTAAATGAGTTCTTGTTTGCTAGATGTAAACCGTTATTTGATCCCCTGTTGCCACTGCTATTATTTCTTTTCCTCTAATACCCGAAACCATTACTCACAATTTGAGCTAATCTTAATGTTTCTGCCGAGCTGAAAATAATCCCACTCTTGCTGAAGGCAGAATTCAGAAAGTGGTTTGTTTTCACTGATTCTGCTCCTTTCATTATCTGCCCTGCCAGAATATCTGTACAGCCTCTTGTTTGAAAACCTCCTGAAGATTGAATTCATGTTGGCCAAGATTGTGCATTGCATTGTCCAGAATTGGTTCTAAACGTAAATAAAATTCCATCGGATTTTAAAGACTGTCAGTTCTGTCTAAAGCTGTTCCACAGGATGTTTTTGAAAAGAAAATTGGATGTTTAAATCTGATTCTGTGTGTGCATTTATGTGCAAGGGAAGGTTCGGTTTGGTTGTTTGTTTCTGTTTGCTTGTCGGCCTGTTTGTGATCCCTTTAGTCTCACCCTCCACAGTTAGAATCCAAAGCACTGGAGTCTTCATATTTCACCCCTGTAGTTTAGTTCACAGCTTGCCTGCCCTTACAAAGCGCTGTTAAGTCGAGCCAAGCGAACCGTTAAAATATCTTGCTCAGCCTCTCTCCACAATTGAAGTAATGAAGCCCTGTTTTATATTCAAATGGGTGTTTTGTTGCCTCAACATGCAATATTTTTGTTTGACATATGTTCCTCAATGCTCAATATTTTATTCATGGAATTATATGTTGATTGAGTTTGTGTTATGTCTCTATGACCTTCTACGTCCCCTTATTAAAGACCACCAAAATCAAAATGAGAGATTAGGTGCCTTTAGTCCAGTTTTTGCAGCCATTGCATACCGTATGCTAAAATGTGGAGATTGTGTAAATCTTGTGCCTTGTAGTGAAGAATAAAGAAGCCGAAAGATATGTTGGTCACCATAAGAAGAGAGACACTGGGGTGACAGGAAAGAACACCACAAATCCCCAAAACATTCTTACCTGTTTTAGAAAAACCAACAGAGTTCATACAGAGACACCACAGATCGGGGATGTTTTTTGGCTGTATTAAATAGAACTATGCTTCTAGGTTTCAGGCAGCTGCTGTATTGAATATTGGATTCTACTAAGAAAATTTACAGAAGACTGACATGGGATCTGTGTTTGTTTATTGATTCGCTAATATGATCTGCCAAGTATAAACTATTGGTAGCTCAGTTGGTGTTACTAAGGGCTGTTTGTACATGCCTTAATGCAGTGAGATAATTCAACTTGTGAGGAACATGCCTTTGATCTGCTACTTTGTTTTCATGTTGCCAGCCTTCATTTAAAAACCTTAATTTAGATTTTATATCTTCACACTGTTTTGCTTAGAGCTTTTTTCTTCTCTCTTTACTTTTTTTCCTTAACTTATTTAATGCGTTTTGTGACCTTGTGTTTGCACATGCAGTAATGAACTCCAAAACGGGGTAATTATAAAAATAACATTAATCAAATGCAGTCTGACTCATTGGAAGATTGGGAGATACCCAAAACAAATATTCCAGAAAGCTCTTCGGTAATGTGGACAAGATATTGTGTGCCATTTGTCAAACAACCAATTTTCAGTTTTTTATTAACACAATCAAAAACACAACTTGCCTTTTGCTTCTCCAGGGTGTGCTGAAACTTTTTACATCTGTTTTATCTGCCCCTTTATTATTTAGCTTTTGGAGCTTTTTAAAATTACCTTTCCAACCTGCTGTTCGTAGTGGCTATACACCAGGCCTATAATTTTATTATACCAGCAGTCTAAAATATCACACAAAAATCTGTGTTTTGCATTCTCCTGCATGGGCATTCATGAATGCACAAGGTAAGAAAGGTTTATTTTATGGCTGTTGTATAATATGCATGATGACCAAGCATATTATACAATATAAAATAAGACAATAGCTGGAAAAGCAGAGGATGTAAACGGTTTCAAACCAACAACATAAACAAACGTTATTGAGCTTGCACGCTTTTGTGGCCCTCTAGATTATTTCTGATATCATGAAAAAGAAATTACAAGTAAATGACATTAGCTAGCAAGTTAAAAGTATGTCTAGCTAGTATTATTTTGAGTTACCAGTAGAAGAACCTTTACATTGACATTTATGCATTTGGCAGACGCTTTTATCCAAAGCGACTTACATTGCATTATCCTATACATTAGTTTCCTAGTATGTGCAATCCCCTGGGATCGAAACCATGACCTTGGCGTTGTTAGCGCCATGCTCTTACCACTGAGCTACAGGCTTTCCTTAGCTAAACTTAAATGTGACAAAGTTACACTACCCATTCAACAAATTGTTTATTTAATAAAATTATTATACAATAAAATTCAACAAATTGTTTATTTAATAAAATTATTATACAATAAAATTCAACAAATTGTCAGTCTGATGAAAGCATCTATATGTAGCTACATGTTACATTGGTAGATCTGGTTGCTGTCCAGAGTGCTGAATTTACATTCTACAAATGATGCAAAAACAATGGGGAGTCATTTGGGTTTGTCAAGTCTGAACACAATTAACATCCAAGTTTTGACTCAAAGGACATACTGACATATTTTCGATTTGTCTAGGTTTTGTTTGGGTTTGCTGTTCTGTGTTGAATCTCAGCTTGTTTTCGTTTCAGTCTCAACACTTTGTTGAGTTCCTATAACTGTTGAAACATCTGATGAAAGATCAGTTTGAATGACAGCTCAGTATCTCCTGTGAGATCCATCAGTCAAAGAGCTGGCTGCATAGCTGCGGTTTTTAGATTGGGTTGTAAGACCTGTGGGAATTGTAGAAGCGTGGGTCATTGATTCCTACTTTCAGATTAATGAGTGCAAATGAAATCAGTATTTTGTCGGACATGCCAATGGAAGCGCTATGATATTGTTTTCTATCACTTCATTTTCATTCTCTGCTCTTTTCTTATCCCAGTGGTGACATGCTCGAGGTTACCAGATGGGATATGGGGCTTCTGTTCTCCCTTGTCTATTCCGCGGACCGAATGTAAATTAGGATTGCAGAACGTCTTGTCAGTTTTTGCGCCTTACATTTGCTCTCTCGGTGTCAGTGGTGCTACAATGATGGGAATATTTTCACAGATGACCGGGCATCATCAATGGGTTTCTCACAGCCCCTGATGACCACCTTAGACAGCATGCTTCACAGCACACTAATGGACTTTGTCTTTCATTGAGAAAGGATTTCTCACACGCTGTTGCTTGGTGTAAATATCTGTTGTTTGAATGTTTCTGAAATTATTAGAATAAACAGATCCAGTCATGAATTCTGATTGGTCAGTAGCTGTGCTTTATTCATAAAGATGTCCCAAATGCCATATTGTTGAAAGCTGGTTTGAAATCAAATTCTTAAATCATGTTTCATTTTCAGATTTTTCATTTAAAAAAATACCACCATACCAAAAAAATGAGCAAACTGACTACAATAAAACTACATATCTGTGAATAGAGCCAATCAGGATTGTTTCAGAACAACTATGTGTGAATGACCTCACGCTGGCTCTGTTTCTGTGGAAATACATGGTTTGACTATTATGAAAGTGAAGGATATCCAGAAGACTGTGTGAATATCAACGGTTATTACGGGGAGGCTTGACAGCAATGTTTGTGTGTGTATGTGTGTGTGTGCATATGAATGATTGATTGTAAATGGAGAAGGGGTCGCCTTGTGGGGGCTTATGGGTATACAATCTGACTTCACTGTCAAATTATGAGGCAAGCAGCAAGGGTGCCAGGGGCTAATGTCACTACGTGGATCAGAGCTAAGACTGGTAGAAGAAAGACACAGGTGTTATTTTTGGCTGGCAAATGCCATACGCTGCCTGTTGAGGGTCTACAGAGGGTGACCTTTCCAGCGTGTCTGTGGTTGCCATATTAAAAATGACAGGCGCAGAAAATTGGATTTAACGAGAATGTAACTGTTCGCGCCAAAAAGAAAATGTTGTCCAGCTCTGAGGAAGCAGACTAGTCACATAAGACCAGCTCGAAGAGGACATTGATTTGTCAATGGGTTGTCAATAGCAATAAAAAAGTACATGACATCAATACAATATGATAAATAGACATCGACTAGTCATTGCTTTCAGTAATGGATCTGGTCTTGAATAGAATGAGGCGGACAGATCATTAGAGGCCATTAGAAACCTCATCTGACCCGCCTTAGCGTTAATCCATTTCGCAAAGTCTTCACCTTTTGCAATGTGCTCTGTTCCAAAACTTAAACAAAACATCATAGCACAATGGTCAAACACGTTTGTCTTGCACGTTTACATGGAAAAACAATGGAAAAGTAGTGCAGTGGAATGGCCCAAACAATTCTTTGCCAGTCAATCTCATAAACCCTTCAAAATTCCTACTCCGCTCTGCTGCAATCCAGCTTATTATGTATTTAAAGCACTGAGTGATTCCCTGCTAGTTTCAGGCCGTCGACTTCCCTCCTGTCAAATCCACAGCGAGACCGATGAAAGCTTTATGGAGCGCAAGAGGCTACTGGAACTACCATAATATCTGTATTTACCCACAGCACAAAACATCTGTGCGTACACATTTTACATTTTATTAAAGTGTCCATTGTTATAGATTGCAGAGGGCAGATTGGGCAGTATGGTAATACAATGGTGCTTGTGTCATGAATATTGATGCGTAAAGGCGAACATCCGGACGACATATTGAGAGAGTGCAACATGACAGTTGTGGATGTGCAGGATTCTGGGGGTGGAAGAAGCTTCATGTTTTTGCGGTACACAGAGGGGAGGAGGCTGACCCATTTAAATGGCAGATTCAATGCGTGTGGTGCCTTACAATAAGGTGAGATGGCAGATAAACTACTAGACTGTGTCAAGAAAAAGGAAACGTGGGCACCCGGAGCAGAGGCATTGATGAGATCCGTTTCCAGCGAGCAAACGGAGAACGATTGGGCAGACTATGAAATTAGACATCACAATATGTGAGGAATGGTGGGGCTGTGAGTTTTACTTGATTATGTAAATGTTGTGTGTGTTTTTGTGAGTATATGTTCACTCTTATTCGTCTTTTCAGCCAGGTTCTTTTCGTAATTACAGTCATCTGTACAGTTTGCGTGTTTGGATAAGGAAGTAATTTCTTCATTAGATCTCCAAGTTCAGTGACTAGTCCTCCACCCTCCCCAGCGAAAATCTCTGCCTCCAGTGTATGAAGCTTCAAAGCCAAAGATTTCTCTGAGATCTCTCTCTCTCTCTTTCACTCTTTCCCCCGTGTCTATCTTCCTCTCTCTCCCTCATCCTCTATCTTTCTCTTTTTCCTTCTTTCACAATCTACATTGTGTCTCATTTTCCCTCTCTTGCAGTCCTTTCTTTATCCGACATCTTTCATTTCTCTCTTCTCAGTCTGCACCCCAGATAAAAAACAACACATTCTGATTAGTGAGATGTTCATAGAATGAAAGAAGGTTGTTTTTGGATCAGTTGTCAGACGAGCAAATGACTCAGACATCTAACGTCTTGGCGTGTAATGATGCTTTAAAACTATCAACAGTCTTAACTGTAGGATTGCATATTTTGCTCATTCAGTGTGTTTTCCATGCATTATTTAGTCCAAAGAATATTGCAGTTAATGCAGTTTTCATGTAAAGACTTGCTCACACTTCCCTAAGAAATGACAAATTCCAATGCGAGTTGGGTTTTGTTGGATCAGTGATGAATCATAAATTTAGCTTTGCAGTTTGACCAAAATTAGATTGATGCCTGATTGATCTGATATAAGGCTGTCACAATATCAGATTTGCACATTATCGTGGAAAAAAATTCACATTAAATATATTACCGCAATAAATGTTGATTTTTTTAAATGAATGCATTTCTTTGATTTTATTTATGTTCTTTCTTATGATCAAAAAATCGCACTCACATATGATGGTAATGAGACCATTGTGGTTTAGGAGGCTAAATAAAAAAAGGTGATGAATTATTGACAGTACAATCATATGTGTAGTATTAACACCATAGTGATAATCATGGTTTTTATATCACGGTTATTGTCAATACAGTGTGAATTCTCAACTCCTTTACTCCTATTGGTAGTTGCTCCTGAAAGTCGCTCATTGTTTGTATAAAGTTGAACAGTACTCAACTTTGTTGCATTGCTAGACATATGCCCACTTCCTGTTGCCAACGGCTGTCACTCGTGTCGCCGGAAGTCGCTAAGCTACAATTGAAATGAATAAGAAAGTGTCGCTCTGTCGCTGCCGTTGCCTTAGAGACCACTTCTTAAGATGTAAACACTGGTCCTGAAGCACTTCCGGTTTTAGTTTTTATTTATTTATTATTAAATATTATTATTTTAAATCTTACATAATTAAATCTTAAAGATATTTGTTTAACATTTAAAATCGGTTATACATTTTCTGTTGGTTGTATTTTGTTCAAACGTTTGTGTAGTGGAGCAGGAAGTTCTTCTGGACCAGCGTTGCAGCGTTATTTACGTCACCCGAAGTGGTCTATAGTAAGACAGTGCAATCTTATACACTCTTTAGGGTATATTCATGAATACTATAAAGAGAATATAACATCCTATCAGAAACCCAGAGAGGGACTAGCTTCATTGGTGTTACTACTGTTACATAATAAATCAACATTACTGGCTTTGACCACTAAGTACGTCCACAGAACGTGTTAAAATCGTGCTGTTGGTCTGTGCTGTTACTTTCTGCATTAATTCGAGCTGATGATATGGGAATATAGGATCTGCCATTTCACCCAGCCAGTCAAATGAGCGCTTGCCTAATGATGAAATATGACACCAGTGACATTAAAATATCCTGAGTAAGGACGGCCTTAATTTCCCGGCAATTATGACATACCTTGTCAAGAGAGCGTGAAAGGGCCTGCATGCGACACAAAGAAGAAAAGGGAACCGATAAAAGAGAAGAGCTTGGAAATGAAATGCTTTCGCAGGACTGAACGGAGAGTCATGGGCGGTAATGATGAAGAACAAGCAGTGGTCGTGTTGTTAAACATTGAGCTGACCTGCTGCTTTTCTCAGTTTGTCTCCTAATTGGGTCTCGTACGCTAGTGAGGCACAGATTCTCCCTGCTGGGTGTGTGTGGCGCTCCATCGCACCTCTCTGAAGAGCAGCATGACCGCCTGCCGCCATTGCCCCTAATTGATCATCATTGTTGTCCGCACACACAGGCAATCTTGAACTTGGCATTTTGAAAAGGGGTTGAATTGGGAAGAAAAAAATTGTGCGGTCTGTTTTTCTCCTAACTCTTGTTGTCAAAAATACTTTTTACTTTTTTGGTTAGTGATTGCATGACGTTTGAATAAGGTCCCATACTGCACAAAGCTGTCCTTTCCTAAAATAAGCCACTGTTAATGTTACACTGAGCTTCTGTCAGATGAAATGGGATGATGGGAAGGGAGATTCCTGGAAGGAAGCTAAATTAAGATGGAGGGATGTCTGGTAAATATTGACTCTTGTGGTGTAAAAAAGGTGGAGGACAGAGGGACAAATATTGACTGAATGGATTTTGTCTAAAGACATTCGCTTATCACCAATACGCTAAGAAATATATTTCATAGTGAATCTCATAGAATCTGAAAAAAAAAAAAAACATATATAATAGGAATATTTTCCTTAAAATAAAAATAACTTGGGATTTAGACTTAGTTTATTGCTCTGTTTTTACAGTGATTCTTTTTTCATCTTTGTTTGTTTTCATGGTGTCATTTCTCAGCATAGGTAAAATGGCCAGATATTATTAAAATCCTTTTTTGATGAAAATGTGCTTAATATTCATAGAAACATGTCAAATAAAATGTAAATTTAGAATTGTCTGTAAAACAATTTAATTGCAAAATAGAGTATAGGTATATGTATGTACACATACTGTATATAAACTATTTCAGTGGCAACAACATAAACGTTATGTGGGCCAAACTTAACTTCCGGTAGACCCCCACAAACAATCAATAACTGTTTAGTAGTTTAATACTAAATACATATGCAATAAAATATTAATATCAATTATATTAATGAAATATAAAATACATTGTTCAGTTATGACCAAACACAGATCGGATGTTAACCTCGGGCCAGGCATGTGCCTCCGATGAAACAGTCATATACTGCATGGATATACATTTGTGTTTGTATATTATGTATTTACACACACTTTTGCACATGTATAGTCATATGACCTCATGTATGCTTTTGTGTGTGACCTATGTTTTTGACAGATTTTGTGAGATTCTGTTACATGAGTACACAGGTCAGGAGCAGACAGCGGGTCCAAATGCAGTTTACATCCATTTAATGACAGTCCACAGTGCTACACATCCAAAAGACATGATAGTACCAAGGAAAACAACACAATTAACAACTCACGCTAGACAATGACAAATCAGGGCTTTATATACATTTACTAATCAGATGACAAGACACACCTGGAGGAACTAATTAACACTAAAAACTACAAAGGACTACAAAACATGGCACAGAACAGGAAGTAACATAAAAGTTCACAAACACAGGGGAAACAAGGACTGGGATCGTGACAGATTCACCCTCGCTCAATGCTAGTGGTGTAGAAATGATTAGTACAAGTGTCATCTTATTGAATGAGGCTCTCTTTTCATTGCACATTTGGAACAGCAGAATAAGAAAATTGGAGGGTAGAGGCAGGCGAAAGCAGGGAAAAATAAATGAAAAGGAATGCCTGCCTTGAGAGCCATGTTGGCTTAGATATGCAGAAGTCTGGGATACACAGAGCGAATGGTTCTCAGAATCCACTCAGCGCTGAAGTTTTGACATTGCTTGAATGGGAACTAGCTAGAGGGGGTCTCAAACTCCCCTGATCTGTCATAACCAACACTGCATACAGAGTCCACTCTGAATTAGACTTTCTCTCACACACACTGATATGAGATTCTTATGTTCTCTTTAGGATCTGCTCTCTCGTATTTTATTCTTACGTTCTGACACTACTATTGTGGAGTTTTTGCGAGCGGTTTGTATTAGTCAGTTTAGAAATTGGATTGAGGTGTTATTTTACGACATTACATCATTATGACATCATTCATGACATCATCTCAGCGTAGCATATTATAAGCTATGGATTATTAAAATGTCACGTGTCACAGTTATTACAGTCATGTTTTTGCAACACTGAATGAGTTACGAATCAGAATCAGTTCAAATATCATTTAAAACCTCTTTGCAGAAATACAGTGAACAATACTGAAATACTGACATTCAAACATATATTGACAAAGTTAGCCATTTAAATAATTCAGCCAGATTTTAAGAACCATTTTGACCAATTTGTTTGTGAAAAGGTAAACTCAATAAACAGTTTATTTTTTAATCGACTGCTGCTTTGCTTTCTGTGTTTTCCTCACATCCCACTTGCCCACAGAGCTGAGGGACACTCAACTCAACTTGAGCATCTATATTTTACCACCACTAAAATCCTTGAGCGTGATTAAGGATTTAACAGTCAGCATAAGACCTCTTGATATGTATTTAAAAGAGCTCTGTTGGTTACATAAATTTTATAAATGTACACCGATCATGTTAGCAGGGTCATAACTGTAGTCAGACATACTTTTGTGCTGTTTGTGGCAACTAAATCAGTGGTTTTTGACAATCCTGGGGGCTCACAGCAAAACACATTTTATACGGCTTTGTATGTTTTTTTTTTATTTAACACCTGACTAAGGTTATCAGCTCTGTAGCAGAGAGATCCATGAACTGATCCATGAATGTTCAATAGAGATTGTAAGTCCATTTTATTCCAAAATCTATTTAAAGGGACAGTTCACCCAAAATGAAAATTCTGTCATCGTTTACTCATCCTCTTGTCATTTCAAACCTGTATGGCCTTCTTCTGCAGAACACAAAAAATATATATTTTAAAGAATGTTGGTAACTGAACAACAGCGTTACTCATTGACACAAAACCAATGCAAGGCAATGGGGACTTGCAGAGCGCATTGAGAGCTGTGCTGTCTGTTTTTATGTGAATTGTGGTTAATGGGCACAGCAACAGTCATTGTTGGAATCCCCAATAGATCACCCAACAGCAGTTCATGCCCAGAGAGCTAAACACTGTATTTTTTATCACAGTGTGCCACTCACACTCGCCAAACATCTTCCTGACAGATGCCTTTGAGATGAACCAGACGGTTCTATGTGTATTTAATAAGATGCTTTTGTGCCAATAACTATGATTTGGCAATCTTAGACTTAGCATGATCTTTTCAGTTATTATATTTTGTCTGTCTCTGACTGTTGATCTAATTTAAAATGAATCTCTAAAGCTTTGCGGAAGTGTAAAAAAATCTCTTTTGTATTTAAATGTGTGAAGGTCATAACCAGTTCTTATAGTCCTCCGGATTTCAAAGCCTGTGTTCTGGTTAGAGTATTAAAAAAGCAAAATCACATTCAAAGCAGCTCTATGTTTATCTCTTGCAGCACCACTCTGGTGTAAGGGACACCCCCGCAGTACTCGTGGTGCGGTGAGGGGGGTTTATTATGCGGAGGAGTCTGAAGGAGCAGTATTTGCGAGATATTTTTTTCCTGTGATGCCTAAGAAAGATTTTTAAACTCTAAAATCTTTGCAGGGGAATATTGTCTTACTTATGCACTCTGTGCTCCAGTGTTTACCTGGTTCTGAATTCAATTTTAAAGCCAATTGTATTTACCACGTACAGAAATGTACAATAAGCAACAATAAGCATGGCATATTTTAATGGCGCAACAATGAAAATAAAATGAATAGTATTGAACAGAGTGCGAAAATTGACATTAGTACTTGTGGGCGGGGCCTTCTCCCTTGGTTCATACTGTCCAGCGCAATTGTAGTACTCCACAGATCAGATACGGTACCTTTTTACCCCATTGTACTCTGCAAATGTGTATTTTCTGTGTGAAAGGACTCTCTAGACAGTCAACTGTAGCTCATACTGGGTTGTTTGTTCCCTATCCCCAGCTCACTCACAAAACCTGAGGGCTTTACAGTGCTCAGCCCTGCCGTTTGCCTTGCACCCCGCCGCTGGCCGTGCTGCTATGGTGTAGCTGCTTAGCATATGCCCAATTAATGCAATCAGCTTCATGACTGACTGACTGATACATCCATCGCATGTCTGCAGGACTGCAACTGTACACATACTGTCATGTAATGCTCTGTTGTGTATTATGGAACATGAATAAAATACAGTCCAAACGGTGGAGCCCTGGTGTCCATGGGCACCATTGACAAAGATGGTGCTGGGAATAGTCTTGCTTCTATTTATAGCCCTAGCGTTGTGTTTGGCAATAGGGAAGCGTGGAGCCAAGTGCATGATCTGTGCGGGGAGGTGAGAAAGGGGCGGGCCGATGAATCTAGTAATGTCATCAAATCGGATACACATAGGCGAGTAGCTATCAAAGTATTATTAGTGCAAAAAATGTCACATTATATTTGAGATTCAAATGATTGCATCATACTCGCATTGATGCAAATAGTGCACGCTCGAAGCTTTCAAACGGACTGTTTGGGGTTTGATCTAACTCACATAAAAGCTAACAGAGGTTAGCTAATGTCGGGTGTGTTTGTTGGGAGAGGGGATTTGTCCTGGAAACAGTCCTGGCATAAGCACACACGCGTGTAGTGAAAGGAAATCTCAGAATTCTCTGTAGCTCCAGAAATGCTGATGTGTGTCCATGTGTGATTTAGTCAAGGGGTCTAATGCAGCAGTCACGCATGTGTGCTTCCAGCGCTTATATAAACTTCCCTCTATAGGGATTCTTCAAGACAGGAGAATAGTGATTGTGACTATTCCATGCTATAGGCACATGTGATTTGGTCGTTGGAGGATAGAAAGTGAGTGAGAGGGGATCAGAGAAAGAGGATAAGAAGGTAGGAAATGTGATGTAAAGGGCTTTCACGGTGCTCTGTGCATTTCTGTTCCCTGATCAAATAGTTTGTGGCCAAAATCATGTTTTGTCGGATGTTTCTACTTACAAAAGCAGAGAAATGTTTTTTTCAACAACTATAATTACCTCCAAGGTTCTTTGAACTATATTGAAAGTGAACAAGTTCCATATATCATTGCTGATTATTTGATAAAACAAGTCAATAACTTTTATTTGTTTTAAATCGAATCTTTTTTGCCCTGGAAACAGATCACACATCTTATAAATTCAACTAAAGAGATATCATAGAGGCTTTGTGAGTACAGCATTACATTTATGAGTGGTAATTATGTTAAAGGGATCTTCAAAGCATTATGAGGTATTACGTAAGGTTAAATATAAATCGTTTCTACTGTATGTGTTTAGAAGTTAAAGGGATAGTTCACCCAAAAATGAAAATTCTGTCATGAATTACCCTCAAGTTGTTCCAAACCTGTACATTTCTTTGTTCTATTGAACACAAAGAAAGATATTTGGAAGAATGGTAGCGACTGACATTTCTGGGACACCATTGACTACCATTAAAATGGTTGTAAAAGTTGCCCCAGAACTGTTTGTTTTCCTAAATTCTTCAAAACATTTTCTTTTGTGTTCAACATAGCAAAAAAAACATGAATTATTTATACAATGGTAATCGATGGTGTCCCAGAAATGTCAGTTGCTATCATTCTTCCAAATATCTTTCTTTGTGTTCAACCAAACAAAGAAATTTATACAGGTTTGATACAACTTGAGGGTAATTCAGAATTTTCATTTTTGGGTGACCCTTTAAGCAAGCTAAAAAGGCCACCAGAAGTGACACAAATTCACAGATATTTAAAGTGCAGTGAATTCATTCACTGTAAAAAATTGCAGACCTCCATATTTTCTAGTAGCTTTGTTGCATTAAAATTACAAAAATGTTAAAATACTTAAGGCAATGATTGTTGCCACAGGTGATAATGGAAGATTTTGATGAATTAAGATGCAGATAAGTCACTAAAATCTTTTTTTAAGTCTGGTCTTTTTTTGAGTTTATAACTTTGCTGAACATTTTTTGTTGTTGTTTTTACATTTTTAAATGTAAAATGATACAATCCTAAATATTATATTCAACGGCTATCTTGTGCATTATTTGTATCCGCAGTGTTATTTTGCACATTACAGCCGTAACTGCTCACATTGGGAGCTGCTTTCATTTAATGAAATAATTTAAGTGTTTTGCTTTTTAACAAATGTTACTTGGGTAAATGAAAGTATAGCTTCATAATGTAGTTAATATTTGTTTTTCAAAAAAGTACAGATACTACAGTAGACAAAAGTTCTTGAGTAGAGTAAAAGTAGTAAAATACTTCCCACCTTTGTGTGTGACATGCTTTTTTTTAGAACCACCCCTCTTCCATATAGAGGTAAAAATATTTCAAAAAAATATAATCAATTATTGCTCTATAATATCTATACATTGATTCATCTAGAATCTACAATGACACATCTGAAAGCTTACTCATGCTATTCTAATACAAATCCCTTCAACTATCTGCACTTCAGGTGGTTTTCGTCATATAACTTTGAAACCGCTCTTTATTTCAATGCATAATATGCCTAAATGAACTTCTCTGAGCACAAAAGTAATATCGCCTTTGGTTATTGCAAGAATGAGGGGGAGAGTTACAATTAGATTAACAGACTTGTTTTAAATACTCATTCACACCTATTTAAATGCTTTCTTTTTGTGTGTTTCAGAGGTTTTATTGGTTGTCAACTCTGCGACTGGTGGACACAGTTACCGTTGCACTGCCACCATGCCTCATTTGCACCTGCCGTCCATCCCTTTCTCCCTCACCCCATGCCTTTCCTCTCTCCTCCTGGTTTTCCTTTTGGGCCTCACTCATGTCTCTCAGGCCAGCCCTGACGTGTCTCAAAGCAGTCCAGGGAACTGCTCAGGGGAGGACAGCTGCTCTGAAGGTGTCGTCCTGCCGGTGTGGAACCCCCAAAACCCATCGGTGGGCGACAAGGTTGCACGTGCCATTGTCTACTTCGTGGCTCTCATCTACATGTTCTTAGGCATGTCTATCATTGCTGACCGCTTCATGTCCTCCATCGAGGTCATCACTTCTCAAGAGAAAGAGATAACGATCAAGAAACCCAACGGTGAAGTCACCACAACGACCGTGCGCATCTGGAACGAGACCGTGTCCAATTTGACCCTCATGGCTTTGGGGTCTTCAGCTCCTGAGATCCTCTTGTCTGTGATTGAGGTCTGCGGGCACAAGTTTGAGGCTGGTAACCTCGGGCCGAGCACAATCGTGGGCAGCGCCGCCTTCAACATGTTCATCATCATCGCCATTTGCGTTTACGTGGTTCCTGACGGGGAGGTGCGAAAAATCAAGCACTTGAGGGTTTTCTTTGTGACCGCAGCCTGGAGTGTGTTCGCCTACATCTGGCTGTACCTGATACTGTCGGTCTTCTCTCCTGGTGTGGTGGAAGTCTGGGAGGCTGTTCTCACGTTCTTCTTCTTTCCGCTGTGTGTGGTTCAGGCCTGGATCGCTGACCGCCGACTGCTCTTTTACAAATACGTGCACAAGCGCTACCGGGCTGACAAGAATCGTGGCATCATAATCGAAACGGAGGGCGACGGCATGTTTACCAAAATGGATATGGAGATGGATGGGCAGGGCGTCAACTCTCACAAAGAGGCTCTCGATGGCATGCTGGCCGGAGTTGAGGAAGGGGGAGGTGGTGGCAGTGGAGGAGAAGAAGAGGAGGCCAGGAGGGATATGGCTCGTACACTGAAGGAGCTCAAACAGAGACACCCGGAGAAGGACATGGAGCAGCTGATCGAGATGGCTAACTATCAAGTGCTGGTACAGCAGCAGAAGAGTCGAGCTTTCTACCGCATCCAGGCAACCCGCATGATGATCGGAGCAGGCAACATCTTGAAGAAGCACGCAGCAGACCAGGCCAGGAAGGTGGTGAGCTGCCACGAGTCTAACGCCCAGGAAGAAGACCCTCATACCATCTATTTTGAGTTTGAACCCTCGCATTACCAATGCTTCGAGAACTGCGGCTCCTTAAAACTTTCTGTCACTCGACATGGTGGAGACAGTGGCTGCACGGTTAAGGTAATAGTTATATCTATGCTGTCTATGCCTAGTTGCACTGTGATTATGCTGCAATTACACCGATGTGGTGAAATCTCTTAGGTCAGAAAACCTAATGAGTCCCAATGGCAGGAAATACTCTCAAAGCTAATTTCAATTATTAAGGCATTTAAGAGACGAGTGATTTAATGACAGCGTTTGTCACAGACTTCAAATTTATTCATTTTATTTTGTACATTTTCTGTTGTGGAGATGACCAGAGGAAAGCAGGCCAAAGCTACTGTACATTAAAGTAATCAAAGTGAAAGTTCACCCAAAAATAATAATTCTCTCATCATTTACTCTCTTGTCATATCAAACCTGTATGACTTTCTTTCTTCTGCAGAACACAAAAGAGGATATTTGGAAGAATGTTGGTACAGTAACTAAACAGCAGTACACATTCGCTTCAATTGTACAGACACAAAATCAATGCAAGTCAATAGGTACAGTGTCGTTGTTCGGTTACCAACATTCTTCAAAATATCATCTTTTGTGTTCTGCAGGAGAAAGTCACACAGGTTTGAAATGACATGAGGGTGAATGGAGAGCAGATGGAATATTTTGCTGTTGTCCTCGGCGTTTCAGATATTTCTCAAGAGAAAAAGACCTAGAAATCTCACAAATGTTTTCATTGGAGTTTTAGAAGAGACCAACAAACTAAACTCAGATTTGCCAAGTGTGCATTAAAAGTCGATATTATCGAAGATTTCATTATACGAACTCAAACATTTCTCTTCAAATTTACCCAAATCCACATCCACAGGTATATTCACTTTACACCTCCATACTGTTCATGTTTTTGAACAATTTTTTAGCACCTAATCTAGGATACACATCTGAGACTAATTGATACTTAAATAAAATACTTACTAAACACAGCATTATATTACACTATACACTGCAATAAATGATTTATTCAGTATAATAAAATAATAGTGTCACAAGAACATATGACATGTCCACTGCAGATGGTTATTTTTAACGTATTTATATATACACTCGCCTTACATCAATTTAAAAATAATGCATTGCATCCTGTTGCACAAACTCTAGGTCGACTACCGCACAGAAGACGGAACAGCTAACGCGGGATCAGACTATGAATTCGCAGAGGGTACTCTGGTCTTTAAACCGGGCGAGACCGTGAAGGAGCTGACAGTTGGTGTGATTGACGATGACATATTTGAGGAAGATGAGCATTTCTACGTACACCTCAGCAACCCTCGAGTCGTCCACCGTGCTGAGGTATCAGTTCTCGACCCTAACGCTGTGTCTTCAGGCAACAGCATCATCGGGTCCAGCCACGTTCCTCCTAAAGCCGCCCTGGGTAACGCTCACAGCGCTACGGTGACCATTTACGATGACGACCACGCTGGAATCTTCACATTCGAGAGCAATTCCACACGAGTGAGTGAGAGCGTGGGCATCATGCAGGTGAAGGTCCACAGAACATCTGGAGCACGAGGGAAGGTGGCAGTGCCGTACCACACTACAGAGGGCACAGCCAAAGCTGGAGAAGACTATGAGGAGGTGGCTGGCAAACTGGAGTTCCTCAACGATGAGACCATGTGAGTTAAATATTTTTTAGATTTATAAGTGTGCAGGTGAAGATTTTAAAGAGAAAGCTTTTATTCATTGCCATCGTTGATTGTACCAGATGTGCGCACAGCATACTGTATGTTTGTCTGCTGGAAGCCAAACAAAAACTGTCCTTGTCAAATGTTTAGCTGCACTAAAATTTCACAGGTGACCGGAAAGTGCAAACTTTTGAGTATGTTAAGACAGTATGACAGTACTACCTTATCATAGAAACTGTGTCTTGACACAGATCCCTGTGGTATATTTTGTTTGTGCTAGTGCATGAACATATTGCTAAATTCTTTATGACGTACTAATGAATTATTTCTTTAAATGTATCACTACTTTTTGATCCATACATTTAAAACACTGTAAAATCATAATTGGCTAATTCAATTTGCAATAAAAAATATTAGATTTTTTTAAACAAGATAATTTATATTCTACTATGGTAGTCAATGGTGGAAAGAACTGTTTGGTTACAAGCATTCTTCCAAATATCTTTCTCTGTGTTCATCAGAACAAAGAAATGTATACAGATTTGGAACAACTCAAGGGTGAGGAAATAAATGATGACAGAATTTTTATTTTTTGGAGAACTTTCCCTTTAAATTTTCCTCACAAAATGATTTTCAGTTTATTCTTCAAACACACCAATGTAACAGGCATACAGAATATTTAATGCATCTTTAATAAAGTATTGGAAAAAATAGTGAAGATTCAATCAATTATCCAAAAGTTAAACATAACTTTTGGCCACTACTGTATTATCTAAATCCACTGAAAATGGAGACATTATCTGTTTGCCCGAACAATAGCACATAGAGGAGTGTTCAGGAAATCTGTTGAAAAACAGTTATACTTTTGTTCAGTGATGCTTTTGGTGGAGAAATGTCACAGTTTCGCTGTAAAGTAAGATGATAAGAGGATATAATAATAGGATCTGAACACAGACACATAATAGCAAGGCAGAATCATATATATGTGTTTCACAGAGAGCAGTGATAAAATTGAAGAGATGTGTAAAGACTGGAAAACAGCCAGAGAGAGAGAGAGATTAAGAGTGATAAAGATGCTTTTCTAAATCTTGAAAATCGATGATGACCTACACATCCAGCCTACGGTGCTGCTGCAGATCTGAGGTGATGGGGTCAACTGTAAAATAGAACATGCTGGAAGCCAACAGAAAGAGTGAGAGGTTGTTGTTGTGAGCTTTGTAGGACTTGCCAGGTTGTAGGTAAACAACTTGAATAGCTGTTGAGATGAATTTAGCAATCTGAAATAGGGACGGGCAGCATGGAGATACTGTATCTGACAGAAATGTGTTACAAAATGCATATGTTCAGAAGTGTCATGTAGATTCTTGTTGACCACATACTGACTGATGACCCAAGACGGCATCAAAAAAGTGTGTTTGATAACTGAATTGAATGATTTTTATAATATCGGTCTACAATTTATAACGTGTAAATTCATTTGAATGGCGCCTTCTGCAGGTCATTTAATTTGTTAAAAACTGATGAAATCATTCATCGAAGTTAAAAAGTGAAACAGCAGCGAAATGAAGATGGGCATAATGGTGTGCAGTGCATCATGGGATGGAATTAAACCATGATGTGATGATAAAGCAGAAGCAATAATTCACAAAGGAGCAAAGAGAATGAGAGAGTAAAGAGGTGAGAGGCAGGTGCGCGGGCGGAAGAAAAGGTGGAACGAGGGAGATGAGAGAGGAGGGTAATTTGTTTCAACAGTTCGCTCATAATGTTCAGTGCGCCGGCTAACCGGTGAAAGATGCAAGAGTCAAGCACCGTGTGGGTGTGTTTCACATGGAATGTGCCGCATTGAACATGTTTATCATGGACGGATCTGAACTGTGCGTGCGTGTACTGTATCTGAGTATTTTGGGCTGGGTGAACGACCATGTGCCAGTGCATGTGTGTATCTGGAGATGTGAGCATTAGCGCTCCACAGAGTGTGTTGGGGGTTGGGTGGAATTGTGTGTATGTGTGGGTGGTTGAGTGAATATGAATTTAGATATGATCCTCCTCGTCGTATGCGTATATGTTCTGTTCATGCACATGGAATATGCTGAAAGCACGAACACTGTCTTAACCAAATTCCCCATGATAAAGACAGAGCACCCAGATTTCCATTCTGTTAAAACAAATTCTGACAAAACATTATCCAATAATTTACCATTGTCGTTCTTAAAGAGATACTCCACCCAAATATGAAAATTCTGTCATCATTTGCTCACCTTCGGGTTGTTCCAAACCTGTATACATTTCCTTGTTCGGATGAACACAGAGAAAGATGTTTGGAAAAAATGTCAGCAACGGACATTTCTGGGACATCATTTGTGCATGTGTTTGTGTATCTGCCTGCTTTTGTGTGTGTGTGTGTGTTTTGCCTGTACACTGTTTGCTTTGTTACGAAAACAGGGATTAAACTGTTATAATGTTACATTTTCTTGCTTCGGTTCGCTTTTACATGGAAACATTTTAAAAAATGACCAAAATTGTAATTGAAAATGTGTTTTTAATGGCTGACTCGTGAATGAAAGATTACAAAACAGCATTTTCAAAACCTCAACTGTCTGAATATATAAACATGAACACAGTTCACCTGTTTAAAAGCACATGGTTACACAGACAGAGGCTGTGCATGCGCTGTCTGAAAGAATATAGCCA
This sequence comes from Triplophysa rosa, assembly GCF_024868665.1. Taxonomy (NCBI): domain Eukaryota; kingdom Metazoa; phylum Chordata; class Actinopteri; order Cypriniformes; family Nemacheilidae; genus Triplophysa; species Triplophysa rosa. The sequence goes on from NC_079908.1 coordinate 10,810,334, forward strand.
AAATCGACACTCTTTAAGGTGTGTGTGGTGATTTTGTCATACAATGTCGTTGTTATAAATCCGAACTGACATCAGAAACATAAATTATGTAAATGAGAACACTTTAGTGGGCAGTAAGCTGTATTAAAATACCGAATGTTCAGAGAGTAGAGGCGTAAATTGCAACTCAAACTATTCGATGACGTCACGAATATGTACTAGATATAAATAAATGAATAATAAATATATATGTATCGTTTTTTTATGCCCAAACTTATTAGGATATTAAGTAAAGATCATGTTCCATGAAGATATTTAGTATATCATAAATATATCAAAACTTTATTTTTGTGAGTGGATACAGCAAAATCGCGAACAAAAATAGCTGGAAACCCACCTACAAGCTTTGCTTGCTGCTGCTCGCTCTTTGGGAATTACCCACTCAAGTTTGGTATCGGGTTCACCTACTCTCCACAATGTCATTGCAGCGGTAAGCCAACAGAAAGCGTTAAAACTAACCTGTTTCTTCTTAGCAACGGCCTGCTAGCGAATCTGATGAACAACTAAACAACTATTTTCTCAATATTTAGATTTTTTGCAACCTCAGATTCCAGATTTTCAAATAGTTTTATCTTGGCCAAACATTGTTCTTACAAACCATACATCAATGGAAAGCATCAGTCTTCAGATGACGTATAAATCTCGATTTAGAAAAAAATGACCTTTTCTCATATATAGACTTTCGTTGGACCTTTGGGTCAGTTTGCTTTCTCACCACAAGTGACCCACTCTAAAGTTTGTTTTCGAATGGACCAAGACCATCTCGTTCAGGCAATCTCAGACCAATTTTTTGTGCTAATCCGAGTGCAGTTGCTGTGTTCATACTGTATGCCTAAACAACCCAAAATAAGGTAGAAAGGAGTCCAGGTTCCAGAACAAACGCTCCAAATGAGCCAGGTGTGAAAACACTCTTAGCGTGTCTCCTGTGTTTGTCAATATATTTCTGCTGACCACAGAATTTAACCCTCTCTGTCAAACAGCACAAAGGATGCCTATATCTTCTGCAGTAACTGTGAGGGAGCTGAAACCTGACAGCGGCAGTGCAGGGCATTGTGGGTATACTGTGTCTGATCATATTTAAATATGGGAGCCAACATTACAGGCTGATATTGGGGGTCCGTTAGTGCTGGACTATAATTAAAGAATACAGTTTGGTGTGTGTGTTCTTCCTGTTAGTAAGCAATATCATAATATACAGAGTGGATGTTAAACACACAGAACCTCGTGCTCTGATTCCGGAATGATCCGCTCGCCCTCTCCCCCGCATCCCACTGTGATTCACTATGCATTTATGTGACTGCTTGTTTTATTTTACCGTTAGTTCTGTTTTTCCCATATGAAAATATCATATCAGTGCCAAAGAAAATTGAGTTGAAAGGGCATGAAGTGGGCTATGAGTGCACTTATGTAAGCGCTGATCTCAGAACAGGCGGGAAACATGCGTTCGGCAGAGGCTCAGGATGACGTTTCGCGCAAGTGAAAAATGATCGGATAGATACAAGCGGTCTTCTATAGGGTTTCGCCGACTCTGCGTGTTCGCCGGGTGTGACGAATCGACCTGCTGACAGAAACATGCCGAATATCTCAACTGATTTAGATTTTCATCCAAACCCTCAGATTAGGTATAGGTAACTAATTTTCAATTGTCATTTTTCATTGGTAACAAACCCATTCACCCATTCTCTGTCTAAGCAAAGAGTGCATACTGTTTGGTAAAGAAAGGATTAACATTGAAGAGGTAACTTTAAGAACACAAAAATATTTTTTTGGGGGGTCACACAACAAATATCTGGGTGGTCATTATAAAATCCTTTTCCGGCATGGTGCACTGTGTAGAGGAACCCCTAAGAAAACCTATTTTGTTTGATTTACAACCCAACAAAAATGATTTATATTTGTAGCAATTAAACTTCCTTTTAAGACATTTAGAAATACTTTGTTGTGAGAAATTGCCTAAATGTTTGTTGCTTAGAAGCAACATTGTAAAACAATGGAAATGGATGCATTTTTTTGTATTATCCATTAATACAATGTCTGCTACACAACTGTTTAGTTGAACAAAATGGATTACTAGAATTGATCTTGCAGATTCGACCGTTTTTAATATTCTGACAGAATAATATGTCTCATTTATATATTGCTATTCTAAATATGCAAATTTGGTTTCTTTATAATAAATACGCAAACTTCACAGTAAAATTAATGTTCGCTGCATAGTCCCAATGCTCCTTTCAGGCACCAAAGACCAACATATTTTAACATAGCTTTTGCAATAAAATGTTAAGGTGATGGATTTTTGCCATTTCACAGTATTGACTGTGAAGCGCACGCACACTCACATCCAACATCATGCATTCGTGTATTCATGCGAACAAACATGTCTATTGTTTAATAATTGATGATTTCTGTTGTCAGAGAAGACAAATGCAAGCCTATCTCTGACAGCTCAACTGGAGACAAAACATCTTTGTGTCATTTCTTTCCTTAAAATGGAAAAGAGAAATTAAATGGAGTGGATCTTTTCTCTAGATAGTGACAGCGCTGATTAGCATTTTGCTGTTTGTTTCCTTGTTGAAAACAAGTTCCTGCACACTTCATCAGCCTCACGTCTCCTCATACAAATGGGTGAACACAGAAGCCTTGCCAAGCACATAATGTTTGCTAATGCTGCCTCCATAAGCTATGGCTTTAAATTCACTTCAATTCACAAAGCCTTTAGGAGCAATGATTCACCATCAGATTAGTCCCTCTACATAAAATGTTATCTCTTTAATACTTCAATTTCTTGTGATTCATTACCAGTAATATTTACAGCAATAGGCCGCCTGAGACTAGATATTTGGGAGAGACTGACCATCAGCATGATAAAACCAGGTTTGAAATGAAACCATTCAGCTTTTGTGAATATTTATTTGTGTCAAGCAATGTCAGCATGTCAAAGTACATTGCTGGCATTACAGTAAAAATAAATCAAGCATTGAATTTCAGTCAGTAATGATTATTGGTGTCACAGTGCACATTCAAACAAGTCAAATTATTAATTTCCGAGCTTTTCTCATTAGCAGTAATGGGGTGGTAGTGACTTGAACAGCATTTCCAATACTTTGAATAGATTTCCTCATTTCAAAGGGTCAGATTTTTTTCAAATAATTCACTCTTCACTTTCATGCAGACTGTGGCATATTTTCATCACTCCATCCATCTCAGATAGTGTAGGAATAAGCTGTTTAATGTCACACTGTCTGCACAAATAGAGCGGGATATAAACAAAGCGTCTATAAGATCAATGGAAATGAAGGGCCAGGATTGTGAACGAACAGCTCTCCTAAACTTTTTCATCGAAGAAAGATTACCTTCCAAAATAAGCGTAATGCATCTTTAAATAGCTTTTGCTCGCCTAGAGTCGCAGTGTGCAAGTTCTGCATCTTTAGACGCTGCAAATGCAGGTTAGGCATTTCTGGATAAAAAATTTAATTTGAAGAATCTGGAGCGGGTAGAGAAGAACAGCTTGCACGGAGCAACCTCAAAAGGCTCTTTGAGTTATAGGGAGATTGGGTTAGAGAGAAAGAGAAAGAGAGAGAAAGCACAGAAGTGAGAACTAGTGATGATGCCCAGATGCTCTTGTGTTCTGTCAACCCTGTGTTTGCACCCCACACATATGGAGCTTAGCCTCTACTCTCACATCTCCACAAACAAGTTGGCTGTCATTTTCACACCTTTTGCACCCAGAACCATCTGACGTTGAGGACATGTGCTGAGATTTGAGTTGGTTTCAAGCATGCAGGACTGGTCATAGACAGCTGCAGTGAGGCGCTCGACTCATCCAAATTTATATGCGGTACAAATGATTTAAAGATTTAATAGGAGTAACAAAAATGCTGAAACAAAAATTCAGCTTTCAGAAGCACACTCCCATATATTTATCACTCGTTCACTGTGGTTTTATAGGATCTTGTCCGTTAATTTCATTTTCTCTCCTCATAGAAAATGAAATGTGTTCTGTCGAAAGATTTTTTTAAATATATTTCCTCTCTGCAGTCGGCTGACCGTCCTACTCCAGTTATCTATCTGCACATGAGGCTCATAAATTGAGGGGCATAGATATTATGTATTATATATTATATGTTGTTTTGCTCTTTATTCATCTCGATCGCAGTGTTAAATAAATGTAAAATTAGCTTCATATATATGACACAATTTTTTACGTTGTGAATACGTGACAGAAATGAATGTCCACACTTCTTACATTTTCTTTGCATATGCAGCAGGGGATTTAAGTGTTTACAGTATATTCTTGGAAAACGGTACAAAAATGCAGCGTGGATGAAGTTTTTGTTAGTTAATCTGGATTAATGTGGTCCCAGCTCAACCTTGGTTTGGAAACATTTTATCTACAATTGTTTGTGTATGTTAACAAACAGCTTTCATTGGCTGGATGGTTTGTATGACACGGGTGATTTTGATGAGAAAAAGGGTTTGATGGGAAGGAATGACCGCAGGAGACCTTCCAGCTGGTAATGACATTGATATCCTTCATCTTTCCTCTCTCTCTCTTGCCTCTCTGAATTATGAATTAAGATCCTGTGAGTTTCTTTCAGCACGGCACATTTATAATATCCTCGGCAGTACTTTGAAGATGGGGGAGAACAATACAGCTTAAGTTCTATTTTAATTTATCGGTGGAATAATGTTCTCATCCTCCTGTTTTCCACACTCCCTCTCTTTTTTTTCTAATGAAGATAATCACATGGCTTACCTCGGTTGGCTCTTTATTTCAGAGTCTTATTTTAGGTTTGGAGTCATTTTTCCAGATACAAATATAATTTCATTTTTGCAGTGCTTTGACTTCAAAAGCGCCATTATGAAATGAAATCAAAGTTATATGGCTTAACGTGTAAAATCTTTTTCAATTTAAGTATGATTTACTGCGGCTTCTGTTTCATCAGATTTGTTGTGGAAGTGTTTGTGCTTGTGCTTTAATGCTGTGCTTTTTTCCAATCACCAACTGAATGTTTTGAATGTATTTAATTTGTGCTCAGTTTAAAATAGCATGCATGCAATTTTTGTGTACTTCTAAACTATAAAGCACAAACATGCAACACAGTGCATGAGTGTGCGCAGGAATTTGTCTTACCATTTTAAATGTCAGTATTTTTCCAATCCAACACAATAGCTGTTAGTTTTGTATTATGTGTCCAATGTACAGTAGATAACTGTTTTGTTTGTTTTGTTTTGCAAAATGTGTGTCTAACAATTGCAAACAATCTACTTTTACATTTATGCATTTGGCAGACTATTATTCAAAGTGACTTACATTGCATTATACTATACATTTATTTCTGAGTATGTGCAATCCCTACGATCAAACCCATGACATTGGCGTTGTTAGCGCCATGCTCTAACCACTGAGCTACAGGAAATAGTAGAATAAAGCAATACTAAAGTCTCACCCCACACCTAAACTTAACCGTCACTTATGCAAAAGAAAAAAATTGTACATTACAGATGAGATCGTACAAATAAGGCGGGCCACACGCGTCCTGAAAAGTAAAGCCAAAGCAATTTGATCGCCCCATTATGTTCGGCTGCAGTATAGATAATAAACCCCACCCTCTCCATATAAACAAATGGGAATTTAGTTATAGAGTTAGTTATAAAGATCTAAGATCATAGTTATAAGATCATAAACAGGGGTGTGTTAACATGATCAGACGTGGGGGAATATGGACGGGACTTCATACCACAGCTCCACCTTGCTCTTACTGCACACACACACACACGTCATCAGCGCAATATGTCAGCGGCCATATCATTGATATTTTGGCTTAAGTTTTGGAAGTGAATGGAGACGCGTCTTCCATCTTTTTTATGGTGAAAATGACACAGCTTAAAATATTTATGAATTCCTGTGTTGCTTTTAGATTGTGAAAAATTTACTGCATTCTTTTAAACTGTATTATCAGATTGTCAAAGCAGCTTTTGTCTGTACAACACAAATGTGTGGTAATCATTGATTGTCATGTTTATCTGCAAATTTGACAAAAAATTGCCTATACAGTGTGTCATGTCTACAGTAAGGGTCCTGTATGTGTGTGATTATAAGTATGATGGATAGTTTCAAAATGCTGTATATATTGTGTATGTTTATTTCTTATCTATTTAGCCATCGGACTTCACCAGGACCCCTGTTTTCCTCTTTAGTGTATGTGTTGTTTTGTGGTGCTGCTTCCCATGTTGCCACCATCTCAAGACCTGGTATTTCTTTTTAAGTCTGCTTCTAATACAACATCTGTTTGCTCTGCCTTGCCATCAGACATTTTTATCAGAAATATTTCCGTGTGAAAACTACTGGCATGTGAGCAGACATTTTAAATGAATCATCTATGAACGATTCTCTCTTTTTCTTGGCATCATCCCATAACGTGAGTGACATTTAGCTGAGCCTGAAAAAAAAAGAATTTGTGCCTTTTGTCAGTCAAAGCCTTGCCTGTGTCCATGCCAGTATGCAGACAGAAATAGACATCCACCCACAGGTCATTAAAGAAGGATTGATTGAACGTGACTACAGGGGTGTGTTGGACAGATTGCAACACTGAAAATGAAACTGTGGGATCTCATTGCTTTCGTCTCTTCTTCCGCTCGTACCATATTTTACCACAGTGATGTCGTCTGTCTGGGTGTGGTTAACAGCCTGCATAAATCGCAACCGTAAGTCACCGTACCACTTATTTGCATGCCCGCTCGTACTCCCATAACCCACTCGCTCTCCCGGAACACATTCTGACACCCACACATCTATTTAGCTCACAGAAATGCTTTTTCTGCCAGCGTGTTGGCTGGACATTTTACGGCACTGCGGCTACATGCCAGCGTGTTAAACAGAGTTGCTGTTTTGTACATTCGTGGCTTTTCAGGGCAGTTGTTTATCCAGTGTTATTTGTTTTTCCCTGGTGGCAGCGCTCAATGTGCGCATAAACCTGCGGTGCAGAAATTAAAGGCAGCATGGTGTGCTGTGATGCAGTTCACAGGAGCTTATAATGAGCGTCCGGGGACTCGGCGCGCAACTCTCATGCCACTAGTGATTCTAGGAATGGGCTGAGAATGTGACAGCGGTGTGCATGAAGACAGACAGGCACTGACGTACCAACATATACAAATAAATAATTTAGCTTTGCTCTTGGCTCTTAGTTGCTAGCCGGGGTGCCATTATAAAACACATTTGCACATTTACACATTACCATATTTTACTGAATGTTGTTTTGTGTTTTTGCATGTTAAAAATAAGACTAAGAGTTAGGGTGGTCAAGAAATGCTGGACAAATTGTGAATTGATGTACGGGGCCACATGTTTTACTCATACCCTTATTCCAGTCTTATTCAGTCAAATATAGACCATTCCACGCAGGTCATTTCTTTTTCATAACAGTGTTTAAGCCTGTCGGGATGAATTTTAAAGCCTCAATTTGTGTTTGGCAGAACATTTTCAGAAGAGGAGAAATGTAGAGTGTACGGAAGCCAAAACAGAATGAATCTCTTGCTAAAACGCTGTGGGCATTTGCATACAATGCCCAAAAAACACAACTATGTTGTTATTACTATAGGTACATTTTTTTTACACAGTAGCTGTCCCCGAGTCTTCTTAGAACCTTATAGAAACATAGTGTGTGATTTACATTTTCCATAACACTAAAGAAGGTGAAGGAATGGATGATGGATGGATAGACATTAATAATCGCACCTCTCACCGCTCCCTCCTCGCTTCATGGTCTTTTCTTGCCCCTGCATGAGTCTCACCCACGTGGATAAAGTTAAACAATTAGGGGCTACAGAGGTATATGGTTCCAATGCCAGAGAGAACAGTGCTCAAATTAATTATATTCTTCATCTGATCATATCTCACACATCTCTCTCTCTCTCGCTCCTGTAATTATGAGTCTCGTCTGTGTAACTGAGCTGATCCCTAAAGCCCCACACTCTCTGCCTTCTTTTTCTGTCTCCCTCTTTAACTACCTCTCGCTTAGTTTTTAATAAGCATGTGATACTGTTACACAATACCCAAACTTTCTCTGTACAACTTCAAAACCAGGAGATGAAATAAGAGCTGTGCTTCTGCAACCGTTTTTAGGTTTTTAGCAAATGTCACTCAAAGAATATTACGCAGTAATTCTTTTATAAAAACATAAGTAAAAACAGGCCAGACATATCTCATAATGTCTTTTGTCTTTAACAGAAGAACAAAAGTCCAGTTTGGTGAGCGTACAGTATTGGCGTATTTCAACCCTTAGAATTGACTTTTGTTTGTATATCTTAATGTAGTCTGATTGATTCAATTACATGTATTACACAAGGGTTAGTTGCAGTCCTTGATTCTGATTGGTCAACAGCTGTGTTTTTTTATCAAAGTCACTTAATGGAAGTCGCGCCACTCGGCGGCCATGTCTGCGAAGCCTCCGGGCAGCTATTTCAGTTATAACGAGACCACAGCGCTAAAAATGCAAATTTCAAGATTACTTTAGCTACTTAGGCTGACAAGCACGTCACAGAAGCCTCGGCCCAGAGAATCATCACTCTTTATCGATTGACGATTGGCTCTTTTTGCCGGAAGGTAGGACTTCCTTTGTTAGAGTGGTCATATTGAGCGTTGTATCACTGTAATGGCAATGGCAAATTTTCTTAATATCTATCTTAATATCTTTTTCTTTCTTTATGATAAAGAACAGCTACGACTGGTGCACCTAACTGTTGCTGCATGTTGTTTTCTTCCGCAGATTAGGAGTGGAAGGATTTTGTTATTTAGCTGTTATTCTTACGATGGTTTTTTTATGAATGCTAAGTTCTGTTATTTAGACTATAGGGACATTAGACTCATGATGAATGATTTTGTTTCACAGATCTGGCAACCTTGCCAAGCCGGTCCGTTAACACTCAAGTGCAAGCTGACTGTGCGTTTGCAACTATATATGCTTGTATGACTAAAAACGTATTTGCTGTTGTGTATACTCAAACATTACATTTGTTGAACTTAGGGACTATTTTTTCCAACGTAGGGAAGGCTTTAAGTGATTTACTTCTTGAAAGTTGCATTGATACATATTTGTTTGGCTTTAATATTTGTATTGTGTGGTAACCGTTTTGTAAAAGCAATAAGAGGGGGTACAGTGCTGTGTTGTTGCGTACCTCACAGTCAATACCTCAGCCAACAAAATAAACCAAATTTAAAATAAGCTTGTAAATATAAAACATAACCTCAGACATTAAATGTCTATCCCTCGCAGGCATGTTTTCTTATACGTGTTAAATTAAACATGGCGTCTAAGGTCTATTTAGACTTCAGTGGAGCTTTAATGTTTGTTTCCATCTTTTGCCAGGCAGACTGTCAATATGAGATGGATCTGCGAGGTGAAGGTGTGACATAACTGAGGAAATAAGAAAGAGCTATTGATATTTTTAACTTAGATTTGCAACCTTACTTTTGTTCATACTCTGATGTTTTTCCCCAAAACATAAACATGTACAGTAGTAACTGATATGAAAACTATTTAAGTTCTTAAACACTGACATTTTTTAAAGCTTTACCTTGCTGCCTTAACTATGACACTGGTTTTCTAGAAGCTCTGAGAAGTCTCTCTTTTGTGTTCAACCCTGCCCAGCATTGCAACCACACATAATGAGCTTATCTACAGCAGTCACTTAAATGCATTAAAACAAAGCTTACCAAAGCCTTCACAAAACAAAATCAGGGCTATAAGGCGATGTCTGTGTGGTGAAGATTACCATCAGGAGCAAAAAATCAATGTAGTTAATGAATGAGTGGAAGAGATGCCCTAATCAGAGCTGTTGAGTGATGAAGGACGATAAAGAACACAAGAAAAATTAAAACATCTCATGAGACGAGAAAGACGCGCTTTTTATCAGCATGCTAATAGTGTGAAATAGTGAAAGTGACCTATTAGTCAGATATGGTGACCCATACCCGAAATGTGACCTTTGCATTTAACCCATCCGGAGAGTAGTGAAATGGTGAACACACGTACACCCGGAGCAGTGGGCAGCTATCACTGCAGCGCCCGGGGAGCAAGTGGGGGTAAGGTGCCTTGCTCAAGGTCGTTACCCGCCAGCCCTGTGAATCGAACCGGCAACCTTCTGGTCACGAGTCCGACTCTCTAACCATTAGGCCACGACTGCCCCCCTTATTGCATGTAGCCGGTAGCATCTGGATTGGATGCGGGGCCAATCCAGCTGTGCTTCATTAAGCCGCACATCAAACACACCAAACTGTCAAGGTGGTCTTGTGTGTCGATCTGAATGAGACGTAATTCAGAATTTCTCAAGACTAGAATCAGATCAATCCAGAAAGCCATGTCTTTTGTTAGGTGCTGACTGAGAGACATTTGCTAAATTTGTTTTGTTGTTTTTTTAAACCGTTCATCTTTAATCTCTTGTTGTGTCTGGCATAAGCGGCTCATGGTGAGAATTTCGTAGGGCTGCGTGTTGTAAATTACAATTTCAAAAGCCGTGACTGTCGTTTTGTATTTTCTGATCTCCCTTGAAACTCTGGACCTAAACAACTTTAAGGGATTTGCTCCTGGCTGTTGGACTCCGTGTGTGAGCGCTCGCTATCTGTGCTTGATTTCATCCCGTCGGGTTTTAATGGATTTACAGCGTAGGTCCACAGTCAGCCTCGACGCTTCTAGCTCCTCCATTTGCATGAAAAAGGGATGCTTTAGACCATGCTGTCCTTTGTCTCTGTAGACACAGACCAGAAAATCTTCATATCAGACACGGACCGAGAGGAGAATGCAGTTGCCAGACAAATGAATAAATATTAAGAAATATTATTAACCGATTGTAGTCAATGTTTGCTTTATTTGCTGTGAGCTTTTTAAAGGTCTAGTGTATTAAATTTAGCGGCATCTAGTGGTGAGGTTGCGAATTGCAACCAACGACTCATTCCACCCCTCCCTTTCTAAAGCACTACGGTGGCTGACACAGAACAAAGATGTTGTCATGTTTTTGCTGCTTTGCCGAAGGAAATATCGTCTGTCCGTTTAGGGCTACTGTAGAAACAACATGGTGAATTCCATGCAAGGGGACCCGCGGTGTATGTAGATAGAAGTAGCTCATTCTAAGGTAAAAAAACATTACACTTCATTATGTAAGGTCATTATACACCTCTGAAGACACAGTTATGTATTATATCGCATTTCTGTCAATAGATCCTCCAAAAAACGAACATTTCAGTCTGTTGTTCACACAAAACTATCATATGACTTCGGAAGACTGCGAATGTAATGCATGGATTCAGAAAGATCATGTTGGCAACCAAGTTTTGCAGGTGAACAGTAAGGCTGTGCAGCTCCCCCAGCCTGAGCATGAAAAATTCCTGTGTGTTGCAGTTTGTGTGTTGATGATGTTTGTTATGTGTGAATGTGTATTGTTGTTGTGGAAGAGTTTGGCCTGAAGCTAAACAGCAATCCAGCAATTGTCCAGTGCAGATATCTGCTGCCCTTCTCACTGACCCACAACAAAAACAGCTTCCCCTACAGGGCATTTAATAATCTCCACCTCATCAGATCTGTCTGTCTCTACAGTGTTTGTTCATTCATCTCTCATTTCCTCTCGATACATTAAGCTTCTCTCACAGATTTGTCGTTGGTTGTCTGTCTGGTTTTGTTGTAACTGTATCCCTCTTCATCTATCTCCAAGGCCCTTGCAAAAAAAGTCTACGCTCCTGATGTCCAATACCCAATCAATACAACCAATTGAGAACCATTGGACTAGAACTTTTCCTTGTTTTTCTCTCTGCACGGTCTCGTGAATTTGTAATAAAGAAGAGAAGTGTCTAAGGGGAATCTGTCAGTGTGTGTGTATTCCAGCACGAGAAAGAGATTGATCTTTCTTGTTTATGCTTACAGCGCCTTCTTTGATTGTCTGTCTGTTTTATTTACCCTCACATCTGCAACATTAACGCATGCATTAACCATCTACCATTTCATTTAGGAAAATACAAGTTGCACTATTTTCTCACCTTTGCGTTCCCAAACGTTTCCTTCGAAGTCCTCCCCTGTTTACTTACCCACCATCTCTCACCTCCTCCTCTCTCACTCCATCTTTTTCGTTCCTTGCCTGAGGCATATACTTTTATCAGTCTTTGCACTCTAGCTACCTGTTGCCATGCCAACCCTATAATTTTGTGCATTCTGCGCCCCACACAATGCAGTGTGTACACCTGCCTCATGTCCTCTCATTGCCGTATGAATGCATGAGAATCTTACCTGCGTTGCAGTGCCCGAAGGGGCTTTAAATGACTCATTTAAAATAGAGCTTTTAATGTTACGCCTCCTGCGCTCGCGCTGTCATCTTCGCAGCCCACGCGTGATCCACAAAGACCCTCTTTAGATTGAGAGAATCCAGCGGATAAAGGAAATATTTTCATTGCAAGCACAATATACTAATTTATTATTGCGTTGACACTGTGTGCGTGAGTCTGTGTGTTCATTTTTCATCCAAAAATGAAAATTCTTTCATCATTTACTTTCTCTCTTGTCATTTCAAACTTGTTTGACTTTCTTCTGTAGAACACTAAAGAAGATATTTTGAAGAATGTTGTTAACTGGCAATTGGTTGCACTTGCATTGGTTTTGTGTCCATACAATAGAAGTGAATGGTACCGGCGCTGTTCGGTTACCAACTTTCTTCAAAATATCTTCTTTTGTGTTCTGCAGAAGAACTAAAGTCATACAGGTTTACAATAACAAGAGGGTGAGTAAATGATGACAGAATTTTCATTTTTGGGCGGAAACTATTCCCTTTAAGTTCCTGTCTCCATTGTCTTCCACAGAAAGTGTCTTCTTCACTTGTCTTGCTGTGTGTGTTTGCGTGTATGCATTTTGTACTTGTTTGTATTTGCGAATATAGTATGTATACATATACGGTGTGTTCTTGCGAGCGTGAAGCGAATAGGTTCGGAAGTGAGCAGCTGTGTGGATTTCGGAGCTCATTAGGGTCTCTTGTTAGTTTGTGTTTATGCACATCTGTTTCTTTCTTTGGGACGTAGGGGCGACTTCGCCTCACTGACAAAAAGTTTTAATTACAGCTGAGAGCTGCCATGTGGAGTTAAGATACCTGTTCAGCGAGTTGACGTCAACGTGGATGTCTGGTATTATGGTTAATTGTTTCCTGACTTTTCATCTGTTCTTATCTGCCTGTGTGTTCGACTTCAGTGGGACATTTCTGTCTTCTGATGGTCCATATATGCCTTAAAAAACAAAATAAGTAAAATAAAAACACAAGGATCCTCTTTACATCCGAGTTATCCGTTTGGATGGTTGAATCACAGTCTGATTGCTCTTGATAGCATTATAATAGCAGGTTTAAATGCAGCCAAGTCAGATTACCATGGTCAAGTATGCAGTTTTTTAATGTGCATATAGGGCTGTGCGATTTGGGGAAAATATCTAATTGCGATTTATAATTTACAATGCGAAAGACATTGCGATTGCGATTTGCGAAGTAATTTTTCTAAGCTAAGCTTCAACTCAATATTGTCGATAGTGTGTAGCACAGTATGGGTATAGTTGCCCTGCTGAAAGAAAACAATAAAATCCATTACAGAAATTCTAATTGATTCCATTAAAACCTTTACAAAATTCCTTTTTGTAGTTTGTTTTGGGCATTATTCAAATACGACTTACTGTTGTTCTATTGGTTCCCAACGTACATCACAACAATAGAATCCAAATACCAGTGTACACTATTATAGTTTCCATTAAAACAAATACAACTCCCATTGTAACCCTTAAATCCATAACATTTTCTGTTGTGTTAGTGAATTATTAAAATAGTACATAGGTTACATAGGCTGATTTATTCATTTTTAAGTATTTGGGATTTTAAAAACAAGTAGAAAATGTGCTGAATGTTTCATTTCATCCAAGTGAAAAGAGTTAGAAAGAATTTACATTTGTTTGAAACCAGGCGTGAGTTGACACAGGGTGCTCGCTTGCGTCAGGCCCACTGATCTATATAAATGACTGGATTGCACCTAGAACGCTAAACCACCGGCAGGAGGTGAAGCCACCGGAAGCGATCGTGCCGCCATCTTGGTATGCCCAACTGACAGAGAGCGCCATTGACTTACAGTCAGAATGACGATCTAAAATAAACCGCTTTTTCATTACAGTAGCGTACATATGATACCACGAGACACCTCAACAAATGTGCTTATTCTGAAATCTAAATACAGATAAATACAGGCTGTATATGTTCTTTAATTCATGAAGCTTTATTTCTAAACATGTACACATGTGCCATTACAAAAGTGTGCAATAAACACTTACCTTCTATACATTGATTTCTATACGTCGCAATTCTGCCCACAATAAACATAAACATTGGAAAAAACTTCATAAGTAACAATTCATTTAAACACATGTGAACAAAAAACGTGTCGCGCGCCTATATGATCGATCTGACCCTGCAGACGCCATAATCACACATAATCATCCATCTCTATCTCTCTCTCTCTCTCTCTCTGTCTCTTGCTTTCTGTCTGTTTGTTTTTTGAATGACAGACATTTATGCAGTTGGCTAGTGCAGTGCTGATCACTCCGTTGGTTAGCAAGAATGCCACTCAAAGCGGGCTTGGAACAGACACGTTTCATATTTTTCACATCGTGTCCACATCGCAGCCTCTTGCGATTAACAAATCGCAACATCTCACATTGCGATTCGATTTTGATTAATCGCTCAGCGCATATGATGACATAGAACTTTACAGCAAAGGTCTATTCATTAACAGTCTATTCAATACAGCAATACAGTTTTTACAGTGTATTATTGTTAAATGTCAGGGTTCCCTTTCTGTCGGTCTCTCGACGTTGTGTCGAACCGACAGAATGGGGTTTGATCTTGAGAACCTATCATCTCCGATTGTACTTTTTAAAGGCCAATGAAGTTGGTGAATGGTGTGGCATTCTAGTCTCCGCCCTGTACATACGGGTATAAAAAGGAAGATGGCGTGCCCATTCATTCACCTCTTTGTTCTTCGGAACCTGCTGAGGATCTACTCGGATTGAAGAGAAACTACTGGATTCTATGACGCAGAGCAGCGGATTCATCCTGGTGTGTGCGATTTCCCCTGGGCATTTCGGTAGCGAGCCGACGGTGTCTACGAGAGCAAATTTCCTTGAAAGAGCTAATTTCTCACAGCGTGCACTTACCGCCAGGCATGTCTCGCCGCTGTAACCTCGGATGTGGCCGGCTCGTCCTCGAGCCTGACAAGCATGATACCTGCATCACATGCCTGGGTCTCCAACATACTGAGGTAGCGTTCATGGATACGGCATGCCCGCACTGTGAGCATATGCCAATCAAGGCATTGCGGTCATGGTTGGCTGTGTTCTTTTTGGACCCAGCCACAACATTGTCTGCTTCCCTTTCCGTTGAAGAGGTTCCTTCCTCTCATCCAGGGCAAGCAAGTGCTGCTCCGCATGGACAGCACGGCTTCCGTAGTGTATGTCAACCACCAGGGGGGCATTTGCTCACGGCAGATGTCATAACTCGCCCGACGCCTCCTCCTCTGGAGTCAGCAGCTGGTGGAATCCCTGCGCGCCTCTCTCGGCAGGTCACGCTCCGTGGAGAATGGCGACTCCATCCCTGCGCCGTCCAGCTCATTTGGGAGCAGTTCAGGCAGGTGGACCTGTTTGCCTGCCTGGAAACCTCCCATTGCCCGCTTTGGTACTCCCTGACCGAAGCCCCCCTCGGCACGGATGCCGTTGCGCATAACTGGCCGCGGGACAGTGAGCCTCCTTGCACAGGTCCTGTGCAAGGTCAGGGAAGAGGAGCATCAAGTTCTGTTGGTTGCGCCCCACTGGCCCAACCAAACTTGGTTCTCGGAGCTGACGCTTCTGATGACAACTCCCCCCTACAACCTTCTACAACCGTGTAGAGCCGGTGTCTGCCCGCGTCTTACACACCAGGTAAGATGACAACCGGCAACCGACAACCCCTTCATCAGGTGAGTCAGTGCGCTGTTCCAGCTTCCCTACTTCCTCCACTGGACGAAGTATAGGATTCCATCCATCTCTAAGCACTTCGAGCTTACAAACCGGGTGGAGCGGCTTCTATTCCAGGCCCAGTATAGGTGAGTTTCCCTCACGAGGCGAACCCTTATACTTGAGCTAGTGCTCCACACGTAGTGACTCCCCTCCTTGGGTAGTCCCGTCTGACGTTCCTCACTCTTGGTTCCCCTATCGGTGAACCTGTGACCTCCCCTCGGTGGACTCCACCGCTTCTGTGCACCCCTGTTGGGACCCCGCACTACTACTCCCATGAGTTCTCCCCACTGGTGAGACCATGTAGGTATTCCACATTTATTCTCCCTATGGCAGATGTGGTCTCCATAGCGTTCTCCCCTCAGGCGAGGGGGTAGCGCTTCCCAGTGTCCCTTACGGTGTCGGGTGGCTATCTCGCCCCTAGAGTAGCAAAGGCCGCCTGTACGGCCGTTAGTTGGAGCCTCTCGTCGTGATCCACGCATTGATGTCTTACTACACCACTGGAAGGTTACGATTCACTGTTGCGCTCACTTGTGACTCGCCCAGCCCGGTCAGTGTCGCTCCGCTGGAAATCGTGATGTGACACCGTGGTGTTTCTTTTAGGAACCCCATTCTGTCAGTTCGACACAACGCTTAGAGACCGACAGAAAGGGAACATCTTGGTTACGTATGTAACCTCAGTTCCCTGATGGAGGGAACGAGACGTTGTGTCCTTCTTGCCACAACGCTTCGCTGTCCGCAGCAGCGACCGGGAATGCCTCTCAGTTTCCTCAGCCCAAAAGGTGAATGAATGGGCATGCCATCTTTCTTTTTATACCTGTATGTACGTGGCGGAGACTAGAATGCCACGCCATTCACCAACTTCATTGGCCTTTAAAAAGTACAATCGGAGATGATAGGTTCTCAAGATCAAACCCCATTCTGTCGGTTCGACACAACGTCTCGTTCCCTCCATCAGGGAACTGAGGTTACATACGTAAC
The DNA here is from genome assembly GCF_024868665.1 of Triplophysa rosa. Lineage (NCBI taxonomy): Eukaryota > Metazoa > Chordata > Actinopteri > Cypriniformes > Nemacheilidae > Triplophysa > Triplophysa rosa. The sequence goes on from NC_079908.1 coordinate 10,827,409, forward strand.
CAAGACGTTTTTTCTGCATTTCACATTTCAAAATTATTTTCAGTTTTTCTGAATTTACTATTATGTGTTTAGGTAAAATTATCATTTTCATTTCATTCTGTGAACTACTAACAATATTTCTCCCAAATTTTATAAAAAAATTATAAAAATGTTGTTTCTATTTGCATTTATTTGCAGATAAATGCAAGATGCATTAAGCTATTTCATGTATACAGTACCAGGCATAAAATGTCCCTATTATCTGATAGATACTTAAATCACACTGGTTGTGTGTCTGTAAACAGCAAATAAAAATCTGGCTCATGCTTTTTTAGCCAATAAAAAACAGTCTCATTTTGCCTGTTTGGGTGTGCTGACTAGGCAACAGCGAGAGGGTGTGTGGATAAAAAGACGGTGTAGGTCTGCCGGAAGTTTATTTCTTATTTTTTTTATTTTCTACATTTATTCAGATTCTAACCCATGACCATTGGAGCCACCATTATCTACAGTAATCTTTATTTTAAAATGTTTAAAGCAAATCTATTCGTGTGTGATAAGCATGGTGATCTAATTAATAACGAACAAGGACTAATGGATATAATTACACACAACCACACTTCCAGCCAATAAAGGGTTCAAAGCAAAACAAAGAGAGGTGGGCAAGGAGAAGATTAGTAGTAGCTTAATAGAAGGATTGCAGTGAAAAAAGAGGTGTGTGTGTGTGCGACAAACAAATTTCCTGTTAGATTTTTGAAACAGCTTTTGGCTCTTCTCTCTTCATTATTCATTGGCTGTAATTATCAGTGTTTTGTGATCAAGTCTCTTCTTTTACTCTGTCTGCTTTTTAAAGCCCAGCCTCTTTTTTGTTTCCTTTTTTCTGTGCTGATGTCAGCTTTTCTGTAGCTCTGTTGGTTGAGCATGGTGCTTTTGGACCTATGGTCAGTGGTGACTCCCAGGGAGTGTATTTACTCAAACGATGTACAGATTAAATGCATTGTAAATCACTTTGTCCGCCAAATGTGATAATCTTTCCAAAATCTTATGTTGAATGAATTTAAGAATTTATATCTCCTCTGTTGCGCCTTTAGTCTTAGAAAGAATACACACATTATAGAGATTTCTGTAAAAATGTTAATCTTCTGGAAAGCATGTCATATTTTGCAAATAAATTAATATATGTTTTTGATCCTAAGAAGGATCATCTCATTTAGTCTCATTTTACAGAAATCAAAGTTGTACTTCAATTAAATATTGCTTTACTGTGGTTATGACATGCCACGACTTATTATACTAAATTAATCTCAGTCTTTCTGTCTCTCTCTCTCTCTCTTGTTCTGTCCTTGTTTCCTTGTTGCTATTGTGCACGTTTTTGCAATCAGTGTTTATCAACCATGACCACAAGTGTTCTGTGTGCTAATAATGACAAATGCTGATTAGCCATGGCTAACCACCTGCTCCCTTGACACACATACACTGCCTACTGTACTGAAACTCAGGGCTGATGTGTTTGTACCTCTCTCAGGGAGGCAACTCTTCTCTTTTTGTGCTTTTTTAACAATAAAGGACCCGATATGATGGGGAACACAAGATACCCTCTGCATGCTTTTCTGCTAACAAGGGTTTCCACCCTGAAATATATGCAGACTTTATCTAAACATTATTTTAAAAAGGATATATTTAGCTGTAAAATACATTTTCACAAGACAATTATACTTGCATTCAGAGACAATATTTTTCTCAGAGGAAAACGTTTCTTGTTAAGATAATGTCTAACAAAATCTATCAATGCAACATGAAAAAAAGAAGAAATGTATTAATTATAAAGAGTTATTTAATTAATTATATAGAGTTAAACAATTTTGCTTCTCCAATAATGGTTTTAAGGATTATTTATTAGCTTTACTGTAAAACAATACAAAAATACTGATTACTACAATACAGATTACTGGTATATTGTGATGAATGTGATTCTGTGTGAATCATTCATAAATCCATTCTTACATAAACTGCTGCATTGAATTAAATGTGACAATCTACATCAGAGTACTTTTATGGATGATTTACACGGAACTCTTTTGTGTTTGTGCTTCTCAGATTCGTTTTTTTCTCCCTTCACTGTCCTCAGTCTTTTAAAGACAACAGTTAAACTTACCATTCATTTTCTTTCTTTGCCCACCACAGGAAGATCCTGGAGGTACAGATCATTGATGACGAAGAATATGAGAAAAATAAAACCTTCACCATTCACCTGGGAGAGCCGGTGCTGCTGGAGATAGGACAAAAACACGGTCAGTACAGTAGATTTTGCTGGACCTCTATTTGACACCAACACTATCACTGCAAAACTCTCTCTGTTTAATATTGCATTAATTGCTTCCACATCCATCTCTGAATAATTAAAGAACAAATTTGAAAGGTTTCTTCATGAAAATAATAGGAGCCAATGGGGAATATATAATGGGTGACTTATTATAATGGGAGACATGAACAGATAGTAACTGGAATCAGGGAAGGCAGCCATGTTGGAGCAATATCTCCAGGCCATTGCTGTGCATGAATTATACATTTACTGCTCTAATTCAAGTTCTTGTTCTTTTCAAACCTGCGTACTGTTACACGATCCATTTTGATGCTATTTATATATGCGTGTTTGTTTTTCCTATTCCACTAACCTAAATATATCCATATGCAGCATGTTTTCGGCATCATACATTAAAAATCACAAATTAAACTAAACATTGCACCACTCTGGATCGCTTCTGGATCGGCTCGAAAACTCATTACTTATTGACTAACCGCCCACGATTTGCTAAAATAGCACAGCGGCATGCATATTTAAAACGTCATTGTCGTTCTTATGGCACAAAAAATTGAAGTTTATTAATTCCACTGTATTTACAGATGTGACACGCTTCCCTGCTATGTCTGCCCGCAGTGAGCATGGAGTAAACAGAATTTAATTTTAATGAGTTGTTTGTGTACGTTTTCTATTGATCCTTCAACAAATGTTGATTAAATGATGAAGAGCGTTATAACATATACGTAAGGCATACGTGACACGTGGGGCGCTCAAACTCATTTTTTGGCAGTTTACAGGGCAGATTGGTCAGGATGGCAGTTGATGCTGTTAAGTTGAAGTCTCATAAATTAGCAGCATCCTCTGTAGCACGCAGTTTCTCACTGATGCACAGATGTTGAGATCATTTGGATGCTGTTTATTTTATTCCAGGATTCTTTTAGTAGACGAGGAGCTAAAACTAAAAACTAACTGGGTGTGTTTCATTCTTGGTGAATTCTTTTTAAATGTAGTATATAAACACTATACATCTTGGCTAATTTTCAATGTGTCATTTACTGACAGGAGACTCTAATGATAACAAGCCGGCGGTGGGAGCAGAGGAAGAAGAAGTGGCCAAGATGGGCTGCCCGAGTCTGGGAGAGCACACTAAGCTGGAGGTGGTCATTGAAGAATCCTATGAATTCAAGGTAAATCCTAAGGGTGGACGATACAGCTTTTGTGATTCTGCTCCTCTTCTCAATCCCTGCCTCCCTGCTACCATGGTGACAGGTTTGATACAGGTAGCTCAGGGTTTTTGTGGAGATTTTAGGCTGACACATTTCATTGCTCCTTCCCAGATTAAACACAGACCTCTAAATACGAACAGGCAAATGGCTGGGACAGACTGGAATTGAAGAAAATTAAATTCTGATGGGGCTATGCCCGCACACCCACAGCCTTACCAAAATCAGTTTAGCTGGAGCCTGGGACCTCTGTTACTTTTGAGCTGCGAAACAGAGTCCATGACTTGTCTCGTACAAGCACACATTGGGGAGGATGGCTTTGGTTTTGGGTCTTTATATTGTTTTAATATGTGTTTGTGTGTTTGTTTGGTGTTTGGCTAGAATACTGTTGACAAGCTAATAAAGAAGACAAACTTGGCGCTGGTGGTGGGCAGCAGTAGCTGGAGAGAGCAATTTGTAAGCGCTGTTACTGTCAGTGCAGGTCAGTATCTCTCTATATTGTAAACACACACACACACATGCATCATTCTGTAAGTGCACCACAGCTGATTTGTATTCAAATTTCGTATAATATCTTGTACCAACAAGCAGTTTGCCTACCTGCGGTGAATGCAGATCTCCACCATGTGACCATGATCACATCCACAGATGATATTTCCCAAAGTTACAAAATTAAGACCAGGAGTACATTACACATTTTGTAACACAACACAATTACATTGATTCAGCTGAATTTAATGCAGTATTGCTTGGTTATCTCCTCAGGTGACGATGATGAGGAGGAGAGCGGAGAAGAGCGATTGCCCTCATGCTTCGATTACATCATGCACTTCCTGACAGTGTTCTGGAAAGTTCTGTTCGCCTTTGTCCCACCCACCGAGTACTGGAACGGCTGGGCCTGCTTCATTGTGTCCATTACTCTCATCGGAGTCCTGACCGCCGTCACCGGAGATCTGGCGTGTCACTTTGGTTGTACAGTAGGCCTGAAGGACTCCGTCACAGCTGTGGTGTTTGTGGCCCTGGGTACATCTGTGCCTGGTGAGTGTGTGTTTGCAAACTTGTCCTGTCTTTGACATAATATAAACTAGTACTGTACTCATTATAACAAATTTATTAGACCACTTGGGAAATTGCATGCAAAGGTCAACCTTAAGATGAAAAAATCAAATTTTCCCCAAAGGTTTTCACATAAATATTTTAGGAAACTGTAAAAAAGTTTAAAATTGGAATTTATTACGTAAATAATAAACTGAAACAACTAAATAGTCTTAATTCATGTTTTTTTACACAAATTTGAGCCAGCACATTCAACTTCTCTTAGAAGTCAGAAAAAAAACATTAAACTATTAAAACGTATTTTATTAAGGGCTGCAAGTAAACTGTAATTGGATATCTGAATAAAAAAATACAATTATGAAATAAAAAAAATTGCTGTACATTTTTTTTAATCGGCCTTTCTTGTAAAACAGTAAATTCAAAAATTCAGCAATTATTATATTTTAGCATTAGAAATACTACTGTGACTAAATATCTTACACATACTGGTGGATTAACCATTACTGAAACTTAAAAATGATTTTGTTATCACCAATACTGTTCGTTTAGGGCAGCTGTGGCACAAACCCTTCACTAGATGGTGGTCTAAAAAAATTGTTAAGCACTGTATGTTGTTGCCAACTTTGTTTCTAATGTATCTGTTCATGATGGTGCATTTCGTCTGTGGATGTGTGAATGCTGTGGTTTATTTTGAGGGCATTTAATTATATGGACTATTTTAAGGACTATGATTTACTCTGAAGAGATTCTCATGGCATGAGCTGCATTAGTGTGAGTTCTGATTCGGCAGAAACTCTAAATGCGAGTCAGACTTTCCTAAAGCTCAGATCTTAAATGATCTGTATTATTTTATTAACGAACTTATAAAGCTATTTGATTAAATGAGACGTTTGCTGAAAGGCTTTTACTTATGCTTTATGCTAACAGTTATCTCCTTTACTGCAGTTGTTCTTTCTTCTATAGAGTTTTATGAGATGATTTACACCTTAGACCTCCTGAATTCTCTTGAGCTATTAAAGAGCAACCTTTGAGCAGTAAAAAATTCTCTTGGACTCTTCCAACTCTCACCATTTCTCTTTCCACCCCCTTCCTCTCTTTCTATCCACAGACACCTTTGCCAGTAAAGTGGCAGCCATCCAGGACCAATACGCCGACGCGTCCATTGGAAACGTGACAGGTAGTAACGCAGTTAACGTCTTCCTTGGAATCGGAGTGGCATGGACCATCGCCGCCGTGTACTGGCAGAGTCAGGGAAAACAGTTCAAGGTCCCGCCGGGCTCCCTTGCTTTTTCCGTCACCCTCTTCACAATCATGGCACTGTTGTGCGTCGTCATTCTTCTTTACCGCCGTCGGCCCTCCGTGTCCGGGGGCGAGCTGGGTGGCCCGCGAACCGCCAAGCTGCTCACTGTGTTCCTGTTCCTCACGCTCTGGCTCATCTACATCCTGCTGTCCTCTCTGGAGGCATATTGCCACGTGCCTGGCTTCTAACAACCAGAAAGGGAAATGTACTTCTCGCTGTATAACCCCCTGATCATTCTTCCTGCCGTTGTGTATATGAGAAGTCTAAAATAAGTGTTTACATTTGTTCTTACTGATAATTGTCGTGGTACAAACTGAACTCGCATCCTGTCACCAACACGGAATAGTCGGGCGTCGGTGGAGGATGATGGAGAATCTGTGGTTTGGCACGTAGCTTCTCTTTATAGATGTTCTCTCTCACACAGTGTCTGTCAGCACTTGGATATTGAGACACAGCAGCACTTATCCAAAATACTCTCCAGAGAGCCCCTTCAGCATTTTTCCCGCTTCAGTGCTGTATTTTTAGCCTTTAGCCTCACTTTGAGATTCTCTCAGAAATCCCCCGTCTATCACTTCTCCCGGGTCCTTTCAATAGACTCATTCCCACTGCAGATCCACCTTCCCCGGAGACATGAACATTCTCATAGCTCTTCTGTTGCCAGTTACTTTCAGCTCCCTATAGATCTTTGTACCGCTCTAATGGAATTCATTTTTCAAAAATGTAATTTTAACTTAAATTGTCCAGGGAGGGCTGAATCCCCGCAACAACCCCGCCCACAAAACTACACATGCCACACCCCTGTCCCAGCTGTGATCCTGATCTCAACACATCCTAAACCACACCCTCTTTCATTCTAATCTTTTTTTAATGTCAAGTGCTTGTGTTGTAGAACTTTTAAGGAATTTTTTCCCATACTACTGAAATCAAATATCTGTGAAGAGAAATATTGTAGGGAGAACAGCAAGATGAACTTTTATGATATTTTTAGTTCAAGTAAATGAGAGAGATGCGTATTTTGCATGGCACAACCTTAGTGATAGAAGTTGAATGGAGACCAAAAGAAGTAGTTTAAAGATGACGGTGTCATAACAACCAAGTATCGGTGTTTATTCATGTGATATTTATTTATATTTATTACTATCAACTACAGTATGTATTACATGGAGAAATATTATGGACTATGTGTGGGTGATGGCATGAATGAGAGAGCGATTCAACATATTTAACAAATGAATGTCGAATGAGTGTTCAGTGTTCAAAGTCTTGTGCATATGAATGTGTCCTAACCAATCGATTAATTGCTAATAATCGATTCCACCAATAAAAATGGCTGTTTATAAAAGGTGGTGTTTATATAAAATGTGTGTGCCGTGTATGTGTAAGCCAAGGGATAATCCATGGCTAGCTGTGCATTAAAGGATTTTAATGCATGATGTGGATGCCAAGAACCTCTGCCGTTGCCTCTGCGAAGTGCATTCAAACCCTTTAATGCAAGGCTAGCCATGGATTATCCCGCTTATACCATGGTCATTTGTCAAGTTAAAGGTTTTAATGCACACCTTCCAGCCAATCAGAATCGAGTATTCAAACAGATCATGGTATAAATATATGTATATAATATAAACACCACACACGCATATTATATAAACCAAACTTTTTAAATCAATTAATCACGATTAATCGATTTGACCGCCTGAGTCCTAATGTATGAAAGCGTGCCGTACTCAAGCACAGTGAACTCTGTGCTCCACTGCCATAGTCAGGAGTTTCAGATTCATTTTCTGTCCAGTCCTGTGAGTTTCTGGAGCTTTCTTCCTCATCCGTGTTTCTACAATTGACTGCAGCTTCCGTGTGGTACATTACTTCCCATGCCGTTGCTCTGATAGAGTCTTAAATCTTGCTGTCGTACAAAGCCATGTTCCGCACTGTGTAAATGTAAATGCTAATATCTAAGAGGCTTGGCATCATTGAATCATGTGGTTGTGTGCAAACGCAACAAGGGTGCCTTGATATCAACAATGTCATTAGGCCATAAATTTAGTCTGTCACTGAGTTTACACTGTTTTACAGGGCATGTTTTCACATGTCTAACATAAGTTATTATGATGGGATTTGTAAATGTCTTGTTTTTGCAATTTATATTTGAAATGTGAGGCCCTCAACTTTATCGCATTAATCCAGAGCTGTATATATTTATTGACATGATTATTTCTGCTGATAGGATCACGGCTATCTAATTTGCATTTACACGCATACTATTGCATACTATTCAGTCAGCCAGGAGTTAAACTAGCCAAGTTAGCCCAAGTTCTTTCCATCCTTCGCTCTTCTTTGTAAAGCGATACAGTTGTTACGGGTTTCAGTTTGAAGATATTTCATAATTGTTTACAAGAGTGTCCCAGCTATCAGCCATCTGCTTGGTCCATCCTGGGACATGCTACACGAAACACTCAGTTATAGCTGTGGGAAATTTTGGTGTTGTTTACACTTATGGGTCCCGGTTGACATGTAACTTTTAAAGAGCCTGTCCTAAAGAGCATGTTAAAAATTCCATCACCTGTAGGCGAGTTGGTGTAAGGACGCCAATGGCCTAATGCACCACTTTAGATGCAAGAAATTGCAGAGGGAAATATGTCCAGTGGTTCAAAAGCGACTGGGTTTTACAGCCCTACATTTTAATGAATGATAAAATATATGGCTTCAACAAATCCACAGTCAGCCATCTATAGAAGTGTTCCACTTACTTCCTCCAGATCACATCACCAGATCCAGTGTGACGTGAAAGTGGGCGGACCAGATGTACATTTTTATCAGCGTGCGTGTATTTACACATTCTGACTTTTCAATGATTTAAAAAAGCACAGAGCAATGTATTTTTAGTGCTTCTTGTTGCTAGGCGACGTTTCAAAGAGTCATTGTCTTTCTGTCGTTATTTTGTCTTGTGTCATTGCACTCGGGTGGGTGTGGAAGGGAGGGCTGCCGGTTTGTAATTACTTCATAAGGTCACTTTCCTTTCTCTTTGTAACTGATCACACCGGGTTATTGAACTTGAAGTTGCACCCTAAATGAAGGACAGTCTCTAATTAAAGAGTTAGCAGAAATGTAAGTTGCCCTAAGAGTTTTGAGTTGGAATATTAATAAGAGCTGATGTTGTTTTGTGGCGCTGTGATTGATCTCCCTAAAGTCAAATATAGCAGGATTATGACACTTGGTAACTTTGCATCAGACTAATGGAGTATTTAAAAAATTTAACAACAGCAGAGGGGGTTATGGTAATCTCTATTTAATGATCAAAAGCCAGTGGATAACCGCAAAAAATACCGTATGAGACTTGTACAACCCACTATAGAAATCTGCTAGTTAATGGAGACTGGGAAGGACCATCCCTTGTGGGATTATGGCCTAAAGCATAGTGTTATCTAACTGTGATTTATGATCAAATAACAGTAGAAACACACAGTGACCGTATCCACTTCCATTTCAAAAGGAACAGTTCACCCCAAAATGAAAAAGTTTAGTTACTCATGTCATTCAGAACCCATATGCTTTTTTCTATGGAATCATTACACAGATGTTAAAGTTTGGACCACTGTTTAGTAATCAGTGGTTGTCAAGCTCTAAAAAGGAGCAAAAATACAAAAGTAGTCAGAATGACTGAAATGTATGTTCTAACGTCTTTTAAAGCCAGAGGATAAAGCAAGTTTGTGTGAGGAACAATCAATGCATTCGTGGTGTACTTATTACGTTGGTTTTTGCCCTTTTCGACTTATTGGACCTATTTTGTATCTTAAGGTACAGTTAAATGTTTTGTTTCCTCAAAATTTTAAAGTACACAATAGGTCTTCATGGTACAATTATGTACCCAAAAAGATACAAGATATTTAATGTTTTGTTCCCATAGAAGTACAAAAAGGAAACCTTAATGGAAAAGGTCACCTGAAAATCAAAATCGTGTTAGTTTTTACTCACCCACATGACGTTCAACATGTTTTAAGACCTCCTGGCATCTTCGGAACACAAATAAAGATATTTTAGGCATCATAGTTATAGTTTTTGTCAAGGTCCAGAAAAGTACTAAAGACATCGTTAAATTGGTCCATCTGCTCATAGTGGCTCAATGGAATTTTTTGAAGCGACGAGAATACTTTATGTGCGAAAAACAAACCAAAATAACGAGTTCAATCGATATATTCTCCTCTGTCTTGTCAGTCTATGGTGTGCGTTCAAGAGCGCACTTCGACGCATGCGCATTCGGTTTGTGCACCGAACGCCGCATGGCTCATGAAAGAGGCGAATATATCGATTAAACTCGTTATTTTGGTTTGTTTTTCACAATTTTGATTTTGAGGTGAACTTTTCCTTTAAGGGTACCACCTCAGTGATGGTAAAAGTTAGGCTAGACACAAGCTTCCACCGAGGTGCCTCGATCCGTTATTCACGAAAAGCTATTGTATGGCTTCAGAAGACTTGACTATAGTGCACAAATCATATTGACTACTTTTATGTTGCTTCAATGGTGTTTTTGTCCTTTTTGGACAGCCACTGTGAACCATTGTTGTGTGAAAAGAGCTGCGTAATGATTTTACTTTTGTGTTCCACAGCGAATACAAACAGCACAATGTGTGAGTCAATAATGATGGAATTATTCTTTTTTTGTGATCTATGCCTTTAAATAGGTGCATAGTGAAGCAAATCGTAAGCACAAGCAATTTTGTTCCACATAAACAGCTAATATAAAATGCACCATGTCCTCTCCATCAATGTACCACTGGAATGCTTTTTATTATGAATCAGCATCTTTTGTAATAGTCGACATTGAGGAAGCACAAAGCAGCGTAAAAGTTTCTTGCTCCCCCAAACTCCCTCAGATAAACTCTAAAAAGAAAAGCTCTTATCAGATATTCACAGTGCATCATAGCATGCTTGTTTCATTGCTGAATGTCAGGGTGTTTGTGTGTCATGTGAGAGTCTCGGTCTGTCACAAGTGCTCTCGTGATACAATCTTAAAGCATGTCTTTTCTATGTGCGTGCGTTTGTTCTCTAATATTTGATTTCTCTTTAATCCCAACATTGAGGTATTTACAAAAGAAAGAAATTGTGCTTGGGTTTTGTATGTATTGCTATTTGATAAAATTGCTGTTTTAAAAACGAGTCGTTTTTTTTAAGCCAAGTGTTCTTTACATAGTTACTTGATACTGTTATTGTCTTCTTGTCAATATGTTCTGTGCTGGGAAAAAAATATATTTTGGGTAAAAATATGTGCTGCATAGAGCCCTAAACACAACAAGAAAGTCATTTATGTTCTCTTAATGTTATATTTAGAAGTGTGTGTGCGTGAAAGGGTGTGATTTTATTTGAACTCATTAAATCTGTATTGTAAATGGAAGCTTTTTGCCAAAAGATGGAGAATGAGTCTCTGTTCGTATTGTTTTCATTTCATTTATTAATAAGTACATTAAAGTTGGAATTGTATATTAACAACAGACTTACAGTATTCTTGATTTAAAAGGTTTTGTATTTTCGCAAGCAAATGGCAAGACAAAAAATTCTCTGTCAGTTGTTTCTTCATTGACTTTTGGCGTTCATATTAAATTTACTAATGATTTTTCATTTTGCTAATACACTATATTAAGTGGAGATCAAGTGAAATCTAGGAATATTGGGGGTTCTTATTTCCCAAGTATCTTGTCTGTGAAAACTCACACTAAATGACAAAACAATCCTTGCTTAAATGTATCACAAAACCTGGAAATAAACTTCAGCCTCTTGCTTGTTGAAAGATCTGAATGATTCAGTGGGTTTGCAAACTTCATCACAATATTTCATGTAGTTTGTCCTATTTTTGAATAATAGCATCTGTCTTATCTACCTCACCTTGACTGGATCTGAACTGGAAGTGAATGATCGTGTTCATTAATTCATTATCTGGTGTCACAAAGCTGCAGAAGTACGTATTCTTTAGAACAAGTTGTTTTTGCAGCTAAGATTTAACAAGTTCTCAAAGTTACAGTATGTTGACGTAAAATGATTTCCCATGATATGACCCGTTTTAATGAAACAAAATCTATGCTTGAATGGTGACAGTTGATTCTTTATATCCCAAGCCTTTGCGTTCTCCAGAATGTTTGACAGATGGCTCCTGACTTGGTCCCATCCCCCTGCAGGCCGATGAAGAGTGCAGTTTTACGAAACTGTCATTAGAGAAAAGAAAGGAAAAGGAAGACTTGAGAGGAAATGCTCTGGAGTGAACATTTTAAATAACAAGAACAGAACAACATTAGAACAAAAACTCTCACAGGGAGAACAGGAGGACAAAGACACAGTTTTAAAAAAGCCTGTTAATTTGATGAGCTACTAAACACCTACGCAAATGTTATATGAATATGAGATGTGAAATCAATACAGCATGCTCTCATGCATTACTGCGTAGGACTTGCATTAAAGAAACATTTTGACAAGCATCTATGCCAGCAAATACAATAATTGCAAATGTTTTTAATCAACCGACTGTTATGATGTTAATGACGTAAGTTTTTTTGTATTTTCATATTCTGTCAGACTATACTGTATACATATTCCCATATCCCAGAATTCCTCAATGACATTTTATTCATGTTTTTTTGTTTGTTTCATTATATGCATCAGAAGATCTATACACCCTGTCCTATTTTAAACAGCAAAACGTTAAAAAAAACAGCATAACAAATTAACCCTAAAAAATCTTTTAAGGTCAAACGTGGATTAAATCAACATATTTAAATACCTGCTTTTTTATATGTCTGACTTCTCCATGATGTAACAGAGAGGCATTTAAGGGATGTTTAAGAAAATACAATAAAAGGGAAACCTTGATCTTTATCGGAAACCAGAAATAGCAGCAAATGCAAAGGTCAGTGTTCAATAATGCATTTGAAGTGGAGCACATTTCCCTCATAACAATGCACCAGACCTCAGACCTCAATTGCACCTTTTAACATGCTTTGACTGTCAAGTAGTAGGTTTTTTTTCTTTATCTGCCCATCTCAGATCTGATTCTCATAGCATCCCATTTCAAATCCTCACAATAACAATAAAATCGGATACACTTTCATGCTAAAGAGGATTCTTATTATATTGATTGTTGATATGTGCTTTTATACTCCACTTCAGAAAATGAGACTTCAATGTTACACTATACCTGTGGAGTCTAGTCTAAAAACCTATTTCTACAGGTTTTCTTCACGCAATATAATGATTGACCAGGAATCAGAAACATGTCGTCGGCATACACTTTCTCAGCACTCCACAGCTCCATTTTCAGATCACTGTGGAGATAAGAAAAGACACAGCTGCACTAACAAACATTACAGTGGCAATTTAGTGTCATCAATCACAGCGGCCCTGGTGAGAGATGGTGCTCAAGCGGGGTCAGCACGCGTCACACTTTAGAACTTGGAAATGACTTCCATTTTGACCAATTTTTGCGCCATCATGTTGCATACCTCACATTCAGAGGATGCCTGTTGGACTTCATATTTGGTGGCATTGTTAGCCTTGGTGCAACTATGCAACAGGTAAGTAAAAATGGCTTTGGATAATGACTGAGCTACAATTTCCATTCCTCTTTTGAATCATCTGTTCATTGAGAGCTTACGGCAGACATTACTTCTAATTTGAAAACATGTTCAAATTAAGCATTTGTTTACGGTCAGAGACCTTGACATCTAACCATCAGATGAACAATTTCCTTAATTTAGCTAGATATCATATTCCACGGTGCCTCGCCGGTTATAGAAATACTATTCATTCTAATAATAAAAACATAACACCCTTACCTCTGTTCACAGTTTTTAATTATAATGCTCCCTCTCAATCTGCTATAGGTCATGTAAATGTAAAACAAATAGAGGGTGAAGTGGTTTAAATTAAGAAGATATGTAAAAGCAAGGTAGGAGGAGAAAGAGATAAGGGTGTGCTTGTTTCATATAATGCTATCTTAGCCAATTAGTCATCACATAGTGTCACCTCGGGGTGAGGATGATTCACTCAACACTGTAGTCTTGTTTAACGCTCCTCTTGCGATCTAATATTAGGATATTCACAGTTGCTGTTCTGCCATCTCACTTGGTCTCTTTGAAAATATATTCATGTTTTGTGTATAAGCATGAAATACAATTCTAGTTCGAGGGCTTGCAAGTGTCCACGAGAACCCATACAGAATAGTTTTGGAGCCCTCTATGTTTGTCAGGTGCTAAAAGAGGAAACTCGAGAGAGAGACTAGATTAAACCTGAATGGCACATTGCACTGGAAGATTTCCCACAATCCCCCCCGCCCAACTGCTCATGCTGGGGGTAAATATAGAGAAGGTTTTTGCAGAGAACTGAATGCTTAATTTGAACGTTATCCAGCCCTGGAAGCCAATGAGCCAATGGTGAGTGGTTACGCAACATTTCTTGTTGCAGTTGGATTGTTTGTTGGGTGGGGGCATATCCTTATCTATTCTATTGTGTGGCCTCTGTGTTCATACAAATCAAATGGTGGATACTTTTATTGCAAACATAATCGTTTCAAATGGCTTGGAAACGGCAATACGTACAAACATTGGGTTTTGCCTTTTGAATGGTTTTATTGTGACAGTGGAGTGAAGAGGAGAGGGTGTATGAGGCCCACTGGACCCAGAGCTCATAATCCAGAGTTGGCGTGTGGCACGCAGGGGCCACTGAACCAATTACACGGTGCATTAAAAAGAAAGATAACGGTCTCTTCGCCTGGGATTTCAGACCCGGTCTGCACCACAAACAGCAGATCAGAAGAATTGTAAAAACTGATTAACAGAGCATCTTAGAGAGCAAGAACTGCTGTACAGCACGCAGAATAGTGCGTATGTGAGAGATTGCAGGATTCACTATTCACTATCTGTCAACACAGAGAGGTTCAGTGTGATGATTATGAATGGAATATTCAATATTATCTCCTAAATTTGTATGCTATCGTGCAAAGAAGATTATCTTGCAGTGGTTAACGTGCATCTACTGTATGCTTTTAAACGATCTGCACGTGACAATCACGTTATCATAATGTTTTTGCACCTTATTTTCTAGTTTGACATGTATTTAATAATGGTGTATTTGTTTTTGTTACATCCCTCAAGTCAAACCACTGTCTTACTTACAAATATAGAAAATTAACAGCTAATTCATAACAAAAGATTTGATCTACATTACATAATGGTTTTTGCAAACCAATGTGGTTCATTCAGCTGGCTTCACTGAAATAAAACAATCCAAGTCTGCCCTCTAGTGTTACACTGATGAGTTTTGGGATGATTGTAAGTGCAATTTTGGAACATTTGACAAGTTATACAAATTAATCTTTTAATAGTTTTACCAGAAAAATTCACTTAGGTGTATTGTATAAATGTATAAAGCATATCTGTAAACCTATATCTTTTTATAAACTGTGTAAGCCTGGATTGAATCAAAAGGCAGTTTGACACTGTATACAAGAATAGCATGTATGGCGATAACAAAAAAAAAGACAATTACCAGGGTTTTATTATAGTAAAAGAACATTTTTTTTGTCAGATCGATTACCATTTGTTTTACCACAGTTTAACTGCAAATATCATGGTTAAGTTAGGATTCTATATACCATGATACATTTTGTGGTTTCTGTGGTTTTACTACAAGGTACTATAGTTAAATATAGTTGATTTCCATAACACACACAAAAAATAATATAGTACACTACAGCATAACTTTAATAATGTAGTAAAATTTCTAGATATAGTGTTTTTGCACCTGTCGTAAATACTGTAGAATACAACAGTATTTATTACAGTTTTACCATTTACTATAGTTATTACTATAGAACAGGCTACTATAGTATATATAGGCCTAGTATAATTACCGTAATCTATACTACAACAATATATATACAGTACCTTACAATACTATATGTTTTTTTAATGTGAGGGTTAAAGGGTTAATAAAGGGTTATCAAACATGAAAATAACTCAATCAAATATGAAATAAAAGAATGAACTAATGGAAACCGTCTGAGAAGTGTCCAATCTCTGTGGACCCATTCAACTTTACATAATGCAGAAAGGATGGTAATTCATTCGAGTACTGAGCCAGTTAGGCTTCAATAAATGACATAATGCTTGATTTTACGACAAAATGAGGAGAGAGTTAAAGGGACATTTGGCAGAAGGGAAGAAAGAACATGCAGAAGATATCTGATGTGGTTGGAATAGTCCACAAACTGGAAAGAGGGGGTGGCCTGGCAGGTGTAACAAATAAAATATCACTTTATTGTCTGTTCTTTAAACGTAATATTGGTCTCTAATTTAATTAAACATGACCGCCAAATTATTCAGCATCCATTGTCAAACTGTTATCGTCTATTGGTCAGCTAGTATAAAGGTTGAAAGGGCCCGTGGTGGTATTTCAGCGCGGACACTTGGAGGCGCCCACAAGCTGTCCTGTGACAATTGATGGAGATTTGGAGAAGATGGACTTTGATAAAGCCACAACCACACAATGAGTAATGAATTCTTTTGTTTTCTAAGGTCGTTGTATGTCTGATCCAGATCTGCCGCTGCGGACTTGCTATCTAACTAAAGGTCTGTTACATTTATGAAAAGGGGCCGGCACTTTTTGCAACATGCAATGGATGTGCACATGGCGGAACATTAGTGCCCAGCTCTGTCTTTTACATTGATGCTCTAATTCATTAAGCCATTAAATCCACCTCAGCTTTTTCATTAGGGACAATGGCAGCGGTAACGAGTCCGGAAACGACACCTCAACCCCGGGTCTACTTTCAAACGCCTCCCGGTACCGAAGAAGAAGTGCCACAGAAGCAAGGGCGAGTGACCGTGAAATATGACAGGAAAGAATTAAGGAGGAGGCTGAATCTGGAAGAATGGATAGTTAGCCAGTTAATGAATCTGTATGACTGCGAGGTAGGACATATAACATTGGCATTGCTTTGATCGTGTGTCATCCTTTGTTGCGAGGAGTGACAGGTCTCTTGCGCACCGGTGTTCCTCTTTTGTCGTGTCTATATTGTGCCACAGTTTCCATACTATATAAAATCTATGGTTGTTCACAGCCACATGACATTTTATAAGCGCTTCTTTCTTTATTTTAATAGTTGTTTATTTATGGTTATGCATTTACACATGGAAGGGCGTGGCATGATACAAGTAAAGACAAAGCCGTAAAACAAAGCTGAGCAGGTGGATTAAGTAAAACAGTGTGAAACACCCAATTCTTCTTTTATGCGTCATGCAACCATTCATGTTTCATCAAATAGTGGACTTGATTTCTATGTTAGTGTCACATAGATCTTTTTAGGGATGCAGTGGCTCATGCATGCACACAGTATGAACAAAGACACACATATTTCCGCAAATTAACAACACAGATATTCCTAAATACGATTTTTCAGGATTTACATTTCTATTGCATGTATAATAAATTACATTAAGATGGTTTTTTGTCTCTCTGCATTCCTCTGGGATCTGGAATCACCCCTCTGGCCATTGTGATGATGTCATCTGTTAAGACACGTAAAGCATGCTTTAATTTGATCTTGACTAACCTCCAGAGCTAATATATCTGACCTAGATTGTGAAGAGTAACTTTTTAAATGAGATTTTTCTGAACGCCCATTTCAGCCCGGCAGTAGGCCTCATCCTGAGCTCAAATACGGAATCCACAGTGCTTTGTCTCATTGATATGCTACAGAGTAGTGTGATTCTGTTGGATTTGTTTTTATAGCTTACTGACTTCTCTTGAATTCCCATTGATAGATGATTTCAGAGTTTAAGGAGACGTCCTAGCATACGATAATAAAACCCCACAGTTTTACCTGCGAAATGTCATCCAAATCCCCCAGGTTTATAGTATATTAATGTGGCCGGACAGGAGAACCGGAGATTTTTATATTGCTAGTCACTGCAATGTTTGCTCACCAATTAGGTTGATGTTGATCTTAAATCACAATGGCCCTCAGCTAAACTAAAGCCAAATCTTGTCTGCCTTAGAGGATAACAATGCACAGTGACAAACAACATAACCCAATTTAAATGATTTTCAGCTTTGGCCTTTACTCAAGACAGCACAGAAAAACATGCACTCTCATAAAAGCTCCTTTTGTTTTATGATAAGATTTGCAGCTTTTAAATATATTTTCAGCAAAGCTCCTAATATATTTTCAGCGATTTTTACTTATAAAGTAGAGATAAGTACAGTAAGGATCATTTGCATTCAGCTGATCGTTTCTGAAAATTAATTCCCAACAGGGTGATCGAGGAGGCCAGCATGAAGCGAAACACTGCTAATCATCAAATAAATAAATGGACATGAAATGCAACCACCACAGCTGCAGGAACAAATGTAGGGATTTGGTTGCCTGGGGCAACAGACAATTACATAGTTTCAGTAGCAGCCAATAACAAAATATCTGAACGATGCAATTAACCAAACAGAATCGATTATTGTAGACAGTCAGCCATGTAAAAAAGACTTATGCATATTCCAGTCCCAATACGGTAAAACAATACACCAGTCTGCAAATGTTAAATTTAGGTGGATTAAAGGTCCAGTGTATGAAATTTAGCGTCATCTAGCGGTTAGGATGCGAATTGCAACCAATGGCTCACACCATACCCTGCCTTACTACACTACTTTGGCTGACAAAAGAACTTAGATGTTGTCATGTTTTCGCTTCTTTGCCGAAGGAGATGACGTATTTACGAAACACGCTCTGTAGTTTGTGCGTTTACGGCTACTGTAGAAACAACATGGCGAATTCCATGTAAGGGGACCCGCGGTGTATGTAGATGGAAATAGCTCATTCAAAGGAAATAAAAACATAACGCTTCATTATGGAAGTCTTTAAACACCTAGTTATGTATATTATGTTGCATTTCTGTCAATAGATCCTCCAAAAAATTACACACAGCACCTTTAAGTTTCATGTAATTACCGGAGTAACCAATACACCAGGGAAAGTGAAAATGTCTTAGTGATCAAACTTTGGTGAGCTGTTCAACAATATGGGTCAACGTAAAGAGTTTTATAACACACCTGCTTTCTCTGTGACTACGGTAGCGCAAAAAAACTTGTGACAATAAACTCACAGATGGAGCCGAATAACCCTGCAGAAAAACAGCAAATTGCAAACAGCAAGTGAATGTGTCTTTGACAAAAAGAACCGTTAGAGTAAACTAGCAACAATAAGCCAAGACATAAACTCAGATTTGAGAAAATGTGGTGTTATGTCCCATCGAGCTGAAAAGATATCAGACAGTCTTTGAATATAAAGATGACAATGTTCTCTTTGCTAGCTGGCAGGAAGTGAATGAAGATTGTTATTGTCACAAGCATACACGCAGCTTGAGTCACACATGGATGCTGAGGATCAGCCCATCCTGTTGTTTTAAGAGGATGTCATAGACAAAAGCAGATGTTCCTTTATTTCTAGTAAGATTTTTAAAAAGCTTGCCTGTGTTTGACATTTTAAATTCACTCCAAAAAAATTCTTGTCTGCATCGTATAAAGTGGTCTACTTTATAATCTGACCATTGTTTTGTAGCTTGTGAATTATTTATATTCCTTGCCCATTTTTCACAGCTCCTGTTATTTCTCTCTCTTATCAGTTGTTCTGTGTTTTGTAGGAGGATGAGGTCCCCGAGCTGGAAATAGATGTGGATGAGCTGCTGGATCTGCCCAGCGATGTCGAGAGAGCCATTCGAGTGAAGGTTTAATCATATCTCTAATACATTCACTTAGTCCTGTTAAATCCCCTAAGAATATTCATTTCTTACCACTAGACTTTCTCGGTTTCTGCATCACGTTGCCTTCCAGCATCCCTCTGACATTTTATATGCAGGTGGTTTTATATTTATCAAGCTATTTTTAAAGCAGTGATATCAGCAGGAGATTTGCTATTGAGAATAGAGGAGGTTCTGCACATTTCTTCAGAATGTTTCAGCGTTTTACATCAGCCATCTGCTTTGATAGCTACATACAGTTTGGAAAACAGCATATTAGCGTGTGATGCGGTGTACATTAATACCCTTTTCATTTTCCTCGCTCAGATGCTGCTGGTCGACTGTTACAAACCTAATGATGTAAGTGCGTTTTGAATATTAATGGAAGTGGTAATTTGCTCCATTACAGTCGGAGTCATCGATTTACTCATTACATTGTAATTATGCTTCATTTCATAATGCTGAGGACAGAAATGAGCAAAAAGTCATTTTATCGGAATTACTGAATTAATGACCACCCGCAGGATTTTGTGGCGGCGCTGCTGGAGAAAGTTCGAGGCATGCAGAAACTCAGCACTCCCCAGAAGAAAGGTGAGCTGACGCCATGAGGTCACAACAGCTCCCCTCCCACCACCACAAAACAATCCTGTCACTCCAAACCCAGAGGAGAAATGCAGGCATGCAGACCCAACCACTATACCACAGTGTCTGTCAAACGGAGCTTATCGATAGGAGTCCAGCCAAGCCAATGTCAGCTGCAGGTTGAAAACCCCAACTGTTTTACTTTGTCTTAGTACTGTCTCAGCATATATTACATGTAGAGAGTGTGGTAGTGTCCCTTTAGCTTAAAACTTCCGTGGTGATTTAGGGAAAGGATTCGAATGTTGTGGAAATGGTTGATGTTACGGTTACACTGTTCACTTACACACTTCCTTCAGAGCCACTTGACTTGATGTGTCTGTAGTCAAGTAGAAAACTAGAGCAAAACTGATTTTTCTTTGTATGTCAGTCTCTCACTTCTGATGTCTTTCGATAAGGGCAAATTTCAAAGTTTTGAGGCCAGAAGGCATTTGTTTTAGATGTGGGGGTATGTGAGATTTTAGAACATGTTGATGTGAATTGGGAAGAGGGAGGGGGGGCTGAGAAATGTGAACTGTGTGTTTTGTAAGCCATTTTTAATCTACCTTTTTTAGGAAAAACAATGACAGGTCTGTGTTAGTACTACTGCTTTTAAGAATCATTTAAATGAGGAAACAAAAATCAAGCTAGTTTTATGAAGAGTAGTAAAACCAATTGAGTGAATTTGCCAATTTGTTACATGAATGAAGCCTGAAGAACGCCAAGCGCTAAATCAAGGTCAAAGCCTGAATATCTTTTGTAAATAAAACGTTTATTTAATTTCAAGTGAACGTGATTGAGAAATGCGTCTCTTGTGGATCAGAACTTGTTGGAATGGCAAAACTGTACCGTGTGCACTCACAACCAAATATGTGTAGTAAGGCTCTCAAATAAAGAATGGTGCTACATACATGTCTAAAAAAAACTGCGTGTTGATTTTTTCTTTAAAGTGAAATCACTGAAATTTACAAATGAAGAATGTTACTGATTTTCTATTTTGCCTCTGATGCCTGACTGAACATATTCTTGTAAACCCCAAATTTCTATGCAGGTATCATAGACATGTTACAGCAATGTAGAGTCCATCGCCGTGGTTTGTTCTTATTGCAAACACACCGATTTTAAGTGCTCACATGTCCTCAAATCGCTCACTATAGGTCAGATCTTCTCTCGATACTCAACAGCTCGACTTCAAAGATGAGTGTGGCGCCACCTAATGGAAAAACACGTTACAGTACATCTCCATTATGTGCAAAATATTAAAGTAAAAATTCATCATTTACTCACCCTTGAGTTGTTCCAAATCTGTATAAATACCATGGTTGGAAAATTACAATGGTAGTCAAAAGTGCCCCAGAACTGTTTGCTTTTCTACATTCTTCCAAATATCTTATTTTGTGTTCAAAAGAACAAATACATTTATAAAGCAATTTTTTGGTTACAAGCATTCTTCCAAATATCTTTCTCTGTGTTCATCAGAACAAAGAAATGTATACAGATTTGGAACAACTTGAGGGTGACTAGAAGACAGAATTTTCATCTTTGGGTGAACTGTTCCTTTAAGATGTCAAATGTTAAAATTGTGATTGTGCAATGTGCATCACATCTTACCTGGAATTTTAGGTGGTGCTCCTCTGTCACCATAACCTGTAGTTCATAAACAGTTCTTTGGTTAAGATACGGTCTAAAAATTTACTTTTTAAAAAAAGATTTTGACAATAGTGGAATGATAATGGAATTCTATTCGCTAGTCGCACAAGATGGCACAGTGAGCTTTTGGGATGCCAGGGTCTGCAGACTAATTTCCAGTCATATAACACTGTATGGAATGATTTTGGGCCAGCAAATATGGGTGTTTTTTTAGATTAAAAGAAGAAAGTAATATATCGGCGATATGACAGATCCTCTTGACATTTCTGAGCACGCCGGCGCCATCTTGTGCAACTAGCCCATTACAATAGAATGTGACTGCAATGTGACCTAGTGATTTTTATAAATTGCACTGTATACTCACCAAGCTCAGAGGGTATAACCAGCTTCCTCTTCTCACCCTCACACATTCTGTGAATAAAAACATAACATGTTAAATGTTCTATATTTCTGAGGTTTTTTTTATAATTAAAGACAGCCTAAGAACCAGAGAACAAAAGGGAGGGAGAGAGAAAGGGAGTGAGAATGAGATAACACGGGTTGAACTCGAACACACAGCATCATCTCCCAAATTAGGTTCTTCTTCTTAAATTCTAAATCCTGCCTGAAATGTAAGAAATCATCTAAAAAATATGACACTGCTCACCCCAATAAACCCTGGTCCCATCCCTTGATAACCTGCCCAGTGCCAAGCGTGAAGGTGAAGGGCTGATTCCTCGGGATGCTGCTGTCAAATTCTGTCCCATCCTCCAGTTTCCCCTTCAGGTTGGAACAGAAAGTTAATAAGACCATATGTTTGGACAGTGGTTAATATTTGGATCAGAACAGCCGGATACTTACAGTGTAGTGCATGTTCAGCACGTCTCCCTTTCGGGACTTAATAGGACAGTTGTCCACTCGTTTCTTAATTCCTATCTGTAGTTTTTTCTTTTCCGACCCATGCACGACCGCCATGAGGATGGACATTAGTGTGACAGCTAACACCAAACACAGCCTCATGTCTGTGGGCGAAAATGATTCAGCTCAACAAACAGAAATTACACCTTTTCTTTGAATAAAACCAAATTAAAATGGGAAGCGACGAAAATGATTACATCCGCACATGCGCAGTATCTCCAAACAGAAGTACACGTTATCCTTTGATTTACATAATCATTTGCTAAATCAAGGAAATATGTTATTACAAAATTATTAAACTCACTTTAGTTTCGCGTAACATTCATCCAATGACAACTTATCTGAGGATATTACTTGGATGACGGCAACACGTTTTATTCCTCGTGCAAAAATTTAGCTTAACGTTACTATAATTTCAGCCGCTTATAAACAGAATCAGCTAAAACCCTTTTTGAATGTCCTTACTTTTAAAGCTTAATGGTGGATAAACGTAAGTTAGTCTGCTATGCTGATCATGATCATAACATGCTATGCTACAATGTTCTTTCATATTTTCTACCAAAATCTGCATTAGCAATAAGGCCAGACGCAGGGCACAAAATTATGCTTGATATAAATAAATCGCTTATATAATATATATAAACCAAATGTTTGAATTACCTGCAATATGAGTGTAAAAATGTTCCTTCCTGAATCTGTCCTCACTAGGAAGTGACGTCAGCAGCCCTGCATGACTTCCGAGTTGCTTTGCAAGTTGTGCTAAATTTTTTAAAACAAAAGAGGGGTGTTCAGGAAACAGGTCATTGCATTTCTGGGCGATTAAATACGAGTGTCAATAAATAAATACGCGTCAATATTATATGTGGCCTTGAGAAAATACGGAGATGATTTTAAGGGACTT
This sequence comes from Triplophysa rosa, assembly GCF_024868665.1. Classification (NCBI taxonomy): domain Eukaryota; kingdom Metazoa; phylum Chordata; class Actinopteri; order Cypriniformes; family Nemacheilidae; genus Triplophysa; species Triplophysa rosa. Next base: position 10,851,098 of record NC_079908.1, read on the forward strand.
TTATTTTGCTTTGCGCTGCAGTGGTTTAGATTGTACACGCGTGGGCGATATTTCCTCATTAATTTCCTTACATTTGTTGCAACAGAGTGGCTGAACCCAAATAACATGGCCTTCAAATGATATATATTTGTGTTATTATCTTAAGAAAAAATAAGCATTTTAGTGATTCCAGATGTACAAAGGAATACAATTAAAAAGTTTCTTTATCAATTGTACCTTTTTATATGACATACACATTATTCATTTATTCCATTTACATTACATTTACATTTATGCATTTGGCAAACGCTTTCATCCAAAGAGACTTACATTGCATTATACTATACATTAGTTTCTAAGTATGTGTAATTAATACCTACAGGTAATAAATAACTACAGGTGGCAGAAATCTTTTCATCGTCCATGGCATATATTCAACCTGAATCCTGAACAAAAGGACCACCATAATCACCATATTCTTCCCTGTCGAGAGGTTTCTCATCACATAAATCCCATGTGTCACGTACTGTGTGACTTTACTGCATGTGACTGCAATAAAAAAAGGTCGCCGTTGCTGTGGGTGACCAAAGGTGAGCAGACAGCCGCCTTAGTGCTGTCATATGACTCTCATGTGGCTTGTCTCACTGAATGCAAATGAGTCAGCTGCTCTTTCTAAAATGATCTCTTTTCACCACAAGCGTCCCCTGTTTCCCCAATAAATCACAACCGACTCAGCCTATGTGCGGGTGTGTGTGTTAAGTGTGACCTTAAATGAATAAATTATTACAGTCTGCAGCAGATGTGCAGTAATCACGCAGTGCCTACCAAATGTTGCCGTCAGATTGGTTTAAATTAATTGAAGCCGATATGTTCCCTGGTCAATGTGTTCATCACTCATTTGAGAATCAAACACTGTTTATGTTCTACATATAGAACAAGTTCAATGTGTACCAGGAGCCAGAGCATCTGATGTTAAAGGCAATTAAAAGATTTTACTTATAGTGTAGGTTGTTATTGATGAGCTGGTTGTCTATGTGTTGCTTAGCTGAGATGAAGCCTGAACCCCTCTAAAACCAGCTACGGATGAGCCAAGACCAGCAAACCATTGAAAAACACCAATAAGAAGTATTGTGACATAATAAGAACTATTTTGAGAGTATAAGAAGGCATTCATATGTATCTCAATGAAGGTTGCTCAGCCTACAAGCTATGGAAGAGCTCCACGTAAATCCTCTTTGCTTTCTAGGCAGTCCGTTCAAAAACTATATACAGTATATGAAATTTGACCCTGTGGACTCAATTATGTCATGCTGTGCTTCAGGAGTGGGTGGCCACAACCGAGCTCCTTTAGCACAATTGTGATTACCACGGTAACATCAACAAGATGGCGGCTGATTCACCTACAAAAAAAGTTTGTATAATAAATCAGATGTACAATGAAATGACATTGACTTCTCAGTTTGTCCCCCGATGCTGAGAGTCATTATTTAAAAAAATACTTTGCTTCTTGTATTCTTATTATGTGCATTAAAAGCTTTTCGGTCTTCAGCACGTGAGAATCTCGAAAACATCTTCACAATGATGCTTTTGCTCTAATACACATTTATACAAGCCCTTAAAATGTCCAAGCACAAGCCGGCCCTTTTAAATCCCTTTGCAATGACTCATCAATTACTGCAGTCATAAGTCATGTACATTTGAATGAAAGCAACCATACAAAAATCTGCCCGGCAGCTAAATGCCTTTCTCTCTCTTTAATACTGACACAATCCAAGAGAACAAGGGTTCATTTAGTGGCAGGTATGCTTAAGTGTTTCTCTGATTTATATTCTGAACTAATCAGAACTTGTACAACACATTCAGCCAATGTAATTGACTACCTGCAAACAATGCAAATATAATCCAAACACAATCAAAAAGAGAAGGGGGTAATTGTGTTTGACCTTGTTATGAGAGAACAGATTCAGAATGGACCAATAGGCTTATAGGTTCCAATGAGAAGGTAAATAGAAGCAATAAAGGATGGGATAAGGTCATTTGTGATTGTAAACGGGATGAGTAATTGATGACCCTGTTTCCCGTTTCCTTGTCCTGGAGCTGCACAGGTCATTGATTGGACACAGGTAACACGGCTCCTGCAAAATGGTTCATATTCCTCTTGCAGTGAGACAGTACAGCCCAAAGCAGACAGTGACTAATCAGGTAAGAATGTATCTAATGATAACAGTATAAAATCACATTGGTGGAGAGATTGGATTTACTCGGCTGGGGCAGAAGGCAGATCGGCTTCTGTGCCCTTCAGGATAATAAATGTGCTGATGAAGTCCTCTTCAAGATCTCTGGAAATAATGCAGCCCTGGAAGACACTTATCTGCTTCGGCGGCTCTGATGTATCGTGAGGCATAAAGCCACATTATGCAGGTACCACACAACTTTGGCACTGCAAACCGGAAGCGTCGTTGATGTTTCAAAAATATAATAAAATTATCAACAGTATAAAACGGAACGGAACATGCAAATCAATCAAATGCATCTTTTTACGGAGCGTTTGCTGATGACTTGCACTTGTCTCCTGTAAGTCCCGTGTGTGGCGGCATTAACGTGTGAGGTGTGACCTTTTCCAATCACAGTTCCATTATACTCATCGCACTGAGAGCTCCTCGCTCAAACGGCAGTATAAACAAGGCTCACAAATTGGACCGTACACTCGGTAGGAAAATTAGGGCGAATGGCTTCATATTCCAGCCACACAAACGAAGCCAATTAGGTATTTGCACTGCATTCAGTAAAGGCTGCTTCTCTCTACCCCCTGCCGTAACTCTACAGGGTCGCAATGTGCCTTTAGATTCATCTAATGAGAAGCTTCTGACACTGGATGGTCCTACATTACTGCCGTCTCGGTATATGGCTATAGCTTTTAAAAATATGATCACAAATGAGGCGGGTAAAAAGAAATACATTTTTCTTGGGGAAGTGTTTGTATATAACCTACAGCAGTTAATAATGCATCATATCATAAATAGGCTTACTGTCAATGAATACATCAAACAGAGTGTTTCTGACACAGCTTCACGCAGCGTTTTATTTTTGATTAAATTGTTCATAGTAACATTTACATTTTTCGTATTGAGTGATGCAGAGATGACATATTTTTGTAGGCCAACCCAGAAGTTCGCTCCGGCACTGGTTCCGGCTCTCACTGAATCCTTGGTGTTCGAGTCTGACGTCATCACGCAACCGTGTTTTTTCCTTCTTCGTTTAAAAAAACCCGCGTCCACACGAAAACGCTGTAAAGCGATGTCAAAAACATGCCAAACCAACAGGTGGCGATATAACCCTAACCATAAAGCCATGTTGGCCAATCCGAAGCCTGGAATCTGGCACCAAACAACAGAGATAGCGGCACGCATTCGAACGTCATACACTAAATCTCCGGTTTCACCATCTACACGACAACACAGAAACCAGAGTTTCTAAAAATCGTCACCCTGGTCGGAGTTTTCAAAAAAGTTCGGTTTCAGTGACCGGGGGCCTCATATACAAAGACTTGCGTTGATTCCATACTAAAACATTGCGTACGGACAAAGCTGTAAATGTGCGTACGCACAAAAAAACTCATGCCTGACATGAAGTTGTCGTGGAGGAACGCACATTCTCACATTAATTTCACTGTTAGTACGTCCGACCGTGAGCGTGAAAGCTGGCGTACGCAACGTTTTTGTGCGTACACATCGTTGATACATGAGGCCCCGGGTACTGCGTTTGCATGTGGACGAATGGCCAAACCGCATAGAAGCTGTGATTTTGAAAATACCCGTGTTCGTGTGGACAGGGCCTAAGAATCATAGGTACAGTAGTTTAAATGGTTAGGGCAGGGGCGGTCCTAGACCATTTGGTGCCCTAGGCGAGCTTGACTGATGGCGCCCCTTCCCCACGAGAAAAGAACTCATGTCCAAAGAAGTTTAATTTATTTTTTATGTCAAAGTATTGTTGTAGATAAAGGGATGGCAAAAACTGTTGAAAAAAGTAAATAGACATTATAATTTTAATTACAGTATATATATTTTTCTCGCCGCATATTTGGCGCCCCTCACTAGATGGCAAGCGCCCTAGGCAAGCGCCTATGTCGCCTGTAGGAAGGACCGCCACTGGGTTAGGGTGAGGGCTAGGGTTTCATAAGACTCGAAACAGCAATGATTTAGTCAAAACCAACAAGCCACGCCCACGGATCTGACTCTAAACATCAAGGATTTAGTGAGAGCCCACTGGGTTCCCTCGACCGAAAGCCTATATAGGCCGTTTCTCAATTCCAAGAATGCAAAGAATGGACATATGTTCTTGCGAGAACAAGAAAAGGAAGAACAAACTCGGATGGATTTGCCGCAATGATTTATGGGACAAGCGGGTTCGGTACGCGCAAGTCTGCATTCAATGCATCCTTGATATGAAGAACACATCCAGGCACTTTCATGCATTCTCTGTTCTTGAGTACTGGAACCAGACTTTGACAGTTATTGTTGACGTTGAGCGAGAACACGAGGACACAAGACCACTGAAGAACGCATTGATTGATTGAGCCTGATTAAATTTCACACAAAACAGCTATGAACCGCTATAAACACATATAGTAACATATGCAGAAAGCAGAATAATTATTTATCACCATCAACAGCTTCACACATCAATTTTTTTTACAAATTGTTCAGAGTAACATTTACATTCTGAGGGCAGAGTTATTATTTATCAATATCAGGCTTAACCACTTAAAGATCAGGTAACACACGCAGTTTCTGCCAATCTCATATTTATCTCGAGTGCCTATACAGTAGTATCGCATTACGTCATATCTTCGAAGAGTATTTAGTTTGATCAAATTTATAAAAGAGAGATACAGCTGTACGATTATTTCTGGAAAAACTTAGATTGACTTACCGCTTGCAGTTCATGTCCGGCATCTTTTAGCACTGGGACCACCTGGGTATTTATAATGTGGTTAATTTCATTATTGATACCACATGCATCATAACACAAATCGCTTTGTGGTAGTGGGTCTGAATTCTCTGTGGAGACTAAATATTGCATTGCATCACTCTAGAAATCCCCAACTCTCTGAAAATAAATAACTTAGTCATTTTGTTGCTGTCAGTATAAATGAGGCTACAGTCAAGCCCCGGCCTCAAAAGCTTGTTCAACTCTCAGCTGTATAAGAGCCGACTGCCTACCAGCTTGGGGACGGATGAGTGGACACTGCTGCCAGCGGCACCCCGAGGATGAGAGGAAGCAAACTAAATCTCAGTTCAACACACACGCACTCTTCCATAATCACGTCCCCTCAGCTCTGACATACACAAACCAGTGACTCAGATAAGGAGACAGCGTGAAGGACAGACAGACAACTAGAAACATCTTAGTAGCTGCGAGCCATAGATCTTCAAGCTGGGGATTTATGCCAGGCGAGCGGCTCGTGTTGGATTAGAAGAACTTGGGCACGTCCTGAAAAGAACAATGTTCCCAACATTTTGAGTTGTTTCTTTTTTGATGATAGACTAATAGGGTTGTTAATTGTGTCTTTTTAAGTTTCACTCAGTAAGTATAAATTAAGAACTCCTAAAGAAATAAAAGGTACTTTTAAAAAATAGCTTTAGAAATGTGTCTATTAGCATTCCCATTTATCTCAATAGCAGTCACTCAGCTGGTACAGTGCCAAAGTCTATACTAGCGGCTATTAAAATACAAGATTTGCACTTGAAGAATCCTCACTTAAGAATCGTGAACGCTTAAAGCGATATTTCAGAGGCAAAATAAAATTTCCCCATGTTTTACTCACTCTCAAGGCATCCTAACTGAATATGACTTTCTTCTTGAACAATAATGCAGTCGGAGTTATAATACCACGTATCATTTTTCTTCCAAGCGGTAGAATGGGAGTGAACGGGGGCAATTTTTTGAAGCTCCAAAAAGTGCATCCATCGATCAAAGAACTGCTCAACACGACTCTGTGGTCTTAAAGGTCTTAAGTTCTGAAGCGAATCGATGCATTTGTTTAAGAGAAATATCCATACTAAGAGCGTTAATTAACTTAACGTTAATGTCAAGCTTACGTTATCCCTAGGCTGCGTGTGAACCTGAGGATTGTTTTTCCGGCAATAAAAACGTAATTTTTAAAGGAACAATATTTACGTTTTTTCAATTAAAATATCCACAACATACTAGCACAGTGTTGTATATTTTGTTCACTTGTGTACATACACTTTCCCATATATTGTCAATTCAGAGAAATGAGTAATTTTATCCAGTGTAATATCCCTCCTCATTGATACACTTAAACAAATCCTTGATTTGATTCAAAACTCCTTCACAGCATCATCAAGTGTCTTTGTTACTATTTTGACTATTGTTACTTTCCAAACCGTGTATGTCCAAATTTGCTGCTTTTCAGGAAATGGTAAAACCGCTGAACTTTTTAATGTTGCATAAATCTACTGTGTTATCAAAGTACAAAGCACGTTTTAATACTTTTTATGGATTATAGATATTTGCAAAACTAAGTGAAAAACAAAGGGTAACTAATAATAATAATTTATGGTAAAAAATAAAAATCACGAAATATGGAGATACGAGGTTTCAGAAGGACAGCAGCGATATGCGACCTCTAGCGGCAAAAATGACATACTGTGCCTTTAATAATGAGGAGTGATGAAAGAAAAGGCCACTCATGAATATTTAGGTCAGTGACAGTAAGGTATAACACAGTGCCAGGGCAAAACTGTGAATATTCTTACCTAATTTATCACTGTCTGTACCTACAGCAATGTGCAGACAAGGGTTTCCTTGAATGTATGAGAACCCTCTTGAAAAAAGCTCTCTAACAGCCGAGAGGAGCGTAGAATAATGCGACGGCCTTCGGGGGTTATCGTGATAAAAGACACGAGAAAAGAGATGAGAAATGTGGAAACAGGTATCATTTGGAGGAACAGGGAGGTCTGTAGTGTTAAGGAACGAGACGGTAAAAAAAGGAGATGAAAGTGACACAAATAGGGTTGCGGGATCGACAAAAACGCAGGTGAGAAACATTATCAGCCGAAAAGAACACCAGCTGGCAGATGATGGAAGCTCAACTCTCTGATCTTGAATAGAAAGTTAATCTAATAATGAAGATAACCCGCTCGGTTTTTACAAGAACATGCGGCGCATTCAGATATTAGGATACTCCTACAGTTGGGTCACTTGTACGTTTTAATTAACACAGTCTAAACGTCGTTCTAATATTAGCAGATTTAATTTCACATTTCTGAATCATTCTCCCAATGAAACACCCCCACCGCCACCATGTTTATGAGATTAGCATCAAATGCGACACTGACCAACACAAAAATTCCTGCAGAGCTTCACCCACAGACTGTCAGCTGCAGCTATCAATCCATCAGCAATGCGAATAAACTCGCCCCACACTTCCTGCCAGAGCAGAATGAGCATATGGATGCACAGGGGAGCTTCATCCGTCACTCCTACAATATACCACAATCATATACTCAGTTTTGCCACAAGCACACACCAATATGGACCCATCATTCACTGGTATTGTTGGCAGACTGACTATCACTAATCATGAGACTGCAATAAGCTAATGCGTTTAATTATGGCATGATGAATATTATAAATATTATAAGTGTTCCTATAGCTCAAGTGGTACAATATTGTGTTATCCACGCAAAAGGTTGTGGGTTGAATGTACGCAGACAATGATCCAGACAGGAAAATGAAAACAATTGATCCTGCATGAATTGAATTTGTTCATAAGTAAGTTTTTTCATAAGTAGAACTAGACAAAATTATTGACCTTGTTGTGTCTACAATGTAAGAAACTACGTTAAGGTCTTGGTTATTTGTATAAAAGGGCAATGCCAGAATCGTTACATTTTCAGTCAAAACTTGACATACGTATAATTCTCAGAGAATGTATGTATTATCAGTATACGTAATCATCTGTTTATATTTTACTAAACCACTAATGATCGAGTCCAGACATCAACAAAAATATCCGTCTATGCACAGGTTTACTATATAAAAGAGAACAAAATGAATGCGTTTTGGATGTGACAAAAAAAGGACGCACGTTTTTGAGAGACAACATACTTTGTAGCATTTCTGTGAATTAAAATGCACAAACCAGAAGCAACAAAACACAACAAATGGAGGGGAGATGACTCTCTATGGAACTTTTTTTTCCTAGTTATTTTAATTTGTACAAAAAATACGGACCGTTATGGATGTAACAATTCACTTACCTGAAAAACTATGCTTTAAAACTTCACAAGGGTTTTTAAACCACCAAATATGGACATCTGACCTATCATTACTTTGGTAAAAATTAGATTTTTTTTCATCTTAAGGTTGACATTTGCATGGAATAGCCCAAAAGCCTTGAAAATAATCATTGTTGTGTTTCTAAGTACCACATAATCACTTGCTTAATTCTTTCACATATTACAGTATATAAAGCCTTTATCTTTCAGCTTTAAATGTACATTATTTGCAGGCAGACAATCAATAAGCTCGTGCTTACTCAAAGCATGTGATGTCATCGGCATGTGAAAGCATGATCACGGTTATTGATCAGCTCCATCTGAATCTGATGGAGGCCACTCTGCTCTCGGAGCAAATGTTGACTCCTGTTTTTGATGTTGGCTATTTTTAATACTTTTAGTATTCTCATCTACACTGACTCTAACGCTCTTATCGATGTATTAAGAGAATACGATTAAACAATCTCAACGAGATTAATTATTGATTATCCATAAGGCCTCTAATGCAAAACATCACAAATAAAATAGACAAGAGACAGTCCAATATTTTCTTTTTATTCATTTAGATGTATATTTTTCTATCATACAAGAACATGAGAGTATGGTGAATTAGTACTTGCATATGTTATAATTCTCGTTATCAAAACAGATGGAAAAAGATGAATTCACAGAAATAAAAACATTCAATAGTCTGATAACAAACGCTATAATAAAGGCATCACATCCAAAATGCCAAACAGATTAGTTCCAGTTCCCATAAGAACATTCAAGTTGAAAGATAGTTATATAATCTATCAACACAGAAACATTTACCCTGTAAGTTTCAGTTATCATTGTGCCAAATGAAAAAAAGAAATAAGCCTACAGTACGCATCAGCAATGTACAGTGCTATAATAAGACTGGATGACCCATTTAACAACTTTGATAAATACTGCATTGTTGTATTGCCTGTATTAACAAAGCCAGGCTTCATCCACTTTTCAGCTCAAAACCTCTTATGGACCAGCAGAGAGGGTTACCAGGACAAACCAACAGGTTTTTTTACGCTTTCATGGCTGATAACATCGAGGGCTTCTCCAGAGCTTTTCCAACACCCCCGCTTGTGCCCCAAACACATACTAGAACCAAATAAAGTCAACAAGACAACAGAACGCTTCCCCCTCCGTTTGTTTCGTGATACAAGTCCTCAGTGTTCTGCTTGCTACTCGAGTAAACAGAGATGTATTTGCTGTCAGGTTGTACAGATATTATCGAATGAGTTCATATCAAACACGGTGAAAATCACACAAATAACTGATGATGATGAGAATGGTTTACTACATCCAGTCACAGATGTTTGCAGCTCTAATATCCATAATCGTGAGAGATCTACCTCTCTCTCTCCCTTTCAAAACACCATTATCCAGTTTAAAGGGGCGAGCGTCGCATTTGTGAGTGTGTATTCACGTCCGCATAAAAACATACCGCTGTGCAGTTACATGCTATTGGTCCTCGGTGAAGAAGTGGTCAACTTAAGGTCGAGATTGTTACGGCTATTTTAGGTGCCACCCAGTGGAGCTCTTCTGTGGCGACAGCCAAGCATCTCACGCCGAGTGCTTTCAATTACTTGCGCCATTAAATCAACCTCTCATTATCGGTTACAAATGATATCAATTGTGTTCGACAGGGGAAATTAGACAAAGCCGGAGAATACGGCTGTTTGTGCCACTACGGCGGCCATGAGGCATCTGTTGCTTAGGGGAATGTAACGGGACGGTGAAATAAATTCACATTAAGGGAGGGATTGAAACTGAAGTGCGAGATGAGTCCTGGGAAAATGACGGCCGCGTTTCAACCGAGTGTGCCCTGCAGTCACCGTCGAGTCTATAAGTGCTCTTGAATATAAAGCTATCGTTCGTCCTCGGCGGATCTCACGGTTCTCCACTGTTGCATAAAACACACTCAAGTCTAAGACGTCTGATCTATTTCTGAAAAGAGAGAGCAAGGCCATTGGTGAAAGAAATTGTGCCGTTTGTCATAAGCAAACATTTTGGTCGATAATCCAATGAAGCTATTCTGTGTTTTACGAATATTTGTTTGCAACTGTGCAGTAAAACCATTTGTGCTTTAGTCAGGGGTTGGGACTTTATTTTGGATGATCTGAGATTTTTTTAGGTCTCTGAAAACATTTTGTAGTGCATTATGTAAACGATTGCGAAATGACAAAACCTATTGTGCAAGATATACACAAACATGACAGTCTATATCTACTTAAGACTAATTCTGTCATTGCTTTATTGCTTCATTTTAAGTGTAAATCTTTTAGTTATCACTACTTTCAATAATACTAATTAAAGAAGGACAAACACTAACAGCTGTCAATCGAAAACACTAGTTCACATCCTCCTCACGTACAATCAAAGTGACAGAGGAGTGCGAATGACAAGTGCACGTGACACTAGATTCTAGCTCAAAAGTACATTTTTTGAATCACAATATGTTGCGTTTGTGACAGATTCTTTTTAGAATAACCTCACCCTTCCACCTTTTGTAATGCCTGATGTGTTCAAGGAAATAAGTCTGCCACCATATGTACAAAACGGTGTCGATTTGTGTGTGTGTGTGTGTGTGTGTGTGTGTTTAGCCCAGGCAGGGAGAGGCAGTGGTGATGTGTAACGTTCCCTGCCACCGGCCTTGAAATCTATTCAGTGATCTCCAGAATCAGATCATCTCCTTCCAGGGTGCTATCGGCGGTCACGTACACCTTGACCACGGTGCCAGACAGCGGCGAGTTAACCACCATCTCCATTTTCATGGCGCTGAGGACGCAGAGTGGCTGGCCTTTCTCCACCTGCTGGCCTTGCTTCACTTTGACCTCCACCACCTTACCAGGCATGGGAGCTCCGATCTGTCCACGAACGTCTTTCAGGGCTTTGGGATGGAAATGCATCTCCTGGAGATACAAGGTGTGTGGAATAGTTTAGAACGGTTGCACAGAGCAAAACCTGAAGTCAGCTTTAGATTTCTGCTAATGTTTTTTATATGGCTGGCAGAGGTTGAATATGACTGGAAATGTTAGATTTTAAGCAAGGTTTGTTGAAGTGATGATGTTATTTAACGCTGATGTTGATTTCCCATTAAACCACAGCGATGACAGTTTTTATTAATATACAGTTTATATAAAATGTTTATAGTAACGGTAGGACCGACTTTTCTATTAAATCAAATTAATTACATGACACTCTGGTTAATTACATTCATCACAAATAAATATAAACATTTCATCAAGCATCTGTTTTTACTGAGAAAACCACCCAAATTAAGACTATTCCAAGACATAAAAGACTAAAAAGTGCCAATATATTGATTTTGACATATATAGAGATTCATATTTATACAGCCGTGTAAAAAATAAAGAGACCATTTCAAATACAATTTTCAGTTTTTCTGAATTCACTATTTATAGGAATGTGTTTAAGTAAAATGATCGTCTTTGTTTCATTCTGTAAACCACTTACAATATTTCTCCCGAATTTCAAAGAAAAATATTGTTTCTATTTGCAGAAAATTAAAACTGGAGAAACAGGTCAAAATAACAGAAAAGATCCACTGTATTTTTTCAGACCTCAAATACTTCATTTTTATCACAGTTTTCATGTGTCTTGTCATGCTGTCAGTCTTTCACACTGCTGTCGGATGACTTTATGTCACTCCTGAGGTTTGATTTTGTTGAAATTCAACAGATACTCGACTGGAATGGCCACAATACATCTAGAAATGCTCATTAAATGAAACTTAGAATGGTCTCTTAATTTTTTCTGCGGCTGTATAATATACATGTATATACAGTATGTAATATATATATACAATTCCTCAGTGGGAGCACAAAACTGTGGATTCGATTCCCAGGAAACACATATACAGTACTAATAAAATGTATATCTTAAATGTAAATGTACTGTAAGTCATCACTGGTCTTCAGTCCACAGAAATGCTTTTTATGCATTATACGAGGTGTCAGATATCTGTAGCTAGTACAGGTACTTCGGGACCGTTCAACACGTGTGTTTTTACATTTAAAGACAGCTAGACAGAATACAGAGGTCTCAAGACGCATTGTTAAAACTTTTGACTTTTATAAATGTGACATGGCATCTTAATAGGCAACGGTGTAGCGTTATGTTTATATATACCAACGATCAAAAAATAATGCGTCCTGTGTCTGCAGCTCCTTATTCATTCTGTGCTGTCTGCTGTAATTAAGCGTGGTCTGATAAATGCGTCGGGCCGAGTCTGGTCTGACTGCGGACTCGCAATGATTGAACGCATTCATTTTTTATCCCTTTTTTAAATCATTAACTAAACTAAATAAATTAAGTTGACCGCACTAATTAACAGCAATCAAACTGCAGCCAAGCTTCATTAACAGAACAAATGGCGTTCCGACTGTAATGAGGGACGGGGGAATACGGCTCGTTCTATCGCGACTCTCTCAATTCTTGGGGGACATGTGGTCATCCTATTTGTGTGAACATGCATGCAGACAAGATTCCCAGCTTTTGATAAAAACAAAACCACACACACGCACTCGCTTAGAAAATGAAAAAACGCACCTTCATGGCCACAGTGTCCTTGACCAGTACGGATCTGAGCTGACCGTTGAGCTCGAAGAAAACCTCTCTCTGACCGGCTTTATTAAGATCTCCCAGTGCCAGAGCCTTGATGTGTAGCGTCTTGCCCCGTTCCAGCTCCACCTGAGACACAGTAGAGCGGAAAAAAAAAACAGAATTGACGGTTAGAATGTATGAACATTTACAATAATGGATGACTGGCAGATGTGTGGCGTAGTTACAGCAGAATAAAATGTTGATGCTAGTTCTGTTTAATAAATAAAAGCGTGTTATTTATTGAAAAAGCTCCATTCCCACCTCAAACTCTTCAGCAATCTTGGGTCCGTCTAGGAAAAGTCTGGTATCGAGACAGTCTACAGGGCCGAATGTTTTAGTGAATTCTTTGAACTCCTGAAACACTTTGGGGTACATGGCTGCTGACATCACATCTTCTGGGGTGATTTCGTCCGCATAGGCTTCTCGCAGTTGCTTCTCCAAAGCTTGGAAATCCATAGAGGGAAGAGAGGCTCCGGGACGTCCCTCTACTCTGGGCAGAGACTTCAAAACCTGGCACAAACAAGAGGTACCCAAATATATTTAAACATACTGTATCTCCAAAAATATATCGGTGTCACATTATAGTTTCAAGCTGCAGTGCACATAAGCGGATGATGTAGGGAATATGCAATCCCCTAAAGCCCCAAACCTAATTTGAGAATATTTATAACTAATCATTACCAGCAGTAAGATTATTCTCTTCCTACAGCTTCATTTAAAGGCTGAAGAAATAGTCAAATTGATAGATTCAAGAATCAAATATGAGTAGCAAAGAATTATCTTTGTCACGGTATTGAAATACCGTATTTGTTGCTGGTCTGTTTTTAGGTTTAAAGGTAAAACAAGGAAAACACTCAACTGCTTCAATATACGTGAGATTTAAATAAAGACTGAAATTTCCAAGGTGAAGAAAATACTGGAATAATGATGCACAATATTAATGCTACAAGAAAACATGAAGAATGAGGCCAGTGCCACCATTGTTTGAATATGTTTGTTATGCAAAGCAGATGGCCTGTAATTCTGAGACATTCTAAATGAGCTGCGTTCTTGCATGCACAGGAAAACACAGGCATTGTTCCTCTGTGATGCGACACACATTTGTCAAGGAAACAACTGATCTTGCACAGGAATGGCTGCTGGGTAATTGGGACGTTGAAGACAATGGGATTTTCCCCCGCATGCATCTATGACAAACAACGTTAGTAAGAGACTGCGGGCGGACAGTGGGAAACCCTCTTAAAGAAAAAAAACTTCACTGAGACTGAGATCAACCAACAGAATCTCTTTAATGAGAGTGTTGGTCAATGATTATAATTTTGCTCACAACAGGGTTTTTTTTAATGTTTTAAAGTTTCATTCTCTCTCTTTTTCATTTCATCCCAATCTGACCATAATCAACCTTAAACTCTAAAAATCACTCGTTTTATCCCTAAACCTCAACCCTATTAGGGGTGTCAAAATATACCGGTATTGACAATAACCGTAACATTAAAACCCATGACTAGCTAAATCGTGTTAAAGGGGCAGTTCACCCAAAAATGAAAATTCTGTCATCATTTATGCACCCTCGAGTTGTTCCAAATCTGTATAAATGTCTTTGTTCTGATGAACACAGAGAAAGATATTTGGAAGAATGCTTGTAACCAAACAGTTCTTGGCAACCATTGACTACCATAGTAGGAAAAATAGCAATGGTAGTCAAAAGTGCCCCTGAACTGTTTGCTTTCCTACATTCTTCAAAATATCTTCTTTTACAAAGGAAATTTTCCTAATATGGTAGTCAATGGTGGCCAAGTACTGTTTAGTTACAAAGACATTTATACAGATTTGGAACAACTCGAGGGTTGGTAAATGATGACTGAATTTTCATTTTTGGGTGAACTGTCCCTTTAAGCGTCAACTCTAAGTCCTCCTCAGTAAACTGCTAATTTGCTGTAAAAATATTCAAATGATCATTTATACGGAAATGAATAATTAGTATTGTTAGATAAGTTTCATCTCTTCACTTTGCAATACAAATGCTCTATGCAGAGTGGGAGGTCGTACCTTTGACCTGAAGGGTTCAGGGAAGCCTCCGTGGGGGATGCCGATGTGCCCTTGCAGGAACTCCACCACGGAGAGAGGGAAAGACAGCTCATCCGCTTTCTCCTCCACCTCCGCCCGACTCAGAGAGTTCTGCACCATGAACTGCGCCAGATCGCCCACAATCTTAGAGGAGGGTGTTACCTGAAGGGAAGCCATGAGATAAGGGAGAATGAAAAGACACACTTGCTTAGACCTTCATCAATACATCTTAGCTCTCGGCCAGGCTTATCTGCCCTCAGGCTGCCCGGCCAATCCCAACTTAAAACGAGAGAAAAGATGGAACGCGGTGACGAAGAGCAACACGGCTTAGAGAGCAGATAACATTCACGATCACCCTCATCATCAGGACAAAAGAAAGGCGAATCTTGGAAAAGAAGAACACAGAGGATCTAATGAAATCCAGCGGTAACGTTTCGCTTGTTAAGTAGAGCGCCGCTCGGGCCCCAATATTGACAATATTAACATGGAGGGGACTCCGAGGAGGAACGAGAAGAGAAAAGCAGCTATCTCCCATCATTTAATTAAGCCCAGGGAAATGAAAAGCAGCAAGGCGAGACCAAACGCTAACAGACGCCTTTGATAGGAGAAGATCAGACTTGCCTCTCTGAAACACAACAGATAAGCTTTGCTTAAAGCTCTCCCGAGTTGATCTGTCTCGGGGCCGTGCGAGACGGGGACAGGATTATTTCTCGTCCTCCTCCTCCCGCGTTCTTTTTTGCCAGGTTATTTTTATTCAATTTCATCTGGAGATTGAGACGGTTGTAATGGAATGAGAGGAACGAGGAGGAGAGAGGAGAAACGAGAGGGAGAGCAATTAAATCCGTGATTCAGAGTGCAGCTCTCGGGTCCGCGGTGCTCATGATCTTGTGAGCGTGAGAGGATTTTGAGAATAAGGGTGAGTCCCTTCTGAGCGCAGTGGGTGATAATTAAGCTCTATTTAACCGAGGAGAACGCTGCATACCAACCATTCAAACTGTGCCGTCTATGACGGTCACGTGACACAATTTTGGCATATGAACCATCTAAAACGTTTATATTGGTGAAAGCCAGCACTTCTGCATGAATTTAAACATGTAAAATGTTATGTCATTCCAAACCTGCATGACGTTCTTCTGCAGAACGGAAAAAATTATATTTTGAAGCATGTTGGTAACCGAACAATATTGGGTCCCGTTGACTTTCACTGTATGCACAAAACCATACAGTGGGAATGCCACAAATTACATCTAGACTGTTTAATTCATGAAACACATTTCTCTCATTATACCAACCTAAATATGTATAAATAAAATGTATAAATATAACCATAAATATAGCTGGGAAATGATTTGAAATACTAACGTGTCAGTGGATTTTATGATGTTGATTACATCTTATAATAAAATTCTCAGATGACTTACAAAATTTTAAAAGCCATAAAGCTGTCTCTTAAGAAATGCTTTTTATTATTTGAAGAGTTGGAAGGTTTTCAAGCTAATTCATGCCAGAACCCTGTTTCAACTGAATTACTTATTTCCTATAATGAATCTATTCCACTACAAAATCAAAAAGCACTCCCTACCCCCAATTTGTAATTCAAGAGCCAAACAGTTCAAGTTTTATTTGATTAGTGTTACCAGTTTATATGTAGTTAATAAAACACCTAAATTTCGTGTGATCCAGAACTATATAAATAATATATATAGTTATTTCCTATTAACACCAGAGCGATACAATCTGTTCGGCAGAAAGACGTAACTTGTGCACCATTTGTACACAACAACTATAATCAGATATGAATATTTTGTATTATCGAAGTTCGTTTCTGTCCTAGAATCTGATTGGACGAGAGGTGTTTCAAGAGAAACACCAGAACAGTGCTGGGAAACTTAACTGTTTTGTATCACACCGCCACAGTAACTGCTGAATCGATACTCTGGCAAAGTTTGAATTAACAGACGTGTCATTAGACACAGTCACTGTATGTTACGAATGTGGATAATATCAGATTCATATCAGCAAGACAGGAAACAAACACTGTTTCATATTTAAAGGAGTGACTCAGAAGGCACGAGCATTTGACAACATCACGACTCAATCCTCAAGCGTGTGAGACAGAGTAAGCGAGGAAAAAGCGTAGATCTAATGGACTAAAAGGTTCGGTATCTCTGGCTTTACATCAAGGCTTGACTGAATACAACAAAGCACATCATTTCTAAACACACTCACTTTGATGAGGTCCCCGAGCAGCTTGTTGGCTTCTGCATACGCTTTCTTCACCTCCTTAAACTTGTTCCCCAGCCCCATGCTGTGTGCTTGGAAATGAAGGTTGGTGTACTGGCCACCAGGGATCTCATTCTCATAGACATCAGCATTCCCCGACTTCATGGTCGCTGTGCAGTCAAATGGAGCATAAAGGCCCCGGGTCACCTCCCAATACTCGCTGTAGTCAAAGACCTTCTCAAGAGAGATGCCTGAGAAACAGAAACAGAGAAAGAGATTTCATTTTAAGTTCAACTTTATTAATACAATTAATTTACATTAACACAAAGAAATAATTCACACTTTTTAAAAAACAATCCAAGTAAACTTTTTTGGCACTATACTTGCTGCCCCCTGCCCAAACAGTCCTTTTTGCAGTGCCAGATAAAATAAAAAAATATAAAAACCAACACATTTTCTTAACTGAATACTTACATCCAAAATAATCAATTGAATGAAAATGGAAATTCTTCACCCAAGGGCAAAAAAACAATTATTCAATAAACCAAAAAGATCACCCGAATGTGAGCACAGGGTAAGGAGACTGAAAATCGACTGAAAGCGACTCAGAGGAGAGAGAGGGAGTCATTTAGACAGACAGACAGACAGACAGACAGATAAGAAGTTAAATAGGATATAAATGTAGGCAGACAGACAGGAAGTTAAATGGATAGACAAAGACAAACTGACATATTGAGAGGTCAAAGGTCAGTAAAAAAAGGTATAGAAAGACCGATATAGGCCGACCGACAGAAAGACAGACAGAGAAACAGACAAACAGATCAACACAGAGAACGAGGGAAGGGGAGTCAGACAGACAGACAGACAGACACATAGACCAATACATAGACAGACCAACAGACAGGTAGTAAAAAAGGCAGATAGACAGATACATAGGCAGATAGATACATGACAGACAGACAGATAAATGACTGACTGAATGACAGAGAAACAGACAAACAGAGAGACAGACAGGGAGTATAAAAGACAGACAGATAGATATATACATACAGACATGCTCAAATTTGTTGGTACCCCTCCACAAAAAACGAAGAATGCACAATTTTCTCTGAAATAACTTAAGTAATTAGCATCACCCATTGTTTATTCCATATTTAATAGAAATCAGACTTTGCTTTTGATTTTTTATACAACATAATATTGTAAATAATAAAACAAATGAAAATTTGAAAATGATGGGACCCCTAACCTAATATTTTGTTGCACAACCTTTAGAGGCATTCACTGCAAGCAAACGTGAGACTTGAGACTTCTGCGCCTGTTAACAGGTAGTTTGGCCCACTCTTCCTGAGCAAACTGCTCCAGCGGTCTCAGGTTTGATGGGTGCCTTCTCCAGACTGCTAGTTTCAGCTCTTTCCATAGATGTTCCATAGGGTTCAGATCAGGACTCATGGAAGTCCACTTCAGAATAGTCCAATGGTTTGTTCTTATCCATTCTTGGATAATTTTAGCTGTGTGTTTTGGGTCATTATCCTGTTGGAGGACCCATGACCTGCGACTGAGACGGAGCTTTCTGACACTGGGCAGTACGTTTCGCTCCAGATTGCCTTGATAGTCTTGAGATTTCATTGTGCCCTGCACAGATTCAAGGCACCCTGTGCCAGATGCAGCAAAACAGCCCCAACACATAACCGAGCCTCCTCCATGTTTCACTGTAGGTATGGTGTTCACTTCTTTGAAAGCTTGAATTTTTCGTCTGTGAACATGGAGCTGATGTGACTTGCCAGAAAGCTCCAGTTTTGACTCATCTGTCCAAAGGACATTCTCCCAGAAGGATTGTGGCTTGTCAATATGATTTTTAGCAAATTCCAGTCTGGCTCTTTTATGTTTTTCTTCCTCCTGGGTCTTCTTCCATGGAGCCCACTTTTGCTCAAAAAGCGACGGATGGTGCGATCAGAAACTGACGTACCTTCACCTTGGAGTTCAGCTTGTATCTCTTTGGCAGTTATCCTTGGTTCTTTTTCTACCATTTGCACTATCCTTCTGTTCAATCTGGGGTGGATTTTCCTCTTGCGGCCGTGCCCAGGGAGGTTGGCTACAATTCCATGGACCTTAAACTTCTTAATAATATTTGCAACTGCGGTCACAGGAACATTGAGCTGCTTGGACATGGTCTTGTAGCCTTTACCGTTACCATGCTTGTAAAGTTCCGAGACGCAAGTACAGCGTGATGACGTCACGAACATACTAATTACCACGTAAAGCCACCTTGCACCATAGTGACGGGTAATAATAGATTATGACGGATTTTTTACTATCCTGTCAGTCAAAATAACGGACAATAAAAAAGTCTAGTGCAACCTCTGGTGTGTACGTGTGAAAATGCATGAGCTGCAGTCAGACAGAGAGGTGAGGAGCCTATAGGCCCGTCAGTTAAACAGAGTGGATGTAGCGCGGATGATGAGAGAAGATGAAAAGAATGATTGACAACTTTTTTGTGAATAATGTTAAGTTAAGGCCTGATCCGTCCGAAAATCATAACCAGTGCTCTGACACGGAGCCATCAACCTCCCAGGTTATGTCAAGCCCTGGTCCATTTATCTTGAGATGTTTTAAGTTTCAGTTCA
This sequence comes from Triplophysa rosa, assembly GCF_024868665.1. Lineage (NCBI taxonomy): Eukaryota > Metazoa > Chordata > Actinopteri > Cypriniformes > Nemacheilidae > Triplophysa > Triplophysa rosa. The sequence goes on from NC_079908.1 coordinate 10,870,947, forward strand.
GTGAAGCACTTTAAGCACCAACACTTTTTCAGTCAGTTACCTTTCTTGTAGAATTGTGCTTCAAATAAAGAACTTTATGTTGACCAGATTGTTAGCTAATCATTTACAAGTCAATTTTGTCTATATGGACAGCGATTAAAAAAAAAGTGAACTGGTAAAACTGCGGTGTAAAATGCGATGCGGTCGAAAATTTGGGTGCACCTAACTTTTGTGCTGGTGCACCTAAGAAAAAAGTTAGGCGCACCAGTGCAACCAGTGCAAAAAGTTAGTCTAGAGACCTGCTAAGGGGTACCAACAAATCTGTCCAGGCCAATTTAGAATATCTTTGTAGAATAAGCAATAATTCATCTCTTTCCAAAGATTTTTTGCTTTATTCTATGACATACCAAAGGCATGCAAGTATACATGATACAATAGCTTTTAATTTCATCACTCTTCAGGAGGAATGAAGCATTATTTCAATGAGTTGTAAGGGTACCAACAAATTTGAGCATGTCTGTAGATAGACAAATACATAGACAGACAGACAGACAAATACATGACAGATAGATAGATGGATAGATGGATAGATGGATAGATGGATAGATGGATAGATAGATAGATAGATAGATAGATAGATAGATAGATAGATAGATAGATAGATAGATAGATAGATAGATAGATAGATAGATAAACAGGAAGGGAGGGAGTGAGAGAGTCTACCAAGAAAAGTAAAAAAGCAATTCAACTATGACTACACGACATGAATATTTAATGGAAAATAATGATACATTGAGTGTCTTTAGCACTGACTAAGACTGTGCTGGCTAATCAGTCATTCTTCCAAAGCTTTTAATCAGTCCCCAAAAGCTCAGCACACAGGGACCTGTATGAGCTGGTGCGGAGCATAGATTGCTTCCTGCCACTCACGGCTTCATCATTTACCAGCAGCAGTCTTTCAATTAATCAATCAATGAGGCGCGCCACTCGCTACAGAGTTTACATGCTCATTTGACTCCCTCATCCCCACTAATTGCCCATCGCTGTGATAACAATAGCTTTTCTTTGCAAAAGATAACATGCACATAAACACACTTGAAGATGTGTGCTCACACGACCATTATACCAAAGACCAGCCGCAGGAATCACAACAACGCCCTCGTAAAACTCACTCACGAGCATTTTTCTTCTCCTGTTCACTTCCACCCTAACTACAGGCTATTAGGCACTATTGATGTTATGGCGTAAAAGCAGCGCGTCCGGCTCCCCCTCGTGCAGACCGATCTATCAGCACACGTCACTCAGCCCCTGCATTGATCTCCGGCCACATGACCTTTATGAAGATGAACTGGCTCGAGGAGAGAAAGAGTGAGAGACTATGGGAGGCAGAGGAACCCGAGCGGGAGAACGAGAGGTTGATGGAGTTAAGGAAAGAGGTGGCTCAGAAAATGACAAAGAGAGAAAGTTGAAGGAAAACCAGGAAGGTGACAGACTAATCTGTCTGTCTATCTATGCATTCATCTTTTTTATCTATTCCATTTATCTATCCTTATCTCCATCTATCCCTCCTTCCATCCCTCCATTCATTCCCCCTGCTATCTATCTCTCCATTGATCCATCTCTCCTTCTATCTATCTCCCCATCTCTCTGCCTTTCCATCTAGCCCTCCTTTCATCCCTCCATTCATTCCCCCAGCTATCTATCCATCTCTCCGTCTATCTATCTCCCCATCTATCCCTCCATTCATTCCCCCAGCTATCTATCCATCTCCCCATCTATCCCTCCTTCCATCCTCCATTCATTCCCCCAGCTATCTATCCATCTCTCCGTCTATCTATCTCCCCATCTATCCCTCCTTCCATCCATCCATCTCTCAGTCTATCTCTCCATCCATCCATCTCTATGTCTATCTATCCGTCTAGCTATCTATCCATCTCTCTGTCTATCTCTCCATCTATCCCTCTTCTCCTTCTATCTTTCTATCTATCCCTCTCTCTGTCTATCTATCTCCCCATCTCTCGTCTATCCATCTCCCCTTCTCTCAAGTCTATCTATCTCTCCATCTCTCAATCTCCCCATCTATCTCTCTTTCTGCCCTTATATCCCTCCCATTCATCCGTCCATCCATCCATCCATAATGGATCAAATAAAATATCGGTCTAAAAGAGAAAACAGGCACGCTGTTACTACATGTTTTACTAAAATAATTGTATTATTATTATTGTTATTTTATTTTATTTATACACATTTATTTATTTGTTTATTTATGGCAGCTGTACATGAGAATACATATCAGCTTTGCAGTGTAAATGCGAATGTATACAGTAACTGAAGAGACGCTTTCAAAAAATATCCATACAATACTTTCAATGAAGTCTGTACATTTGTAAGCAAAATGTGTCAAGTGTAAAAACAGAATCAATACAGTGCTGTTACAGTATGTAGAGTAAGCACCGTAACAAGTATCGAGCATGTGTCATATGTCCGTTCCTCCTCCCATCAACACACACACGGCACCTTGTTTACGAAAAACTACAAACAGGTGATTAATACTGAATGCTGCATATGGCTGCAATACGAGACTACAATAACATTTCCACAGGAATACTGACAGCCTCCAAACAATTCAATTACCTAGCCAACATCTCCTTGTGAGGAAACCCCTGAAACGCTGGCCTACAGGGGTATGGTAATCTTGAGGGGATGTATAAAGTGAATAAACAAAGCGCGAGCACGTCCTCTTCATGTGAACGCTGCAATGTGATTCACGCTGCCAAAATCACACGCCCACGTCATGTAGAGCTCGCGGGGAGGGGGGTTTCATATATACTGTATATGAATTATGGACTTCCACAGAAACAACAAGAAGAGCTTCTAGTATGTGACAGCCTGAGCTCACGATTCTGTATTTCATTACTTTTTTTAGTTTGCTTGCTTAACTTGCAAGCCTGAGGTATAACATTTTAATTGCTAGATTACACAGGCTGTATGTTATTAATAATGGCATGTAAGAGAGGCAGAGGAAATCAGAGGTAATTGTAAAAAAAATTACTCACAGATGACTACTACTGTAGCTGCTGTACAAATCTTACAAAACTTTTAATTTCAAGTCATATGTTTAAATGTCTGAAATTAGTTTTGTAGACCATAATATAATTGTCCACACATAGAAGTTTCTTTCATTACAGAACTAAAATTTGATTTATGTTTTTTAAATTGCATGAGTAATTAAATAAAGAAAAAGCAGCCAATAAGAGTCAAGGAAAGGTTGGAAATTCTTTAATCCTGTTTAAGAAGCACCTCAGGTTAAAACCTCAAGATCATAACTGTAAAATCTAGACAAAAAGTAACTACACTGAAGATGCTCAAATATAATACATGATGTATACATGTATAAACATATGAATTACATCATATTGTATTTAATCATATTTTATATCACATTATATTATATGTATTATCGCATATATAAATTTTGACATGTTGGGGATTTTTTTATTTTATTTTATAATGTGGAAAATTTCAATAGGGGAATTAGTGACCATAAACTTTTAACCGGTAGTATATGTTTTAACAGTAATAGTATCATGAATATATTAAAAAGGACTATAGGCAGTTTCAAAGCAACAACATAAACAAACGAACTGTGCATGCACGCTTTTGTGGCCCGAATTTAAATTCCGGTACACATCCGCAAAGAATAGAGTCCCTGTAAGATTATTACACTGAAAATGATTATGTGCCTCAGTAGATTTTATGAAAAGAAATTATTAAATGATGCTTAAATGATACTTAATAGAATTATGTTCCTGTTTTTAACAATAATAATAATTGAGTTAAAATAACGCAAGTCTTTTCAAATTTTGTTTGTTAAGATTTTAATTATTTTGTTTGATTAATTTTAATTGGTTTCATTTTAAAGTGGTTTTTAAAGTGTTTTTCAGTAAAAAGAAAGACTTCGGGTATTATTTTTAAGTTTGGGTTTTTTAAGTGGTTGTTCAGAAGAGCAGTGTTTGTGCCTAGGCTGAGGGAGGCACAATATTAGTCATAAAGTGTGTCATTTCACTTATTGAGCAGTAACTGTGCTAATGCCAGTACAGAGATCACCAGTCTCTTCTCACTTGACCCTCTATGTTGTAAAATTTTTTATATTTCAATATGAAAGTAAGTGAACTCTGAAGTTTATTTATTAAGTTTGACGTAGACATGTTTTTGTTCAACATAATTTCTTTTTGTTTACTTTAAGTAATATTTCCTTAATATTTTAACAAATACTAAATGTATTTAATAAGTAGAATTTACTTTATTCTGGTTAGTAAATTGTACTTGAATTATAGCAGTACATTTTACTTAAAATCCTCGTAACAATTTGCACAAATATTTTTTTAAGTTATAAAAAGTATTATAAATAAGTTATATATAAGTTATTTTTTCAGTGTAGTTAGCAAACAAACACAAAGTACAATTATATGGCCAGTGATAAATATTTATGGCAATCATTATTTTGTATAAGTTAAACGTGTCATTACTGTAACTGATGAAATAGTAGGGCTGTCACGATTATGAAATTTGGCTGACGATTAATTGTCTAGTAAATCATTGCGATTATGGCGATTAATTGTCTGTTTTAGAGCTTTGACATTTAATTCTCATACATTTTTTGATTCAGCTTTGAAACGATCATATTGTTTTGAATATAAGACTATGTTTTTTTTCTTGGAAATACATCGGAAAATATTGGTTTATCATACATTTAAGGTGTAGGCTTTTACCTGTCAATAATACAACCACCAAATACTTGTAAATTAAGTAAATTGATCAGGAGTGAATTGAAGCCACCATTAAAATGCTATCAGTCATAGAAAAGATTCTAGTCTGTTTTTTTTTCTCACTTACAAGACTACAATAAAATTTTACTTCTATGTTAATGAAATTTTGATAGACTGGTTTTCACACTGAGATTATCTTAAATAATATAAAATTGTACTGCAGGTTATTTTTATGGTATATGCTTTAGTTTTTATTGTGTTGTGGTGGTATATTTTACAAGTATTACTATGCTTTAGTTACAATAAATACACTTAAATATGTAATATGCAGGCACTACAGCTCCCCTAGTGTCTTCTATAGAGATGTGCAATAATTGCGATGATCTGAAACCATCTCGATGAGGCCAAACAATCGCGATGAGACGATTATTTAATAATCTTGACAGCCCTATGAAATAGAGAATCTTACAACTGCCCGGGTCTCTCCCGCTGTAATGTGCGAGATCTTCATGCCATTGGTCACTACAGCAGTGGGTGACTCAGTGACCCATGGACAGATGGTCTCCACACAGTGACCACATGCTCGGACCACAGACACACACACACCACTGTGAGTGGCCTAACAGGGCACGAGACTCATCAGCCGAGGTTAAGCATGAGCAGACACAGTAATGTCACCATTAAGGAAAGGTCAAGAGGTCATCCACCAACATCCAAATGATGTGTCCGCTCTGACCCCCGTCTCTACTCTTTCATTACCCTGCCATCATTTTTCTCTCCCTTCTCCTCTTCACACACCAGACTGTCCATTACCTCTCCAGCTCTGCGCTGTTTGCTTTTATTCTCCTCTTGCTGACTCTCAGTGACCTCATTCAGTTCTGGATTATGCAGGAGGGGAGAAATATGACGAGAGCTAAAGAGGGCAAGCATTTGAATGAAATGAGGCGCAGCGGTTACTGGTTACTAGTTACTAGTGCGCAATATTAAATACCATGAAGAGCATTTGGGTGCTGGTGAGCGAACAGCTGAGGGGCTGGAAGCAATTGTTCTCGTCCGCAGACACGAAAATAGCTATCTGCGGCAGAAGAATTGTTCCAGGTCATGTGCTGAAGAGAACACAGTGTGCATTTACATGAATTATGGGCGGTATCATGCAACATAAAGCAAACTGCGAAAATGAGGAACTCTTTTATATGCATAGAAAACAGTGAAAGACTAAACAACCAATTCATCACTCTTCACACCGTGTCCAAAACCGACGACAAGCAATTTGTCCATCCTCGCTGAACGTGAAAGTGTCAGCCAATCGGACCGCAGGACAATCACAGCCAAACATATTTGATGTTGAAAACACACATTATAATTTTGGACCACTGAGATTCCATAATTGGCAGGGCTAGAAAGACTTATTTTTAACCCGCTCTGTTGGGAGACCCAGTTTGATTGACAGCTCTCACCGGTATTGAGATTGGTGCCCTTGGTACACGCCACAATGGCACCCATGCTGGGTTGGGATGTCATCCCGGCCATTGAATCCACCGCCACATCCACGATGTCAGCCCCGGCCTCCGCGCACGCCAGCATGGCTGCCACTCCGGCCCCCGCGGTGTCGTGAGTGTGCACGTGGATGGGCACATCAGGGAATCTGTCCCTCAGCGCACCGACCAGCAAACGGCTGGAGTCGGGCTTCAGCAGACCAGCCATATCCTGCAGAGCAGAGAGAGGAACAGAAAGCAAGAGAAATCAGAAATAAACAGACACGGAGATGCATCACGTTTGATGTGTGGGTGGAGGTTGAGCGAGAAGGGCAGAGATGAAAGAGCGAGCGCGAGCCGAGGTTAACGAAACAAAGAAATGCCTCCCAAACATACAAAATAACTTCACCTTGATACAAAGGATGTGCGTTCCAGCTTTGACCAGCTCCTCTGCCAGTTTCAGATAGTAGTCCAAGGAGTATTTCTGCCTCGTGGGGTCAGAAACGTCGCCCGTGTACGAGATGGCCGCCTCCACCACTGCTCCTGCAGCTCCTGCCGCTTCCATTCCCAAGAGCATGTTAGGAAGATAGTTCAGCGAGTCAAAGACACGGAAGATGTCCATGCCGTTTTCTTTGGCCACCTCACAGAATCTGACAAAAACAACAATGAGTTACAAAGTATGCAGCCTTTACTTTTATAAGCGGCATTCATTTGTGTTAGCTTTAGTCTTTTACCTTATTTTAGCCAAAGTATCAAAGCCCATTAACATGTCAGCGGTTTGCTTATCAGCCTACAATTGATTCACGAATCTTGACCTGTTATATGGTAATGGACGTTTTCAATAGAAATTGGTGGCAGCTGTTTCAAGGAAGATCTGCCTCAGCAAAGCCGTTAAATGAGCAAGAACGCTCCCCAGCTCCACATCCTGCTATGAATTAAAACCCAACTAAATGGCGACTGGGGACACTCAGGCAAAATACAATGAATCACACAAGATTGTGAACCTTGTTCAATACAGGTTCTGTTTTGTTTTAAATACTGGAAGCCAGTGATTTATAACATTTGCTTTCATTAAGGGTTCCTGAACGCTTGCATTCTTCTGTAACGACACTTTATTCTCGCGCTGCAGCGTGACACCGACAGTAAATCAGCAGAATGTAATTACAGACTGTATATTCACGTGGCAACATGCAGTTAAAGTGCTTCTTCAAAAGTACCAAAAGAATCATTGAAGGAGCTACGCTTCAATTCCCTGCGATTCGCATCTGTAAAAAGACACTTGACAAGTTCATTCCGGCTGCGAACGGCACGTTATTTACTTGTAGACGGCGTTGTCAGGGTAGTTGGTGTATCCAACGGCGTTGGCACCTCGCAGAAGCATCTGAAAAGGAACGTTTGGCATCAGGGCCCTCAACTCCTGAAGCCTCTTCCAAGGACACTCGCACAGGAAACGCATTGCCACGTCAAACGTAGCGCCTGGAACAAAGCAGAAAAACAACAAATCAGAAAACCCAGCATGAGGGGAAAAGACAAGGAAATTTAAAAGAAGCATGGTTTGATTTTTCTTTCACTGTGACATTTTTTAAATCCAATGCATTAGCGTCGCTTTATTAAAGGGATAGTTTACCCAAAAATGAAATTTCTGTCATCATTTACTTTCTTCTGCAGGACACAAAAGAGGATATTTTGAAGAATGTTGGTAACCGAACAATCCATTCACTTCTATTGTATGGACATAAAACCAATGCAAGTCAATGGGTACTGCTGTTGTTCGGTTACCAACATTCTTCAAATGATCTTCTTTTATGTTTTGCGAAAGAAAGAAACTCTTACAGAGTAAATGATGACAGAATTTTCATTTTCAGGCGAACTATCCCTTTAAAGCAGAATTATGAGTGAATATTTCTGCATCGTAAGGCTGGGGCCAAGCCTTGGACCCTGGTATTACTATGTATTTTCACTCGTAATGATAAAAAATTGTGAGTCTGTGATAGGCTGGGTTAGTTTATAGAATGCAAGAGAGAGATTTATGCCAAAGAGCATGGGAGGAAGGAAAGAGAGGCAAAACGTGACAAGCACAGAAAATAGTGCGCAACTGGTATCACACCTCCCCAGTTTTCCACGCTGAATAGGTTGCTGAAGCTGTGAGACACAAACGGCGCGATGCGCTTGAGGTCGTGAGTGCGTACGCGAGTGGCCAAGAGGGACTGGTGGGCGTCTCTAAACGTGGTGTCCATGAGCAGCAGACCCCGGTGGGCACGCACCGCCTTCGCGAAACCATCTGGACCCTCTCTCAGCAACACATCCCTGAAACCTACTGGTGGCTCACCTGCACAAACACACGCAGAGCCAATTAACAATACAGACGTTATCACAAATACCACACTGAGAAGGAACAAAAAAGACGAACCGCTATTTTTTATCAGCACTGGCGTTCACGTAAACATACACCACAGTAGACATCTTAAAGAAACAGTTCTACAAAAATGAAAATGAATTAATTCGTTGACTCTTATACGACTCTTTCTTCTGTGGAACACATAAGAATATATTTTGAGAAATGTCTCAGTGGTTTTGTGTCCATACAATAGAAGTTAAATGGGGGCCAATGTTGTTCGGTTACCAACATTCTTCAAAAGATCTTCTTTTGTGTTCTGCAGAAGAAAGAAAGTCATACGGGTTTGGAATGACAACAGGGTGAATAAACGATGAGAAAACAATTATTGTCGAGTGAACTATCCCTTTAACAGACACATTACCCAGAAAGGACTGAGTAGTTTTTCCAGACGCAAGCAATTGATTTTTCTGCTCTTGGCACACATACTTAGTATTAGATTGTTTAGTATTAGTAAACAATCAAATCCTCACAGTGAATCAGAAAAAGGGACATGATTGTTTAATAAACACACACTTTAATATTTTCCCCTTTCAACATTGCCAATATAATCAGGGGTTACGGTGTGAATGGCCTATTTAAGGAATAAAAATACTCCACCACATGCCGTCTGCAGTGCATCAATGAAATATCACTGCAAAGGCAGATCACACAGAGTCTGTAAGTGTGAGAAACTGACAGTGTGTGAAAATATGAGATAAGTTAAGTGTGTGTGTAGCTTACCAAGAGGCACTGGTGGGATGACCGGATCGATGGGGGAAGGCTTAGCCTTGACAGGTATCGGAGTAGTCGGGCCATTCACCATAACATGACCTGAAGGATTAGCACATGCAATCAACACGTAAGTTGTCAAGACTGCTTCACATTCACCTCTGCTTTTTTAATACAAAGCGGACGAGTTAAGTCTCTGCAGCCCAAATTACTTCTTGACTTAAATGTCCTCTTGACTTGAATGTCTTCATAAGGAATGTTGAAAGAAATGTGACATTACCCTGATGGTACCTGACAAATGTGTTTAATCAAAGGCAACAGTTACAGTATGCTGTCAAACACACTTCTGTGTTTCACAGTTTATATTGACAGGCCATTTGTGCTGGAGAGCTTAATCAAGTGTGTTGTTTCTAAATTAACTAAATAACTAACTATTGTGTTAAAATGATAACCATGATAACTAAGTATTGTTCATTAAATCTTCTAATTTTGGGACTGAGGAGGTTAAATGTGTCCTCTTAAATTTCAAGTTGTATTAAATACATCTGTCCTAAATTAAAAACATTAGACCAGAGGATTTCAAACTGTGGTCCAGGGACCCCCATGGGGCCTCCAGAATGTTGAAAGGGGTCCCCAAAGAAATTCAGGAAAAAAGATAAAGCAAAACTTGTGAAAGTCTACTGCTTTTTTGCTACATGCATGGTTTCTAGAATTGTTTTATTTGTATCTTTCTAATGAGTTCTTATAGTTCCTTTTTTCACACTGAGTAAAAGTTGCTACAGTACATATTTTATCAATGTCTTCAAGGTCATATATATATAATAACTGTAGCCAGCTATTTAACACTATGTTGCCTTTATAATATCACATTTACTATTTATCTTACAAATAAAAAAATAAAAAAATGTTTCTTTACACATAAAAAATTATAGATGGATATGTAGTTTAAAAAGGGGGTGCCTGACCTTATTTGGGGGTCTTAGACATCATAAAGTTTGAAGACCCCTGCATTAGACCATATTTGCGCTGTTAATTAAATTTGTATCTCTAACTCGCTGCACAAATTGTCTGTAGTAACATTTGGCTTGGATTTAAAGTTCTCTGTGTATTAACTGTATTGAATTTAAATATCTCATAATGGGAACACTTCATCTTTTCTCTAATTTGATGACTAACAAGTTTAATTTTGCTTTACTTTGATCCGCCTGAATCATTCGGTTTAGTGAATCATGCATTGAATCATTCACTCATTAAAACGTTACCCAGGTAATGGAGCAGTTTCTGGGCTCGGTTCTGGCCTGGTTTGAGATTGAAGAGATCTTGGTTCTCATCGATGAACTGAGTGTCCACTGTCCCGTTCAGGAATTGATGATTACCCAACACATTCTGGAGAAAGGGGATGTTTGTCTATGGAAGAAAAGAAAAAAAACAAACCAACTTTTACCATTTAGTTACTCTTCAGAGAAGAAGACCAACCAAAGAAGGTGCTCACACGCTCACACACACACACACACACACTGCTGATGTGTTAATGGTCCTACACTGCACAGATAAGGGCTTTCGGTATCAAGTCCCAAAATCAATACCATTATCTAAACACTCGATACTACTTTCCATCACAATCAAACCCGTCATGCGAGCGCTTGCACGAACCGGGTTCAAGGCACACACGGTTTTCACGGTTACAGCACAAAGAAACACCTCTATATCCTGAGTTATACAGTGCATTCGAAATCATCCACAGCAAATGTACATGTGATCCCGCACTAAACAAAGACATTTCAAGAATCCCGGAGCATGACTGCCAATGCTGGGCTATGACAGCAGAAGCAGGAGGGAAGATAACTAGTGAGTTGGGGCACATGGAGACAGCAGATGTGAGGGACTAACAGAATCAGCAACGTGCTAATTGAAGTGTATAGTTTTAGCGCTTCGCATTGCTTAACTGCCACCTACATACATACACATCACACGTCGACTCCCCGTGGAGGGTTGAACAGAGACCCTAAGAGCAGAATAAGAGAAAGAGAAGGGGCAAGACTGGGGATGCGGAAGAAAACAAACCAACAGAGAGACCAAGTCCATCTTCACACTGAAGAGCTGAGGTTTGGAAAGACTCAGCTATAGTGTGCCAGCAATCTGACCTAGATTCTTCTGACTGCAGTATTAAAACGCAGCATTTTTCTTCTTTCAAAAACAGATTTCTTCATTCTGTCTCCCAAACACAAAGTACATCAACAAATTAATGGTATTAAACAACAAATTAAAATATGATCATTATTTTATACATTTTTATAAATTCTTTGATAAAACTTTAATTTTATAATTGTAATTATTTTATAGTTAGTTTATCATTTAAATTTTTATTCTTAAATATTGTTTACAGTATATACTAGATGCACCGATACTTAATTTCTCCACTAGCCGATTATTCAGAGTGATATCTGCCAATACTGACCAATACAGGAATTATTTTATACATTTTTATAAATTCTTTGATAAAACTTTAATTTTATAATTGTAATTATTTTATAGTTAGTTTATCATTTAAATTTTTATTCTTAAATATTGTTTACAGTGTATACTAGATGCACCGATACTTAATTTCTCCACTATACTGATAGCCGATTATTCAAGAGTGATATCTGCCGATACTGACCAATACAGGAATTATTTTATACATTTTTATAAATTCTTTGATAAAACTTAAATTTTATAATTGTAATTATTTTATAGTTAGTTTGCCGATACAAAATTTCTCCGCTGATACCGACAGCCGATTACTCAAAGTAATATCTGTCAATACCGACTTCGAATATCAAATTAATATTTCTTAACTTTCTGAATGTTATTAACTCATATAATGACTATTAATATTGAACATCAAACTGGTGGTGTGTTTATTAACATTTTCTATATTCAGAGCACAAATTTGTTGCATTTTCCTGTCCTCTTTTGATTGACAGGATATACAGTATATCGGTCTTGATCATTGGCTGGTTTTAAACTTTCGGCCGATAGCCAATAGTGTGAAAATGTTCTTTTATCGACCAATACCGATTACTGGCCGATATATCGGAGCATCTCTAGTATATAGTACTTTAAAGTGTTTCGGATTCTTGTTTAGGATAGCTGCGTTTTTACAGCTTTTGCTCAGTCTGGGCATTCTTTCAACCAACTTCATCCACCTGGGATGATATTTAAACGGTACTGATGGTGGTCCCACGTATGCTGGGAATTTGTTGGCCGTTTAGCTATTAGTTTCGTTATTCAGGCCAACTCCTAAGTAATCATTCTAGACTCATTAGTAATCTAATTAAAAGCTCATTTAAAGCATTGAGACATAAGCTTTTACATTGCATTACTTGCACAACTGTATATCATATGCATCCAGATTTAGTGAAAAATCATATTGGCCACTGGTATTGACAGACAACAAGTTTATTGGCTTTTGGCTGTGTCAACAAGGGGCTTTCAATAACACGATTTCACAACCACATCCTGACCTCACGTTCAATAGCGGAAACCCGAAGAGAATGCTGAGCAAGGCATGTGAGCGTGCACATAAACGCATAACAATAAAGGGTTTTCTCTTTGCTTGTAGAGAACATTTTTTCTGACTGCTGTGTTTGGACAGTGTCATTCAGAAGTGCACCAACGGATGTTGCTGCAAAAGATTTTGTGCCCACAAGCTTTTTGCAATGGCTAGATCAAGTTAAGGGCTAATGTGAGAAAAAGGAAGGTTAAACACGCAATGTGGAAGATTTAGCAGGATCTATTGACAGAAATGCAATATAATATACATAACTATGTCTTCAGAGGTGTATAAAGAGCTTACATAATGAAGCGTTATATTTTTATTACCTTAGAATGAGTTATTTCTATCTACCAACACCGTGGGTCCCCTTACATGGAATTCGCCATGTTGTTTCTATAGTAGCCCTAAACGTACAAACTGCTCTACAGAATTAAATATCTCATTCGGCAAAGAAGCGAAAACCTGACGACATCTTAGTTCTGTGTCAGCCACCATAGTGCTTCAAGGAGTGAGCTGTTGGTTGCAATTGAGCAACTACTGAGCTACTGTCGTACTCTTAAAAATTTAGTTAAGTTAGTGGCACCTTTACTTTTAGTTAGTTACACCCTAACGCTGAAAATGAGCCACAAATGTGTATAGCCAGACAGATGGAAGGCCAGATGGTGAAATCACTACGTTTGTCTCACAGATTTAACCAGTTTGACTAGCTCATCAGAGTTTGGTGCTTTAGCATCACTTCAATGACTTCTCTGTGTATCTGTCCATGGTGCTGAAATAACTCGGGAGTTTGAATCTACAAAAACAGTTCCAGTCACTTTATGGAGGTGTATGTATGCACATAAAGAATCATATGTATTGTATTATATTTATTATAATTAGGAATATTTACGTAAGCAAATATATTACTCATCCATTTCCAGTGTTGGAAACCTGATTTAACTGAACCGAGACCAACCATGAGCCTGCTCGCTTGCCAAATCTAGCTTTCAAAGTCTGATATGTCAGCTGCAGTAAGCTTTAGCAGACTCTGAGCCCACCGGTTCTGTGCTCCAAGTGTGTGGAGCGGGGCTAAAGCGGGCTGCTGGCGAGCTACTGGCGAGCTTGCATGTCGTCCGCTTAGCTGTGCTTGCATGTAGTCAGCCCTCTATATATAGCCCGGCATAGAGACTGTGACTCACGCTCACCTAAAATCACTGAGCCCAGGAAAACAACACGATTATGAGAATTAGAGAAAGAAATGGATCAGCCCAAGTTACACTTGTTCTTCTTTTCTCGTGTTCTTTGGACCTTTTTCTTTCTGGTTCAACTCTCCTAGCTTCATACTTCTCCACAGATAAAGACCTTGGTGTCACGCTTGACAGCCATTTGTCTTTAGAAAAATCACACTTTCAACGTTTCTAGAGCAGCATTCTTTGAACGCAGAAATATTGCCAAGGTATGAATCATGCTCTCGGTCTCTAATGCAGAAAGGCTAGTTCAAGCATTTATGACCTCAAGACTGGATTATCGTAATGCATTTTTGGCTAGGTGTCCTGCATTAAGCATACCTGTAAAACAAGCTTTAAGTGGTTCAAAATGCACCAGACAGACTTCCTACAGGACTGATGATATCAGCCCTATTTTATCATCGCTACATCAACTACCTGTTAAGTTTTCTATGAATTTCAAAATACAGCTACTTTCTATAAAGCTTTAAAGGAACAGTTCACCCCCAAAAAAAAAAAAAAATGGGGGGCAGTTGTGGCCTAATGGTTAGAGAGTCGGACACATGACCAGAAGGTTGCCGGTTCGATTCCCAGGGCCGGCGGGTAACAACTGAGGTGCCCTTGAGCAAGGCACCTTACCCCTACTTGCTCCCCGGGCGCTGTAGTGATAGCTGCCCACTGCTCCGGGGGTACGTGTGTTCACTACTCTCTGGATGGGTTAAATGCAGAGGTCACATTTCGTTGCCTTGTACATGTGCAATGACAATAAATTGAAATTGAATCTAAAAATGAAAATTCTATCATCATTTACACACCCTAGTTGTTCCAAATCTGTATAAATGTCTGTGTTCTGATAAACACAGCAAAAGATATTTGGGAGAATGTCTGTAACCAAACAGTTCTGGTCCATCATTAACAACCATAGTAGGAAAAATTGCTTTATAAATTTTCTTTGTTCTGTTGAACACAAAAGAAGATATTTTGAAGAATGTTGAAAAGTAAACAGTTCTGGGGCACATTTGACTAACATTGTAATTTTTCCTACTATGGTAGTCAATGGTTTCCAAGAACTGTTTGGTTACCAACATTTTTCAAAATATCTTCTTTTGTGTTCTGCTGAAGAAGGAAAGTCATACACGTTTGAATGACATGAGGGTTAGTAAATGATGAAAAAAAAATCATTTTTGGGTCAACTTACTTTGACTTTACCTTTAAGATGACAAAATGTCAGCCTATTGATATTCTCTAAAATTGTATTATTGTCTTAAGTTAACATATTGCTTTTTTATAATTTACTCAATAAACATATGCCATATAACTAGAAAATAGTTGGCGTATGTATAATGTGCACTCTGTGCCTGGCTGGCTGCTCTCGAGGTTTTCTCCTTGTCTATCTAAACCTCTTATGTATTTTTTCCTCGCCGTTATTGCCTTTGGCTTGCTCTCTGGGACTGCTAAGGCACTTTTTTTATGAAACTGCTCTGAAATGACATGCATTATGAATAGCGCTATATAAATAAAACTGACGTGACACTCATAAGGTTATTACACTAAGTCAAGAGAGAGCTTTCCTTAGAAATGCATTAAAATATAATGAGTGTGTCTACGAATGAAAATGATGTCTGAATAGTGGTTCATTAACAACAGACTGCATTCATATAAACTTAATAGGAATATTTATGTACCAGACCACCTTTTTACAATGTTTAAAAACCCATATAGTGCCTGTTTTCCCCGGCACAATGGCATAACGTATAATCATTCAGCATTTACATAGTGTAAAGTCTTGGACTTTGTGGTTCTTTGTGCTGCTGGACGGCAAACTACTCAGAGCCAAACGAGTGCCAGTGCTGCCCTGCTGTTAAAGACGAACTGTCAGGGGGACAGAGCTTTGGGCAATTTCTTCTTATATCCAAACCCGCACCCCAGTCAGCCAATTCACTTTTCTCATTTTTCTCGTTTTCCCCTCATACACAGAGCCAAGACTGCTTCAGGCTTTAACACTCTCCCCTCCCTCCCTTTCTCTCTCTCTCTCCCTCCCTCTCTTTCTAACATTCTCTCTCTTCCCTCCCTCCTGCTCACTCTGCCCTTGCTGTAGCAGACACATTGCAGTCGCACGCGCCTGCTCTCACAGACATCGACTTGCTCCCTGCATCAAAAGCAACAACTCAGACTCGTGGAGCACAGGAACACGGAGCGAAACGGTAAAAACAAGGCATTGATTGACCAGCTAATAAGCAACAACAGCGCGTGGTTATCTGAAGATTTTTGTGGCTGTAGGTGATGGTTTCCTACTTTAAGGGCTGGGCTTGCCGGGACCGTCTGTAGGAGTAAAACAAAAGAGCCCGTGTAGGAATTCTGTTATGAGGATGCCCATCGCATGCACACTTTGTGGAAACGGGATGTTGGAGAAAACCACAGATCTATAAGATGGACGCAGAATTTGGAAATCAGGTTGGTGGTCGTCATTCATCCCCTAAAGGTTTTTTAGGAAAAGCAGCAGTCTAAATAGAGGAGTAGAGAACCGATAACTCTAGACAGAAGGAAAACATTCAGAATGGATTAATCAGAGAGAAAACAACATGGACTGATCGAGCTAGAGAAGAGTATCATGCAGTGAAAATGAACGTATCGGAAAAACTCAAAGTCTATCTAGACAAGATTGTGCATATACACACTGTTCGTCTCTAATGCCACAGGGTCTGCTTGAAAGCAGGTCTAATTGGATTATTTGCTTTAATGCGCCAGTTTACAGGAAGAATCAATTAATTTAGGATCCTCAATAGCATAATACACAGGCATCAGCAAACACATAGGAATAATATACAATACGGTTTGCACAACAGAATTCAAGTTTGAATGGCATTTAAATGATGTGAGCTGTAAGAAAAAGAAACTGAAAATATAATAATTAAAATATCTGTTGCGTCTTTTGGCAGTTCTGTCAGAGATGAAGTGGATCGGAAAGCACTTCTTGAAGCACCTTTGCAGTTATATTAAAGATGCTTTCATTGGATTCTCAATGTGAAAATACTCTTTGCTACTAACTATGGAGAATCCTTTCGAGTGAACGTTTCAAAAGGCAGGATATAGAGACATGTAATGAATATTAAGAAAAAGCACACATATCTACTTCTTTTAAAGACTGAGGATTAAGAGGATGGAGCCGTGTGACTCAAGGCGGATAAAGGAACGGCACGGCAGTAATGATGTGACTGTCAGCAATTCATCCATTTGACATCTGATCCAGCATACAGAATCATGATTTGTGGTCATTAACAAATCGGAATAAAATCAAACAATCTGAAGACTCAACATTTCCACAGTGCATCACCCTGGATTTGTATCCAAAGTAATGAGGGAACTAACAGAGCAGATCACATACAAAAAAATCAAAAGGCTTGGAAACCATTTTACATCTTGATGAAACAGACACCACAGGTATGGAAAATGGCAGTGTGTGTACATGTTTGTCATTTTATTTTCCACTCCATGCTTCAAACTTAAGGCAGCTGGAAGCCCATGAGATCAGTCAATTGTTCCTGGGGTATTTACACTGTGTAATTCCAGATCGCAAACTGAGCCCAAACTCCCCAGGGAATCCACTTTTTACACGAGCTATTGAAGCAAATTTGAATACTGTTATTTATAGAATATATTTCCACTCTGGCCCATCTCATCTCCTTCATTATTTCCCTTACGCTCTCGTTCTCAAGACTCGCTTTGTGAGCGTGACACTGGAGCCATTATGAAAGGTTGAAATGAGCAGGCCGAAATCTCATAAGGCAACAATTAGACGCATGGAACATTTCAGCATAATGCAGTTTTGCAGTTGTTGATTGAGACTGATGGACTAATTAAACGCAGTCAAGCACTCGCGAATGTTCAGAGACTTTTGTGCGTTAGATACAGCAGAGCTTCAGTCACAGTTCTAAAAGCAATTAAACCTAATTTACACACTCATTGTGGCGTGGCGCTGTCTTCCGCTCACTTTTGTCCTTGAGCCAGTTGGTTTGTCCATTTCTGTCTGAGTGCGAGACAGAATAGACACGCATACTCGCACACATACAGACAGTCATGTATCAGGTTAATGGAGCAATCAGACCCCTGTTGAAAAGCAGAGAGCTGCAAGGAGAAGAACAAACAGAAGGACATAAGACTTGGGTAAATAGATACACTTTGTCTGATAACACAGCCACAACAACAGCCACATAATCTCACATCTGTGATGAGAAGACTGCCAAGGCATTCATCACATAGAATGTGACTGATCATTTTGGGGCTTGTCCCTGGCAGCCATATCGAGTCTCTCTCTCCCTCTCACAAAGTTTGAAGTTCTTAAATAACTTACATGATAAATGCTTTGAAATTCAAACAACTGTCTAAAGGTTCCAGATAGACCATTAATCTGAAGTACTGGACATCAGTAGCTTGGCTCAAGATGAGCTCCTCTGTGAATTGATACATTGCTAGATACGGCAAATTTACGCTGGATGAGTGAGTAGGCATAAGACAAAGTCTTTGCGGTAATTAATAGATAACTGCATTTGTGCTGAGGATCGGTGAACGGAAGAGCAGTTCCATAATTTAGAGAGACACTTTGGAGGCATCGGTGACAGAAAGTGCTTTAAGTTTGTACAGAGATAAAGCCACTAATGTTGTTTTCCTTGTGCAGGTCTGTGGACAACCTGGATTACCATGCCACGCACACCACCAGGAAGTCCAGCAAGAGGAACGGAAGTTTTGCAAGAACAGGACTCGAAATGGAGATATCCTTCATCAACTATTCCTGTCAGCACAATACGTGTCAACCCCATGCCACAATCAACAATCCTCTGGCTGGGCCTCATAGGCTTTGTACTGTTGAAAAGCGGACCAGGTGTATTGGCAGGCGAGACGTGGGGCATGGTGTCAATCTGCCCGATCCACTGCGTGTGTCGGAATTTATCCGAGTCTCTGAGCACATTGTGTGTGAATAAAGGTCTTCTTTTCGTGCCACCGAACATTGATCGCCGCACTGTGGAGCTCCGTCTTGCTGACAATTACATTGTGGAAGTGGGAGGTACCGACTTTGCCAATATGACAGGACTTGTCGACCTGACACTGTCACGTAACACCATCCATGCTCTAAAACCATTTGCCTTCTCTGATCTGGAGAGTTTGCGGTCGCTTCACCTGGACACCAACCGTCTCACTGTGGTGGGACCTCAGGATCTGACAGGTCTTGTTAACCTTCAACATCTCATCATCAACAACAACCAGCTAACCAACGTCTCAGCAGATGCTTTTGATGATTTCTTACTAACCTTGGAGGATCTGGATCTTTCCTACAACAATCTGCGCAGGGTTCCTTGGGAAGCTATTCAAAACATGGCTAGCCTGCACACCTTAAATTTGGACCACAACCTCATAGACCAAATTGCTGAGGGTTCCTTTGGCGAGCTCTTCAAACTCTCCCGACTGGATATGACCTCAAACAGATTACAGACTCTTCCTCCCGATCCGCTGTTTTCCAGATCCCAGATTGGGGTTGTCAGTCCAACACCATACAATTCCATCATCAGCCTTAACTTTGGGGGTAATCCCCTGCACTGCAACTGCGAGCTGTTGTGGCTGCGACGACTGATCCGTGAAGACGACATGGAGACATGTGCCACACCTGCTCATTTGGCAGGCCGCTACTTCTGGTCCATCCCAGAAGAAGAGTTTACCTGCGAGCCTCCACTAATCACCCGTAATACCAACAAGTTGTGGGTGCTGGAGGGTCAAAGGGCTACGCTTAAATGCAGAGCTATCGGTGACCCCGAGCCAGTCATTCATTGGGTGTCACCAGATGACCGTATAATGGCCAACTCAAGTCGCATTCGCTCGTACTACAACGGCACGTTGGATTTTCTAGTGACCCGTGCCAGGGATGACGGCACCTATACGTGCATCGCCATCAATGCTGCGGGGGAATCCACAGCTTTGGTGGATTTAAAGATCATCCCTCTGCCCCACCGAGGGAATGGCACAATATCCCTAATCAACCAGAGAGACCCTGGATCCTCTGATATTAGCAGTGGGCGGGGAGGGATTGATGGGGCAGGGAATGGTGTGGTGACTGTAAGGAACGTCACCGGGGGTAAGGCAGAATCTGGAGAGAAGGGAGGTGGCAGCAATGGAGGGAATGAGAACTTGGTTGGAGTTTTGGGTGTGACAACTAGTTCAGCCCAGATCCGCTGGAAAATGGGTAGATCCTCAACTCCTTTCTTGGTTTGGATGTACCAAATCCAGTACAACAGCACAGCAGACGATGCACTTGTTTACAGGTAGGGATGTTTCCTGATCTTAGTGTTGTGGCAGCACAACCTTTCTGACAAAAAACAATGTGTTGGTTTTCATCATTCAGAAAGAGCGAATGCATGTAAACATCACTGGCGCTCATGTTCATGGATTACAGGCCTTAGATATTGATGAAAAGATGAAAGCCAAAAGAAACAGACACAGACCCAAAGCAGATGGAAGATACAAGTTGAGCCATGAGGCTAAAAGAGATACAGTCAGCTATTTATAGCCAAACGGGAGTGAGGAAAACAGAGCAGTGGAGTGAGAGGAAGTCCTTCTGACTCTGGTTAAAATAAGATGGACCCTTTGAAGTAGCAAAACCTACACATTTGAGCATGGTGTCACAACGCATCAGGAAGAGTGAAATGGATCTAAATGGAAGGAGATCGGGCAGGACCCAAGAGTAGCTCTGTGGGAGCTTATACTGACTCCTGAGAATAGCACAGAGTAATTTAAAAAAATGGTGAACCTCTAAGTTTCACAAACGTTTGGTTTAAAGTTTGGTCAGGTTGCATTTAGACATACTAACAAGAGACAAAATAAAAAATCTTCTAAATATTTTATCTAATTTGTTCATTTGAATCTTGCAGTGTTATCTTTATCTCTTTGCCCTCAAAAACTCAAAAGGAAGCTCACAAAGGTTAGAACACAAGCTAAGACTAAGAGGCCTAACAAAAGAAATAAGGCATCCAAGGTATGTGATCTATAATGCATAGTAAAGGTGAGGGGAATTGTTTGTGTGACATGAAATGAAATATATAAATAGACCAAGGATGATGGGTTGAGGAGATATGGGGGTATGAGGGAAACCGAGGAAGCAGCAGTTGCTGAGCGATGGCAGGCTGAGAAATGGATGAGTGGGAGGCCAGGCATCTTCATAATGGACCCGTTACTACAGCTATTACCATCAACATGTAAGATTCTCTAAGTATAAACACAGAAAAACACCCAGGGTCAGAAGATACCATACAGTACTGCAAAATGACTGCCCACCTTTGATGCATTGCTAAAATGGTCTCAAGAATAGATACTTTTCCCAGATATTTCTGCACATCAGAAGAAATATTCAAGGTTCAATACAAGTTTGGCATCATTGACAACATTTGTGATACAATCAATTACAACATTAAACTATTTATTATAGGTCCTTTGTTTTGTTAAAAACATATTGTTACAGTAAGGTACTTGAAGCAAATGGGGCAATAAAGAAGTAAGTTAGGTAATGTTACTATACAGTTTTACAAGTATTATCATCATGCATCACCAGCATGCAAAGTAATATTTACTTTAACTGAAGAAAAAGCTGCACATTTCTTGCTTTAAAACCCTTAAACCGGAATGGTCTTGTTTAGTGCTATTGTCAGTATTTTACTGTAACCAGTTTTTGTGTAAGAACAGGAATGAGTCAAATTACTTTTCATATAATGCCACAACTTGCACTGAACCCTGTAACATTCCTTTAATTCAATTTAACTTTTACAAGACCGCCAAAAAATCTCCACCGTACATCTGGCCCCAACTTGTTTTATCCTAAATGTAAACCACATTCATTTTAAGCACATTTCTGAACACCCTAAAAAAATACAGCTATAAATATCATGTATGGGTCTCATCACTGCAGAACTTTAGAAAAGGTTTCCTTCACAATCATCCATATGATATTGAAATTTAATATTCAGATACGTATGCAAATGTCTCATTGATATGCAGTGACACACTGAGCCTCAAAACAGGAGAAGTACGTGAACGCAGTCTTTGATTCCTTAAATTGCTAATTTAATAACACTATACTGTAGTTCTTTTTACCGAGGCTAATACTCAAGGGAAGTCATTGTGTAGCAAATAAATAAATAAATGAGTGACGAATCTCACAAAAGACTGTAAAATCTAAAAGCACACATATTGAAAGCAGAGGAAAGGAGATTAGAAATTGTTCAAGGTCCTTTTCACATCAACCATCAATTACCTCTCGATGCAATGAATTAAGAGTCTCGAATCATGCGTCTAACCATCCAAAGCATTTTCATTATTGCCATTTATGCCAAAGCAAATCCAGAGGCCAATGCAGTCCAATTAAATAGGGCCATATAGACCTTTTTTCACCAGAGATGGCAGATATGATTATGTATAGACTAGTGTAGGCTGAGGTCCTTTAGCGTGTTTATTCTCTGTGCTTAATTACAAGAACAAATAATGCATTAAAATGTACACAATCAGTAGAAATCAGATTCGACAGTAGAAAAATACCTTGTTATGAAATTGTTTCATAATAAGGTATTTTTCTACTGTCTAAGCAAATCGAGCAGTACTGCCAGTCATCACAGCTGCAGAACCTAGGAAACGCATCTCACCAAATGAGTGCAGAAAGCTACATGAGAATTTGTGCAGTTTAAAATGATCAATAAAATATACTTGACAAATTATATTGAAAAGTTGCATCATGTTATTACTTAATGAACAGGATTTGTATTACACATACTATGTGACAGGATGATACTTGGCATGTATGTATAATGTAATCCAAGAGAAAAATGGGTTTTCTCAGCTAAACCTGGTAAAGTCACCTTTGGCTTGCTCACAGTTCATTAATATGAAGTTAAACTAGTGCCTTACAAATCTGCATGTGCATATTAAGATTAGCAAAGCTGTAAATCAAATTACAAGAGTAAAATAAAAATGTGCATGTGCAGAATAAGATTCATATGTGTAAATGCTCTAATAAAAGAGAGGCGGGTCTATGTGTTTCTTGTAACAAATCAAATCTGGTTGATCAGACTTGTTAAATAACAGATCGTGCTTCTTAAATTTTTTTTGCATTTAATGTCACTGTTTTCATAAATATAAAAATGACATTTAAAGGGATCTTCCACTCAAAAATTAAAATTCTGCTATGAATTACTTCCCCCAACTTCCATACCTGTATAAATGTCTTTGTTCTGTTGAACACAAGGAAAGCTATTTAGAAACATGTTAGCAACTGACAGTTCTGGGGCACCATTGACTACCATAGTAGAAAAAATTACAATGGCAGTCAAAAGTGCCCCCAAAAAATTCTTCTAAATGTTTTCCTTTGTGTTCAACAGAACAAAAAAATATACAATAACTGTTCCGACTATGGTAGTCAATGGTGCCCCAGAACTGTCAGCTGCTAACATTCTTCCAAATATCTTTCCTTTGTGTTCATCAGAACAAAGAAATTTATACAAGTTTAGAAGGACTTGAGGGTGAGTAATTCATGACAAAATGCTCATTTTTGGGTGGAGTATCCCTTTAAAAACATGCTTTTATAGTGTTGTTTTTCACATTTTACTCTGCACATGCACATCTTTATATTCAAACATTTAAAAATTACCTTACCCGCAACATCCTTCACACTTTTGCACATCTCACTCTGTACATACAAATATTTTAATACAAAGTCAATACTAATATACATAATTGAGACAGCTTTATCTTAAACATACTGTATGTTCGTTTCATTTCATTTAATCGTTTCACAAATCCCCTTCTATGCAGAAGATTGATTTCAGAATACAACTGCTTCATGCCCAACTTTATTTACTTGATATATATCTGACTGTTTTTTCTTGATGCACTCTTTACCCTATATTTCTCATTAACTTTCTTCTTTTTCTATTTGATGTCAGAATTCTGCCTCCAACTAGTAACAGTTTCCTGCTGAAAAACCTGGTGTCGGGAGCAGACTACAGTCTGTGCGTCTTGGCCATATTTGATGATGGCATCTCCTCCCTGGCTACAACAAAGGTGTTGGGTTGCATCCAGTTCAGCACTAAAGAGGATTACCCAGAATGCCGTTCTCTGCATGCTCACTTCCTGGGCGGCACGCTGACAGTGATGGTGGGTGGCGTGGTGGTGGTAACCCTTCTGGTCTTCACCGTGGCCATGATGGTTCGCCATCGCGTCTGCGGCGAGTGTCGAGATGATGCCAACAGGTCGGGCAAGTTTTTGCCAGCCAAAGGGGTGGATGTTTATGCCCAGACGAATGGAAACAACAGCATGATGATGGTGGCGCTGCCAAATAGAGTCTTGGCCCAAAGATCAAAAGCAACACAGGACAAAACCAAACACAAGTCTGGCTCGGCACCCAAACCAAAACAGAGCCCGGAGCCGCACCGCGGCCGGAGCGCGGACATGTGCGGTGGGGGCGAAGGTGCAGCGAGGGAAAAATGTACACCAGAGAACGAAAGATTGACACTCTACTACTCCCCGAGTAACACGCTTCCCCTACCGACACACAAGCGAACTGGTAGGCTCAAGTTACGAAAGTCTCCGGAGACAGAGGGAGACGTGGGGGGGCTGGGGGGCGAGCAAGTCTCTCTTTCACTGACACAGGATGGAGAGGAAGAACGAGACGGAGAGTCAGACTTGTGGAGGGCTCTGAAAACCAAACGAAGCTGCTCTTTCGATGTGGGTGAAATCACCACCACCACCTGCTCCGGCTACGCCAAGCGGTTGAGCGTCATCTGGACCCGTCGTAGCCAGTCGCTGCACGGCATGCTGGTCCACTGCGCCTCCACCACCAGCACGTCCAGCACGGGCAGCGAGCAGTACGGCCACGCTCTGACACAAAACTATCTACATGCCTTTGCTTCCAACCACTCCTCAAACTCCAACTGTAACTCGACTTCTAACTCGAACAGTAGCATGACTGTCAACCCAAGAGACCTGGAGGAAAGTGTGGTGTAGCCACATTCAGGGTCAAAGCGACCTATAAAAAGATAAAAAGGGACAAATGCGGTAACTCGAGAGAAAACAAACTATGAAAATGTGATTATCAGAGGAGACCAGGAGTCGATGTGGAGCGGTGCTCCTGACACAAAAGATTGGCTATTTAGTGATGACCGCCATTATTATAGCCACAACAAGGCTCGAAATCAATTTATGCGGGGACAAAGAATGACGAGTTGGATTTGTAGAAAAGAAAAGAAACGCAAGGACATGTTTGTTTTTTATGATGGGCTTAAGGCATGGGGGATTACAACCTAAAGCATCTGTTTCAACAAGATTAACGAACCAATTAATAAATGGTTGAATAAATCAGCTGCGACTTTATACTCGAGCAACACTATTTGAATGATAATGCCAAGCTGAAACAAGGGGGTAAATTTTACAAAAACAAAACCCAAAGAGGGAGTCCATTATTTGTCAAAATATGCTGCTGTGAACACATGTGGGCCCTCTGATGAGAGCACAGTATATAAATACGCTGTAAAGTGTCTTTTCAATTTTCTTGGTGGTTATGTTTTTCAATGAATATCAAAAAGATAGGGGAGGTATCTGAGCTACTTAACATTTCAGCACGTTAGCTAAATGGATGAATCATTTGTTCAAATGTCATTCAACAGTGGTCTCTGAATAGTCATTCTTGTTCTTGTCTGATCAGCCTTTTTTCAACATCATGAAGAATAAAAAACTGTTCTGTAAAACTGATATTCTGTATTGTGGAATGAGGCTGTAATGAGCTCAATCTTCTGATCGGTTAATTGCTTTTCAAAGTCCCAAAAGCCGTAAGACGTCCGCAATGCTTTGAACCGCAAGCTTCTGACAGCGTAGTGCACCTAAAGACCTGACGAAAATGTCAGATAGGATAATACGCACTAATGTGCTAATACGACTCCATTAAAGAAAATAAAACCAGCTTCGCTCGCTATGGTTAAGATTTAATTACAGATAACTTAAAATAAAAACAACAACAGCTAATCGGGAAGACCTCGGCAAGCGAGAGTTTAACTGCGTGTCATTTCCAGGGAAGATTTCTTCGCTTCTGTTGTGTGCGTGAGGTGCAAATATAGTTATGAGGGAGGCCAAGCCCACTGCAGAGCGGTTTATATAACAGCTGACAGAAGAGAGGGAGATGGAGATGAAAGAGGCAGGATGGAGGTGTGATGTGTGGACAAGAAAGACGACAGTGGTGCAGTTGGGGAAAGTATACTGCCTGCATCAATATTCAAGCTGGTGTGCCGTTTCAATGAATGACTATAATATTATATCTGAAATGCTCCCTAGAGCTTATAGAGGTTATAGTTATGTATAAATTGGTGCCAAATTACGGCATTAACAATATCTGCCTTGTATATGCTCTATAAAATGGCTAATTGATACTTTGCCGTATTGAAAACACCACAATTTGACGATACACTTATTGACATCTTTGAAAAAGCTCACTGAGATTTTCTCAATGCATCCTGGGATTTATTTATTTATGAAACACACATGCAGTGCTGTGTTGAAAACTGACTAAAGAAGGTATCTTATTACATATGTACATAATTTTGCTACCTACTGTCCAACTTTCACCTTCAGGAGTGCACATATGATGCTTTGAAATGCTGCAGATATAGGTGGTTCCCTAGAGGTTTGGAATAGATATGCTCATTCAGTACTATACAAGTTCTCCATTACATTCTCATTAATAATAATAAAACACTAGGGTGTAAATTGGACGTTTTGTCACGATCTGATCCGATATAATTTTGCTTATTTTTGCCATTACCTGGAAAGAATTGATTATTGGTGAAAATTGCAATGATTACGATCTGATTCAGGGGTAGATTGATCAATTCATGGATATTAAATATATGCCTATTTTACACAACCAGTGTAAGGAGAATTCAAGTGGGACTTAAATATGCTATGGAGGGATATATAAACGATTTTAAAATAAATATGGTGGATAAAAAAAATTTGGAAGCGAGGGTTTACAGATCACAATGCAAGCGGGAGAAGCCTCATGTTAGGGTTGTCACAATCGCAGATGACAACATCTAGGATCAACTTTTAATTGATTTACATTTAACCACTTTAATATGGAGAGACACTGAAATGTAGACCTTTATTTATGACCTACAATGTACATGCTGTGAGAACAGTTAGCTATTTAGGTTTGTATGTTAGCATGGACTCACTAACTTAACTAGTTTTAGCCAGAGATACTATACTGAAGCACAAGATGACATTAGCGATCTGCAGATGGAAACTATAACTTAGTGAAAGTATGACAACCAGAAAATAAATGTTTTTGTCTTCACTGGGATTGGAGTTGAATCGGGTTACTGCACCCACAATTTGCTCTTTTTGTTTGGGTTTCGGAAATTTAATAAAATAAATTCTATTCGTCATCCTCCCAGGACACCTGGAATTAGTACAATACGGTTGTATTTGTTGACATTAGTTAAAGCCACAATATGGAATAATTTTATGAAATACCCAAAAATCACTTGCACAGTGCGATATATTTCATGCAGTTGTGTACTTACATTATCCCAAATGTTCCCAAGAATGTGCAAATCCAGAGAAATTCCCATTTAAAATAATGGCCCATCCCTTGTCTCCCTTGTATTTGTCGCATATCAGTGACTTAATATCCGGAGCTCCGCACTACCCTCAGTTTCCGGTTGTAGAAACTACGGCAACACGCAAATGCGGAAGTGGTTATACAGCATCTGGGACGCAGCATCTGTTGTTCTGTTATTATGGATCACAATTACTCTTTGGTGAGTAAAGGAAACCCAAAAAAGCGTAAACGTAGGCCAAATGAGGCAAGCAGGTTTATGGACAAGATTAATATCGGTGTGGCGTTTTCTAAATGGAGAGAGCTTCGCGACCAACTTGGATTTGACAGAGACTCTGCTCTCGCATGTGTTTTAATAAACAGGTAAGCAATTTTTTTTTAATTGTACACGAAATACTCATGCACAGATTATTTGAATAGTTATGAATGCAGTTACTCTATGAAATAAAGTATATGTCGCACAAAAATATGTAGCCAGTAACATTACTTGTACATACTGTGGGTTTCGTTACAATTTACTTTTTAAACGACGACTGTATGACTGTTTGAAACAGGTAAAACTGTGTAGCATTACGCTACCAAATCAATTGATTAAGTCAAATATCAGTCGCGGGCTAACATAGCATTACATTCCACATTTCTTGCGATGACATAAAATAAAATAAATTCATTACCTCGTCCGTGAACATGATGGGCGATCTCCATACGCCTCTGGATGGTGAAAACAACATGTCCCATAATTCCACTCTCCTACATAACGTCATTTAGCTTCACCTTTTGTTGTTGTTTCGATAGTGCACCATCTAGCGGTCCAAATATTCCATATTGTGGCTTTAATGCATTAGCTAACATGAACTAACAACAAATAATACTGCAGTATTTATAATGTTAATTTCATCATTTATAAATGCATTTTTAAATCAAATGTTAATGTTAATTAATGCACAACTAACAAGAATAACTGTATTGACATTACCTAACATTATCAAATGTGACCCTGGATCGCAAAACCAGTCTTACACTGGGTTCACACCAAACGCGAATTAGCGTTTAGCGCGAGTAAATTACATACATAGTAAACGCAAACACGCATACAGAAGCAGTTGAAAGTACACGAAGGTTTAAAATATTTGTCATTTCCCATCACTCAGGCAAAAATTACAAACTTTTCCCACGAGTAATACAAAGAGCGTGGAACGCGATTGTTTGCGTTTGAACCCAGCATTAGGGGACGATCACATAGAACACGTTTTTCATGTTGGAAAATGCAAGGCGTGCCACGCTGCTCTTTTGTTTGACTCTTTGAAAAGAGCAGCGCGCAGCAGTTTATTTTATGTTGCTAGGTAACCACCTAAACAGCTGTCCTTGTCAGTCAAGGATTATAGAGCGAGCGCTCTAGTTGCTGAATCTTTAAAAAGGTACAAGTAGAGGGCGCTTGCTCTGACCTTGCTCTGTTAACCCGCGTCAGCCACGTTTCTCCTTCATCATTGCAGTCTCCGCACGTTTCAAGCAAATTTAAAGCAAGCTGTAAATTTCCGTCACCACATCGGAAGGCCCTGATTAACAACTTCAAAGGCGATTTCCTCAATATTTACGGTTTTAAACGGTTTTATCTCCGCCAGATATTGTAGCAAACATCAATAGAAAGCTTGTTTATAAATTAAAAAAAATTGACCCATAAGACCCATTAGACTGGTTTTGTCATCCAGGGTCACAAATGTTAATAATACTGTAAATATGCTGTAGAAGTATTGCTTATTGTTAGTTCATGTTAGTTAATGCATTTACTCATGTTAACCAACATAACCTTATTGTAAGGTGTTACATAATAGTTCAATGACTTTATAAATCTTACAGGCTTCTGTGCTAAAATATGAAAAAGGTATCAATATTTTACGCATATCATCGATATGTTGTATCGTTAGACATTGATCAATTCATCCATGCATATTGATGTATTGTTACGCCCCTAAAACACACTGTATAATAGATGGAAGAAAAAATCTAAATCGCCAAAAAGAGACCATCAGTAACGGCTAAAAAAAACCCCTGCTCATTACAAGCACTGTCACCATGTCTGAAATACACCATATGTCCACCCAGAAACATCACGCACTAATGCCACGCTCTCCTTTTCAGAGACTCTTTTGTTGCAGATTGTGAAAATTTCAGTCATGCTTTTTATTTCCAAAGCACCCCCCAGAGTGCATAAATGTCTTTACACAGTCTATGACGAGCGTGCAACCCAGAGTTCAGAAAACAGCGTGGGCAGTAAATGGAGGAGAGAGAACCTCATCCTTCTGACTGCCACAGGCAACACTCTGCCCCCTTTACCCAATTAAAACTTCCCGATTGGCACGTCGCTGGTTAGCACATCATGCATGCAGAAGGTGCAGTAGCAGTGATGCAGACAGAGGTGGCCTGTTCTCTCTCTGGCAGTGATGACTTCACTGCAGCTGCACCCACGGAGCTCTCCTCCTCCCTCTCTATCTAGCTATCATGAGAAAGAGAGCAAGAGTCTTGACAACAACCCAGCAGCACATAAAGTGCAGTCTAAGCAACTTTAATCCTTTGAGCTTCAAACTCAATCCGACCGAACCAAACACATGGCGGGTGACATCTGCGGTGCACAGCGAGCGAGTGCTTTCTCTAAATGGTCTCCAACACATACAAAGTTTGTAAAATAGCAGACGTATAGCTGATGTCACAAAGCTTTCGTATTGTACAGAAAGTAAAATGGAGTGCTTATGCCTATTTCAACATATTAGGACATACGGTACTGTGCAAAAGTCTCAGGACATTATCAACTTTGTTGTTTTAGCATGTTGTCATTTATTTTTCAGTCTATTTATTAAGCTACAGACAGAAAATGAGGGAAACAAAAACATTCTGAACAAAAAGGCTTTTTCAGACTAACACCGTGTCTACACTGGACGCGACACGACAAAAGACATTAGAAACGCATTAGAACCCATTATCATTTTCAATTTTGCCATGTAGACACGGTGTTAAGTCAGCGTTTTACACAGACTTCATCTTATTATATGGAGTTATTTTTAGAATACTTTTTGAATATATAAAGACACTATAATCTTTACACACAGGCTGGAAAAAGTCTAGCTACTAAAATAGCCAATTCCACAGGGATTAAAACAATCTTTCTGTAATTATTACTTTACTCCACCTCCTCGTGTAAAACTAATCCCCTCTGAATAGGGCTTAAAATAATGACCAGGTCATTGGAAATACTCCATACATTCATCTGGATCATGAAGGGGAATATCAACTCCCACATAACCAGACTTCCTCTCCCCCGCGGTCTGGTCTCCTCAAACTCCCAACACCAAGGACAGAAGAGAGAACACCGTCAAGTGTACATTTTGACTTGCTCACCCCCCTCTACGCCTGTACGTCATGATGTTCTCACTTTCCCTTTAATTTAAGTAGGGCGGAGAGATGTGATGGGGAGGTCACCTCTTTTTAAAGTGCACCACCTCTGTGACTTTTTTACCGCCCTTTCTTACATCCCCCTGCCAGCTATTATTGCCTATATATTGCCCCCAGCAAAGAATTACCCAGAAACCTCGGCCTGTTCTGCTTCATCACTTCTCCTCCTCTTATCAAAACGCACATCCTTTCCCGTCAGGACAGGGAGAGTGCGGGCGTCTGACAGGTGCTTTTCTGTTGGAGGTTGGAGCTGTCAGCCCCTTCCGCACCTCGCCGGTACCCCCGGGGTGCATACGCTCTCACTATTAGCAGCTCTCTCTTCATCAGTGGCAAGATTTCTCATTCACAACAGGTCTCGGCTGCCAGCGCCGCTAGCCAGGACTTTGAAAAGGCATTAAGTAATACCTCTAAGGTTGCAAGGTGCCGTGTTCCATTCATGCGGCCCCTTTGTTCCTATAGCTTTGATTCTGTTCTCCTATGAGCACCTGCTTTATTTTTAATAGAGTCGAGCGAGAGAGAACTAATAGCATACAGATTTTTGGATCCAAAGGGATATATGCACTCTCATCTAGTCGTATAACAACGTCTAGTTCACCGGTTTCCTACCGTGCACTTTTGTTTTCGAGGTAATACATCGCTTTCCTGTGAAGTGCAAAACATGTATTCTTGAATCTTTGGATCCCACGAATAAAAAGGGATTTTCATTTGTTTAAAGATTTACCTGAGACCATTCTACAGCATAAACGTTTGTGAGGGTGCAATGGTGTGATTATACCTCAAAAAAAAATCTGGTTTCAAGCATAAATGCAACCACTACAAATATTTGCCATGGGGATAATAAAAATAAACTACAATTAAATAAACTAGTATCTAGTATCACAATATTGCTTCAAGCACATTTATCTACTGTTAATAAATGTGATGCATTTAATATTTTACACAGCAATCGTCAAGTAAATTTATCCTGCATGCGTCAAGGATTAAAAATAAGGATAAAGACTTTTGCCGTGTATTTTTGCACTCCTGTTACCATAGAAATTTCTCAAGATGCACCAATAATAACCAACAACCCTGTGAAGCATCAGAACCTTCAAATCCCCATGGATTTTATTGAGGATTATAAGCAAAGGCACCCTGATATCAGCAACAGCGTTCTCACGGGAGAACCGTAGCATCTAGCTGGAGGCAAACAGCGCTTTCTAACAAGAACTCCTCTAGGTCGTCAAAAGGGCTTGTTTAGCAATAATGATGAGAGAAGACAACTTATCTCGAATACAACAGAACTACACGAACTCACAATCACCAACATGAACACATTGCAATGGGACAAACAATAGTGACCATAAAAACCTCACAGAGATCTCCGAAGCAGTCCATTCATCCGAGTAAAGCTAGATATCGATTCAGCAGCAGAAAGCCAAAACAGATGATAGTCACGTGCAGCTGTGGATATAGATCAGCTCTGCTCATGTGTGGCCGAAAGGAGTCACATTGCAGTCAAATGGCCGCAGAGCTGAAGAGTAATTCTGCTGCCAGGGCTGCCAATTTAACTCGTTAAGTTAGTTTGATTATTTAATTAAAAATAATGTGATAAAAAATGAATGCAATGAATCATTACTCGCTAATGTGCCAAGTTAAAAATGTCTGTCTGCATATTGTATATACACTGACCAACAGTTCTTGCAGTTACTGTAGTTGGAACACAAGAATGTGTCCTGTGTGAACGGACCAAAGCCTACCACAAACAAACTCAATTACTGTGGATAGTAAGCCAGTGATATGTTTATTATATGTGACCCATTCTGTGTAAACCAGGCTTAAAATCTGAGCATGAATGTTTGATTTTGACCATTAATTATATCTTTGACATGGCCTTACTCAGTCAATATTAAATGTATCAAAGACATATTCAGAAAATGTTCTTTACATTATGTATGACAGAGGTGTAAAGTACTTCAGTATTTTTACTTGAGTACATTTATCATTCATTATGTGTTTTTATTTTGAGAAAATTTTACCTCACTACATTATAACGCATATATTGTTAGTAGTTAGATAGATAGTTAGATAGTTTTTACTTAATTTCTACATTTTTTACAAAGTTACTTACTAAATTAGCCTTTCCATGCCATTTTCACTTTTTCACTTTCACACCAGAACTACTTCTATCTTTAAATAATTTCCCAATTAAAATGTTGTTCATTACAAAATGTGACCCTGCTTGTGAAAACCCAGCAAAAGTCTTTCATAAAATCATCCTACAGAATATACTGTGAAAATATAACAATATCTTCAATATTGACTGAATAATACCAAAATCTTAGTGAAATTAATGCTCGAAATTAATCTTTGATGCTTGTTATCTAATAATCAATTCGATTATGAGACTTTAGCCTGGGTTTTCACAGGGTCACAAATGTTTACATGCTGATCAATAATACTAATGCTAAATGTAGATAAAAACGTTATGGTTCATAAAATATCACAAATTTGGTTGAAATGTTGGAGACATATAGCGAACAGTAAACAGACTGACGGATACAAATGCTTTAATAGTTGCTGCATTTTGTTTACTGTTGTGTGTCCATTTATCTGCTCTGCGTGTCTGCACTAGTGTTATTAAAATTAGCACACGTCTGCTGCTCTTCATGCGGCGCGTCTTTGGTGGGAGAGAAGCAGCGCGCGCGGAGCTGAAAGGGTTAAAATTAAGCGCGTTTGGCGCTAGATAAAGATATTAGAGGGCATAGCGGCAAAAGATAAATTACAGAAATGTTCCCGAGAGTGCGTGTGATGTGATTCTCCGTTGTCTAGACGCGCGGCTCAATTTAAACAACCAAAATAGTCAAAAGTTTTAAATGTTTTTTTAGGCTATGTCTCGCGATCCGGATGGAACGAAGCAAAGGTCCGGATCCCGACCGCGGTCCGCCAATTGAGGATGACTGATATACAGTATTAATCAACAAACACTCATATTATAAAAATGTGTTATTTATTATAAAAATTTGTAATTTACTGAGATCAATTGAAATCTTTATTGCACTTGTAAAAACGATTTTTCCCAATGCCAAGTAAAGCTTCTTATAGATGTGAACCGGCAATAAAGAGCTGTTTGTTTTCTTTATACCAATGTATGGCTTGTACTAGAGAAGTACAGCTCTACTCTGATAGAAGGTGAAAAGACCATGATGACTGTGGAAGGACAAACACACTTCAGACTCGAGACCGTGGCCCTCCAGGGAGAACAGTATGGCATATCTGAGTTTGCGTCCTGATTCAATTTCACGTATTTACTTAAGAGTGAGACCGCTCTTCGCTTGTTCTTTTTCTTTCTCCATACCTCCTCCCCCTCTCCAGGGCCCTTAATCTCTGTCAGCGCCCATCACTCTTCCACTGCTGCCATCACGCAGAGGCGCTCTTCTCCAGCCTCGTATCTTCCGCTTGGCCTCCTGGCTCCTGACACGAGCTCAACTTCCTGACAGTGATGAACATATCTTGATATCATATAAAAGCAGGCGTCCCAGAGAAGAGACGGTACAAATAAAAAGTGAAAGCAGAAGCAGACGAACAAAAGCATTGGAAAACAGCATTAAAAGAACTAAATGTTTAGCGAACATGACTTCTTTTAGATCTGTGTGGAACTCTGTGTGTTCGGCAGGAGCTTTTGAAAGCCAGCAGGACGGTGCTGCAAAACATGAAACATCTAGAAGTTTATTTAAACACACTGAACTGTTAGCACCAGGGGCGTATCTTTGGCTCCAATTGTTTCTCTTGTGTTGATTTTCTTTACTGCAAGGAAACTGCCATCCTGCGGTTTCTAATTGAGGTTCCTTGCAAAAAACATATGTCTAGAACACCATCCACAACTATTCAAGCATTCTCTAATGGCCAACAACGCAGGGCAACCCAGGGTGGTACAAAGTGAAGTTGTCGGAGCATGAATGTATGTGTGCGTGTTTAATAGCAGCAGACTGTGTGGTCAGACTACAAACCTTACTTAAGTGTACTAGACATATGTATTATTTGATCCTCACAGCAAAAAGGTTTAGTCATTAGATCACATTTACACACCCACAGTAAAAGGGTTTTAAGTCACATTTATATAAGAAAAACCACCTTGAACAAAGGATGCTGAAACACGCTGCCTGCTCAAGAAAGATCGATTGAAGGGTGAACATAAAGAATCGTATTGCATGCACGTCTGTGCATTCGCATCTGCCTGGAATGGCCGAATATAAATAATGTTGAAGCACAGACTTGTATGTTGAGGGGGAAAAAGCAAACAACTGGAAAACTATGAAAAAAGCGAAGTAATTAAAAAACAGATTTCAATGCACAACCTTTTCCAGAGGACACTTCAGTCTTCTGCTGCATTTGTAAATTCTTTAACCTTCCTCTCACCTCAGGGGTAAATTCTTAATGGAAAGAAATCATTCCGTTTCTGTTTTGCAATTGTCCCCTTACACGGCAAACCACAACAGTAAGCACATTAACATGCCGTACTAGTACGCTGTCCTTGTACAAACTCTAACATGTGTGCTAACAAAGTGCAACGTGACAAGCTTTCATGTAAACCTGGTTAAAATCTGCCTGTTTTGATAAAATACTCAGTCAGTATTTTAAAGCACTGTCAAGTGGAGTAGAATGTAATGTTTTTTCACTAGCACAATTAGCAAACCACGGTAAAAGATGCTTTCAACGAAACGCTAATGTAATAACATTCCATCTACATGCTATCGGTAATAATAGTGATGAATGATGACAGTAGTAGGGCTGTCACGATTATGAAATTTGGCTGACGATTAATTGTCCAGTAAATCATTGCGATTATGACGATTAATTGTCTGTTTTAGGGCTTTGACATTTAATTCTCATACATTTTTTGATTCAGCTTTGAAACGACCATATTGTTCTGAATATAAATAAATACGCTTTTTTCTTGGAAATACATCGGAAAATATTTGTTTATCATATATTTAAGGTTTAGGCTTTTACCTGTCAATAATACAACCGCCAAATACTTGTAAATTAAGTAAATTGATCAGGAGTGAATTGAAGCCACCATTAAAATGCTATCAGTCATAGAAAAGATTCTAGTCTGTTCTTTTTTCTCACTTACAAGACTACAATAAAATTTTACTTCTATGTTAATGAAATTTTGATAGACTGGTTTTCACACTGAGATTATCTTAAATAATATAAAATTGTACTGCAGGTTATTTTTATGGTATATGCTTTAGTTTTTATTGTGTTGTGGTGGTACATTTTACAAGTATTACAATGCTTTAGTTACAATAAATACACTAAAATATGTAATATGCAGATGCACTACAGCTCCCCCTAGTGTCTTCTATAGAGATGTGCAATAATTGAGATGATCTGAAACCATCGCGATGAGGCCAAACAATCGCGATGGGATGATTATTTAATAATCGTGACAGCCCTAGACAGTAGTTGTTGTTTTGTTGATGGGCTGCTGCTGTAAACGCACTGTTGCTATGGTTACTCCCTCAGGCGAGCATGACTTCTCCCGAGCGTCTAGTTAGCACACTCGAACCTGTGATCTAACTTTTGGGATTAATAAGGCACAAACGGGTTTAAAATGGCTGTTGATATGTATTTATAAAAAACTAATTTAAGGCCCGGTTTCACAGACAAGGTTTAAGACTAGTCTCAGACTAAAATGAATGTGTGACCTGTCTTAACTGAATAAAACTTGCCCAGAAATATCTTAAAATATATCAGTGCCATTGTTTTGTGTCAAGATGCACACCAGTAATGTATTCTTCTAAGGTATTTTTATAAAAGCGGCATAAATATCTTAATCTAACCAAGGCATAGTCCTGGCTTAAACTAAACCGTGTCTGTGAAACCGGGCCTAAATGTTATTTAATGAAGTCGGATTATCATTATTTATTGGGTTGTTTAGAATATTTTGTGGTGTAATAACGGCTACATAATACATGTCACTACTAATACGCTAGTTGGTGTTCCAGAAAGAAAAATATCTCTGAGAAATTCTTCAAATAAATAAATTCAGTGTTTACTAAAAATGCTAAAACGTAAAAACATAAACATAAAAGGTACATAAACTTTCCAAACTTGTCTTGCCTAAAAAGGTAAATTAATTATTTGTTGCCAGTATTTAAATTAATCATGTATTAAATCATGAGCAGGCTAGTATAGACCACTTCGGATGATGTAAACAAATCTGGTTTAACACTGGTCCAGAATAACTTCTATGTTGCTCCACTACAGAAATGTTTGAAAAAAACTACAACCAACAGATTATTTATAATTGATTAATTTTATTATATACGTAAGATTTAAAATAATATTGAATAAATGAAAACTAAACTGAAACTGGAAGTGCTTCTGGACGAGTGTTTACATCTTGCAAAAAGGTCTATACAACCAGACAACTGCAAAACTGCAAAATCTGTCATGTTAAAAAACAAAGTAACGTTTTTCTAAGAATAATTAATATCATCTTATAGACTGCTTCACAAGATGTAAACAGTGGTCTAGAAGCATTTCTGGTTTCATTTTTAATTTCGTTAATTTTTTAAAAACCTTAGTATATACACATAGTAAAATCTTAAAAATATTCTTTTAACATTTTGATTTGGTTATAAATGTTATTCTGGTTGTATTTTGTTCAAATGTTTTTGTAGTGTTAAAAAACCGAAACAGTTCTTCTGGACCAGTGTTGGGCCACCTTAGTTTACATCAAATATTTACAAATTTAATACAATTTATCCAAAGAACCTTATTCTGAAGAACTTTTGTGTGAAATGGGCCTCATGTGACTGTCTCGGCAAAGCTGTAAATCGGTTTTGATAAAAAATAAAAAGCTTTAGCTAAATGCAAATTAGCAATTAGCAGTTGTTTCTTCCTCATTGCTGATGTACAACACATCCTTGCAGTTCTGATCCAGACCGTTAAAGTGCGCCAAGAGCAAACCCAAAGAGTCAGAGAGTCGCTGGTTTCCCTGTTCTACTTCTGTGAACGGTTGTCTTAACCATGCTGCATTATTTGAACAGTTAATTAAATGTGGTGGTGGCGGTTCTTGATAAATTGGCTATTTGAGGATGCCTAATAAAAACAAGGGAGCTCTCCAGCCCGAAAGGAGAAGGGCTGCCTCCCCCCGCTGGGTGCAACATCGCAGGTGTGCGAGTCAGAAGGAGAGAGTGAGCAATAAAAAAATAAAAAGGTAGAGGGAATATGTGTAAAAGAGCGCATTAATGCTGTGAAGACGAAAGAGGGAAATTAATCAAATGTGGAGGGGAGAGGGAGCCTGTAAATTAAGACAGCGGGAGAGGTTTGAACTTAACGCGTATCCTGGAGCGTCTTCATCAGTCTTCATTAAAAACAGGTGGGCCACAACACTGAGCAAAGCTCTGGCCATGACGCCCGGCAGCTCAATGTGATTCTCAGAATGCAGCCTACTGCTTCCGTGACCGCTTTTCTCTGTCACACTTGGGAATTAGGCCTACGGGGCAAATGAGGACTTGATATGTGAGGACCTGTAGCACGGCTACGACAGGAGTGTCGGTGAAACTTGGAAGGTGAGGGGAGGCGGAAAGAGAAATATAGGGGTGGAATGACTAAGTGAGTGGAAGGTAATTTTCTAAGACGTTCTGACTCAAACTTTACTTTATTTTTGAGGTAGAAACCCAATTGAGTGGACAGCAGAAAGTGGTAAGGAAATTAATCATCCTTAAAGGTATTTAAAGTCTAGGAGTAATCTTTTTAACACTTTTTGAGAACAAGGAGGAGATTACATGAAGCGAGAGAAAATATGCTAGGTGGAAAAACGGTGCAGTTGAAAACAATGCATTAAGCTTCCCCGTTGACCACACTTCAAAACTTCAATGCTTAGCTGTGCTTAGATACTTCTGTTCCATTTCACACCGCATGTCTAAAAACACAACACAGCAGGCTGAATGCATAGCAAACATCACAGAATCTCATAAGATGTATACATATACAGTAGACATAAAATATATACAGAGGAACTGACCATCAGATGATTTCAAACGGTGTTAAAAATGCTCCTGAGATAATGCCAAACTCATTAGAATACATAGCAAGTGAAGTATTGAGTATATACACAAGTCGGTAAGTCACAAGTATGACATAAATCAACGTGGCATGTTTTCTGTAATTATATATAGAATGTTGGTAACCGAACAACGGCGGTCCCCATTGACTTGCATTGGTTTTGTGTCCAAACAATAGAAGTCAATGTGTGCCGTTCTTGTTCGTTTGCCAACATTCTTCCAAATATCTTCATTTGTGTCCTGCACAAGAAAGAAAGTCACACAGATTTGAAATGACAAGAGGGTCAGTAAATAACGGCAGAAGATTTCTGGGTGAATTCTTAACCCTCCAGTCACAACCGAACAACAAGATATTCTCCTAACAGCCTGTAAAACAAATGTCTAAAGCTACTTACAGGAAAGCTCCTTCCCTTATGGTTAAGGTTAACGCATTAATT
Source organism: Triplophysa rosa (assembly GCF_024868665.1). NCBI lineage: Eukaryota > Metazoa > Chordata > Actinopteri > Cypriniformes > Nemacheilidae > Triplophysa > Triplophysa rosa. The sequence goes on from NC_079908.1 coordinate 10,910,602, forward strand.
TCATTCCCGCTGATGAAATGCATCTCTCCCTGACAACTTCTCCCATCCGTCCCTCCCTTTCACTAAACCAGCACATGGGAATGCAGTACGGTTTGCAACTTTTAACCAACAGCACCATTAGTGGCATTACTCAGACTCTGATCACATTATGCTGATAAAATACCACATTACTGTCTATGGGCTGACGTGACTCATCCGCCGCGTTCTTATTTCTGTGTGGGAGACATAAAAAAAATGTAAATGTTTTTAGCTCCGGCGGACTACCGATCTGATCAGAGCTTCAGATGGTTGCTTGCATGATGGGTGACAAGACCGAGAAGTGCCTGGTGCTCAGATGCGTTTCAAAGAAAACAGCACATTTAACAAGGATATAGGAAATCTATAGATTCCCTCGCAGTTTAAAACGCTTCCAGTCTGATTGATTTCTCTCTCGCTGTCATTGGTGCTTTACCTCAAAACAACTTGTTTTTCAGCATTTGATGCATTAGCATTCATTAACTAAAGCATTTTCTTGGAAAACTAACTTGACCAGTACACTTTAATAATGATGGCACAGCACAAGCCCGGTTTAGTTTCCCCATGACCTTCAAAAGCACATCTGAAGCAATTTTCTGCACTGCTCTGGGTGATTTTCGGGCTTACCTTGACCCCCCGGACACGGAACTCCGCTAATGCTCTGCTCATTTTAGCAGAGGCAGCTGGCAGGTCTTTTCCACTGGCGATCACTTTAACCAGTAGAGAGTCGTAATGAGGGGAAATGACAGCGCCCTGGAAGGCAGAGGCGCTGTCCAGCCTGATTCCCATGCCCTCTCCACTGCGGAAGACCTGCCAAGAGAAAAGACGAAGACGATCAGAATATAGATTAGACTCATGGTGTTTTGTTTCACTGACTTTAATTAGCAAAGATATTTTATTAACAAACATGACACTGTGGCTTATTAGTGTAGATGCCAGTGGCGGAGGTAGGGGTGGGCTAAAGCCCCAAATCTTATCTGTAAAGCACTGAATGTTTTTATCACCATGTCTTGTATGAATCACTTAGGAGTCGTCCACATTTCATGTCTTTTGTGCGTGCAAGTGTGTTACTCTAAATGTAGATGTGCAGCAAGCGCTGAAATAGAGAGGGGTATTCTGAAACATGTATGGATGTCTCTGAGCTAAACCTCGGATATCCACCGCCCCTGTTAGATGCATGTGTCACACTATCGCCAACGTAAATGTCTTTTGTTGACTAAAATTATAAGCTTCAGTAAAAGACAAAAACATGAAAAACAAAGAAAAATGTATATCATTAGCAATTATATTGTATATGTTATATATTATAAATATATTATAATTTAACTTTCCCAGCATTTCCACTAAACTTGTGAAAATGGAGCCCAGAATATTTTCTTCTATGAATTTATAAACATAAAATATATTAAATAAAAGCTTTATAGAGCTTTAAAGTGCTTTAAAAACATGTATTCTCTCTTCATTTGTTTTTGATCACCTCTTGAATGTCTAAACATGGATGGAGTATTTGCTTCTGTACTCATTCAGAAGACAGGTAACAACGTCCACTACAGTATAACAGTAAAACCACAGATTTTCAGAAATTTCCATCAATGGCATTAAAGAGTTCATACATATACACAGGTCTACACACTTCTCTGAAAACACTATCCAAATGTTGAGTAAACAAACAAAAGGGTTGGACATGTTAAAATGTATAAGTGCCACAAACAGACGTATGGGTAAACGGGTCAAACTGGCTGTTGACTTCTTTGAAATACAGTACGATTTCAGAATCTCAGAACATGTTTTGAATTTGAAAATGGTGTCAATGTAGTGTTAAAGGTGTCATTGAGCGATTTAGCAAAACAGCTCTTCATCGACACGGGAGGCAGCCCTCAGTCGCTTACGCAGAAGGTTAAATAAAAAACAACCATTTCAAATCTAACATTTCTCAGAGAGCTACCCCTTGAACTCCAAAAACATCCATCGCGCAAAAACAGAGCAACCATCGAGCACCTCAGAGACGTGAGCAGAAAAACAGAACAAAATTGAGGTAAAAACTCTGACACGCACACAAAAACACTTGTGTGGCAGCCAACTGGCAGCAACCATTTACTGTCGCAATTGTGCTCGCATCTCAGCCTCTGGCATCCACATTACAATCATCAGCACAGTGATGCGGAGACGCGGGCAGCGAGAGTGCTGTTGAAGGTGTTACATCCAGCGATATAATGATGGCAAGAAACAAACAGAAATGGGAAAAAGCAGGGGCCTTGGATTCATTACAGATGCGCTCTGGGTAATTCCTAAGATTGCTCGACGTTGATCGCGCTGTCGTTTGCGACACAAGACGTGCTAATGAACGGCAAAATCGCCCGAGATTTTACAAGCATCGCCATGGCAATCCAACAGAGTAATTTCATTTCACTCAAATTGATTGAAAATTTGATTTGATGCTGTTAATGGCCTCAGCCACCCGGAGAGACGAGCGTCAGAGAGAGAAGATGCTATTTCGCCGCAATTTACACTTGAATGCGTGTGTTTAGAGAATGACTGCAAATAAAGTTCTTTTTTGATGAGCTTTGTTTTGAACTGTTGTTTATTTTAATTACAGATTTAAAAAATAAACAAAAGATATATCCTGATATACTGTATACTCAATGTCTTCATCCCGACACCTTCTCTTTATAATAAATAATTTCAAGTTTTCATAAATATCAGCTTATGTCGATAAAAAGTGTGGAAACTTATATAATAATGTGGAAATAAATAATAAAATAAAAATCAATAACATCTTTAATTACGTTTTTTTATTAAATAAATGTCTCATTTTCACCAACATTTTTTTTTTACTTTAATTAAAAACTGTGGCAGGTAAAACCAGATGACATGCTTTGTTCCCTGTCTTAAAAATCACTGCATCCTATCTCTATACAACAAGCTCCACGCTGATCCGTCCAGCTAGGCTTAGACATGCGAAGGCAAAATGAGACCGGACAGCTTTAACAACGATCCAAAGCTTTTCATCATCTGATAGATGCTTTAGGACAGGATTTCTGCCGAAACGCTACTGATCTGGGTCACAGCAAGACTTCTGCAGGAAATGAGTCTCACAAAGACATCAGAAGAGGAAGCAGAGACAGCCAGCGCTCTGCATGGGTCAGTTTTATTCTCACTCTCTCGCTCTCACTTTTTTGTGCCGTTTGTAATTAAGAAGCTCAGGAGCGTGGCTGAAAGAACGCTGAAATTGCATGATGCATGGCTTCCTCACCCAGGGGCTTGGAGTCTCAAATGAGAGCTTAAATACAATTACAGACCTTTACCTGCCACGCTGAGAGCAGAGAGTTTTATTAGAGTTGCTTTCTGAAACTCCAAGGCATATAAACAATGAAGACATTGCGAGAGGGAGAGAGAGAGAGAGAGAGATTAAGGTAAGGGAGAGTATTTCAGAGGTGGCAGGATAGGGATGGTAATAGATGGAAAGATATCCCACAGTTTCTGAGCTCCTAGCAACTCTGCATGCTCTAACAGGCAGAAAACCATCACAGCAACCCAGCAGAGAGATGAGCGAGAAACGTTCACGCGATTGTTTTATCTCGGAGGGAATGTGATATTTGATGCACGGAGGATCGGGTCTTCGAGCGTGTCAACCTAATCACACTTATTCCTTAGGCCTGATTTTATTCGAAATGTTGTCTTATCTATGAAAGGATGCGTGATAAGTGGTTTAGTGTGGCACATCTCAAAATCTTCTGGGTCTTCTAGGTAGTAGGGATGAAAACACAGATTGTAGTTTATGACAAACAAATGCAAAACAAAAAAAAGTTTACATACAATACATACTAAACGAAAGCATGGCTAAAAGAATATATTGTGACGTTTTACAGAAACCAGATTTGAATACACATACAATCACAGTTTTAAGTTTTACACAAAGTACTGCTCTCCCTATGGTCAGCCCATTTCTGCAGTCTAGTATAACTGCTGAAGTCGACTTTGAGTGGCAGACTGCTGAGAAGAGAAGTCAGACACAAGCCTATAGGACCTGGAGAAAGGTCACGGAGACAAAAATCTATAAGGGTAAATGCGGAGATCTGCTGAGGTGTTTTTGTGTGCCAGGGTGCAGTGACATTTTCTACATTACGATAATGCTGCAGGCTGCTGTTCATCATTGTACATGTGTTTGTGTTGTGTGAGGATATATATATACAGTATATATATACACACACACATCCCCACAGACCTAAGGTGTGAGGCGACATGATCTGAAGCATCATGGGACATGCGCATATAAAAAACAGGGTGAAATTTGCGCAGTGAGCCGTGCGAGTTACAGCGACTGTGCAAACTCAAAATGGCCACTTGCCAATCTTGCCCATCTCCTCTTTCCCTCGTGTTTGTACAACAGTTCCCTTCGCTGTTAAGTAGGTCACATCACCTCCCCTGTTTCCCCAGCAGCTTCAGATCTGTTTACCCAGAGTCTATGTTAGCATTTCCATTGCACTGGATTTGACCTGCCCATGTCTGTCCCACAGTCTGCCCAGCATCCCAATACAAGCCAAACACAAATTGTGGCAGGGCAGCCTGGAGGGGTAAAAGATCTGCAACTGTTATGCAGTACACCTATATGTGGCCCCCTTACAGCGTTATGAACCAATTATTTTAAGGTTAAATTTGCCAATTTAATAATGCATGGAATAAAGACTATGTAGCTGTTGTCCTTCCAAAACTCCATATTTCATGATTTTTTGCCATAAATCATTATTATTAGTGATCCTTTACGTTTGTCACTTGGTTTTGTAAATATCTAACCGATAAAAAGTGATAAAAATACGGTAACACTTTACAATAAAGTGCTATTTGTTAGCAATAAGTTAATGCAGGGGTTCTCAAAGTAGGGGTCCGGACCCCCCGGGGGGGTTGCAAGACAATTTCCAGAAATCATTTTTGAATTATTAGGAATAGCGTATTTAGTCAATAAGTGTAACAAAACTTAAAAATATTAGTTAAGTTAAAAACAAAACCAAGCAAAAAAATCCATCAGCCTTTGGAATTTCCTCCCCCTTGATCGTGACCCCTAAGGTGATTACGTCACATTAGCAACGGCATTAGGTTAGGTGCAGCGAGTCAATTTACAGCACCACGTTAAACATTCCCATATGTGCACACAGATTATTTTTCAGGCTTTAAGTTTAGGATATTTTTATTTGGTCAAAATTAACCAACGTTTCATTTCAACAAAGACAACGCAGGGAGGCCAGCGGAGGAGGACGGAGAAGCGCTGCAGTCAGAGCGGCTATCGTCCTAAGGTAGGCTATGAAAAGAGGCCGGCGTTTGCATAAAGTGGACATCTATCAGCACTAGAATCAGTTTGATGAAATTTGACCATCTGTAGTAATAGTTCATGGTTTATGTATAACAACAAGTAAAATAATGAGTAAATAACTAAGTCTTTTTATGTTAGACTGTGTTCTTTTGTGTTGTCATTATGAGCGTGTTTGGATAGACCAAATAAGTGCATGTGCACAGTTGTACGCAATGTTTGTATACTTCACCGACCTCCGAGGACAGTGGGGGTCTCGAGTCCCTGGCATTGTTATTTTGGGGGTCGCGGGCTGAAAAGTTTGGGAACCCCTTAGCTAAAATGACCTAACAATGAACGATGCTAATAAAGCATTTATTAATGTTATTTCATGTTAATTTCAGCATTTTCTAATACATAATAAAAATCAAACGTTGTCACTGTTAACATTAGTTCAAGCACCATAAACTAACATGAATAACTGTATTAACATAAACTAACATTAACAAGAATTAATAATGCTGAAAAACTAAATAGTTCATTGTTAGCTAATGGTTGCTAATGCATTTACCACTGTTAACAAATAGCGACTTATTGTAAAGTGCTACCAAAAGTACTTGCCAACTTTGTACTTTTTAAGTGCTTAAATACTGTTTACAGTGTTTTTTCCATTTCCTGAAAAACAGTGAATTTGACATCCAAAGTTTCAGTGGTACAGTGATGATTTTTGAACTAAACTTTGTGTTAAATTGTCTGCATAACTACACTTTTAACCGAAAACAATGAATCACACACAAAAATATTTCTCCACAGAAAAGGAAAAATAAAGACCTGTCAATATACAGTAAAAGGTTAATGCATGACATCACTACTTGTGAGCAGGGCCTCTCCTTACAATACACTAGGGAAAGATACGCGGTATGCCTTTCCCTCCAGCCATTTTCACAACACTGTGAACTACAATAAGAACAATCCAAAAATCGGTTTGACGCTCTGTTGTAACCAGTGTTCTGTCCATCTCGCTAGCCGCTTTTCCTCACCTGGGGGCCAAGTATGGGATTACTTTTGTGTCAATAAAAAAGAGAGCAAACTTTAAAAAAAACGAACAAAAATATACAATGAGAAAGAAAAAAAAAACACTTTGATAATGAAAACAATAAACTCAATTGCAAGAATGTGACATGATTTTCAAATAAACTGCTATTTTTCTTAACAATTTTCATTTGCACTTTTCGAGTTTTCGTTTACGCTTCTCAAGTTTTCGTTTGCCTCTCTGGCACAAATCTCATGTGTAGGCGGGACTTATGGCCACTTTACGCTGATTGTCTAGTGAGTTTTTGATTGATATCTCCCTGAAAAGGAAGTTGATACTGAAGACAGTACAGTGCAATGAATTTTAGAGAACGATCTGCATGCTGTTATCTTTATTGTTTGTACTTAAAACGATCTTATTTAGTATATTAGTAATTGGTATTTGAAGTTGGTATGTCATGCGCGGTGTGGATCCAAGTGTCTTCCTCATCATCGTCCTCCTCACCCTCAGGTAAATGAATGTAATTCAGATAATAAAGAAAATCGCTAAAAGTTTTATTCCTGTACAGTAGCAATTCTGTCTTTACTTAGCTCGTTCATTGTGTGCTTTATATTTTTTGTCAGGTATTATTTTATGGACTATTAAGTTTATTTTCTTAAAAAGGAACGAACAACTTGCATTATATACATCCAAAAAAGACACGTTACAGATTATTGGGTTGTGAGAAATTAACGTGCTAAATGAAAACATTGCTGCATAGTTACTGCACAGAGATTAAAACTTTTAGCGATTTTATTATCTCGGTTACATAAATGTACCCAGGTTGACTTGTGTCCAGCTGAGGAGGAGGATGACGATGTCGCTCTTGCATACAGTCTCCTTTTAAAGAATTAAGTCCACTTATAAGTCAAGTAATGTACCTTTCTTTTTAAACTCATGGTGAATGTACAGTATTATACCCCTTTCTTTACATTCACAGAAAGTACACCTCATAAAACACTACCAATACATTCAAATGACATTTATGTTTTTTAAACGCTACAACAAAAATTCATAAGGTCACACAATTAGAGGCCTTTAGAATGTTTTATTCATTTAGTCTGTCTCTTGCAAACAACAATTTCATTATGTATTTACACACCTACATAATACATACAGGTTAAAGAAAAGCAGAAGAGAGACTTCTTAAAATATAAACAAACATTTAAAGATAGACACTATACATAAAATGCCACCACAATTATAATATAAACTAGATTTTCGGAAGAAAATGTGAGTGATGCTTTGTGGCAAACCGCAGAACTGGGCACTAGGGTGATAACACATTAAGCCACGAATGAATCTAACCAACCCCCATGTCTCTACAATGTTCTGATGCAGAGATATACATATTGCTAAACTGTTGCTAGGCTAATATGTTTGGTTGCTATGGGCGTGGCTTGGCATCTGCACTTGATAATACTCTAACCTATGAGTGAAACAAACCAACCCCCGTGTCTCTATGATGTTCTGATGCAGAGATATAGGTTTTGCTAAACGGTTGCTAGGCTAATGTGTTTGGTTGCTATGGTTGTGGCTTGGCATCTGCCAATTGATGATGCTCTAAGCTATGAGTGAAATGAACCAACTCCCGTATCTCTACAATGTTCCTATGCAGAGACATAGGTATTGCTAAATGGTTGCTAGGCAAAATCAATGGGATTTTTATTCACCCCCCTATCGAACACCCCCCACCCGATCGCTTAAAAAAGTCATAGCACACCAGTCCTCAATGGGCCGCTCGATTTGAGCCCTCATTCATAGGTCTAATGCAAAAAAAATCTGTTCCATTTTTTTAATGGCAGTCTATGGCCCCGTTATAATTATACAGAAATTTTGGGAGACTCTTACACCCCAGGGGTGCAACTTACACCCCATTGTGAGTGATGTTCTTACAGAGCCTGATAGCCCCTTCAAATGTGGTAACCCGGATGTTTCTACGAGATCCTCGCTCGGAGCTATGACCTGTCAAAGTTTGGCGCAATGTTAAATCAATGGGATTTTTCGTGTGGTTTTTCGCCCCCCTATCGAACATCCCCCACCCGATCGCTTATAAAAGTCATAGCACACCATTCCTCAATGGGCTGCTCGATTTGAGCCCTCACTCATGGGTCTACGACAAAAGCCTCATTCACGGGTCTAATGCAAAAAAATCTTTGTACAAGTAGCGTGCTGAAAAAGTGGCGGAACAAGAATAATAATAAGTATGTTCTAATAATAATGAACTTTTTTCAAAAGCATCAGTAATTATAAATATGAACTGGAAGCATAACACTTTATTGTACATTTCCTCAAAACTCACTAGGCATCTCGTTTTCCTGATATCATTGTAATTATAAATTATAGACTGCTGTCTTGACGGCCTCTAAACCCACGTAAAGTTGCATGTGAATATGGCTATCTATCCTGTATTTACTAGACATTGGCTTGTTGTTACGGCGTGATAGAGCCTGGAAGCGTGTCCCACTTTTGAGTGCGTGAAAGCTGGCAACCCTGCTAATATACTAACAAAATAAGAAGGTAATTTAAGTACAAACACTAAAACAATACAATACAGAAAACCGCAAGCAGATTGCTCTCTAATCCGCTGCACTGTCTTCAGTATCGATTTCCTGGCCAAGGAGCTGTCAATCCAAATCTCACTAACCAATGAGAGTAAAGTGGCCATAAGTGCCACCCACACGTGAGATTTGTGCCAGAAAGGCGAACGAAAGCGTAAACGAAAACTTGGAAAGCGCAAATGAAAAATCTAGCAGCGAATTCAAAACTATTATTTGCAAAAACAAAAGTTAGAAAATTGTTTTTTCTAAGAAAAATAGCAGTTTATTTGAAAATCATGTCACATTCTTGCAATTGAGTTTATTGTTTTCATTATCAAAGTGTTTTTTTCTTTCTCATTGTATATTTTTGTTCGTTTTTTTAAAGTTTGCGTTCATTTTTATTGACACAAAAGTAATCCCATAGCCAAGCAGAAACACATCAGTACTTTGACAAGTCCAAAAGGAGCTTCATCGCACTGAAAAATACATCACAAGATCTTGTCAGCCTCATCTGTAAGCGCTCCCGGGCTCTCTGGTATAAGAAAGCACAGACCACTGAAAGGGTCGCGACCTCCAGGGCCTCTATGGTACGTGTGAAGAGCATTTGCTCCGAGCGGTTTCACACGCTTCAATCACAAGGGCTCCATTTTTCACATAAGCCAAAGGATTAGCTGGATTTGATGTCATAAAGAACATCAAAGTATTTAAAAATGGCTGTGATTTCTGCTATTGTGTGTGAGGATGTGGATCACCCACATACAGCAGAGGACATGATGAAGGTTGTTTCAATGCCAGTTGTAAAAAAGTACACGCCTTAATAGAAATGTCTTCAGCAAATTTATGACCTCATTAAACAACACTTAAGACTTTCCTTTATGCCATTTAATATATTTAAAAGGCTTTATTTTTGTGAATTTAAGACATTCAGATGCATTTTAATGCTACTTAAAGATCCGCAGACAATAGGATGATTACTTTAATCAGACCATATAAAACCTAGAACATAGGAATAAGCTGTGTGCTCTTTGTTTACATGTATGATTGTTCAGCTGTGAGTGGACTTTTTCTGTGTGTTTTGTTTAACTGTGTCACACAAACACAAACACTCCCAAACAAATGTCTGGCATCTGCATCCACAACAAAAACCAGCCCCTGATTCTCCCAAGCTGTCACAGATCGGACAAATCACAGTGACATGGCAACAACCCAAACCAGCTGTGGATGCCGCCGAGCAATTACAGCAACATGGGAAGACACCGCTCTTTCTCTGCTCTATTATCCCTCCGTCACATCAGTGTACAGGGATCGACAGGAGTGCCAGCAGATCCTTAGCAGCATCATGGGTACATCTACAGATGTCAGGAAATAAAGACCGACCAAGGACAATGTGGATACAGAAACCGTATATCCGCACGCGCGCACACTCAAAGTGATGAAAGTACATTGCTTGCATACATTGCACACCCCACTCACAGTTCCAATCCACAAGCTCCTCTGACGCCTTTTGAGAGAATGATAAGTCAAGTGGGAAACCGCATTTTTAGATTTGCTAAAGGAACCGTTAGTGGTGGTAGTAAAACTTGCGGGATGGTACCGAAGTGGTTGCCAAGGTGTTGCTATGCAGTGGTTTAGGTGTTTTGAGCGGCTGTTGGTGCATTCGTGTACTTCCGCTAATATCGCTGCCAGCTAGGTCACTTCCGCTCTCACTAAGGGGATTTTTTCACCAAGTGATAACGATGTGTTTAGTAAGAAACACTGTGAGCATTGTTAAGTGCCTCTGTTATCATGCCTCTAGTAAGTGCAGAAGTTCACTTTGCTTTTTTTGATATTTGTTGATGTACCTTGAAACGGATGGCCTGAACTGTTTCTCCTTTTTGGTTGTCGAAGTGTTTGAATAATTAGACTCATGTTGTTGATCGTTATCCTATGTGCATCCTAAGCGAAACAGCATTGTTCCCTATGGCGCCAGATGTAACAGAGCTGGCAGAGTTTTTAGCGGAAGGACGTCATTGCGCTGTGTGCATTTACCCCCATTCACACTAATCCAACAAACGCCATTTGTTGCATAAAAGTCAATGAGAATTTAGAATGTTGGTGTTTGTTGGCATTTGTTGGTGTTGGAGTTTGTTAGATGAGTGTGAATTAGCCCTTAAAGGGTTAGTTCACACAAAAATGAAAATTAATTCTACTCACCCTCTTTTAATTTCAAACCTGTATGACTCTCTTCATTCTGCAGAACATGAAAGAAGATGTTTTGAAGAATGATGGTAACCACACAGTGCTGTGACCCATTTACACATAACCAATGCAAGTGAATAGGTGCCGGTTAACAACATTTAAAAAAATAACTTCTTTTGTGTTTTTCAGATGAATGAAAGTCATACAGGTTTGAAATGACAAGAGGGTGAGTAAATGATGACAGAATTTTTGGGTGAACTATAACTTTAAGGGTTGCATACTGGGCCTAAAAAGCACTTCATCACGTCTCGATGGCTGTGTTGACATTTGACATTAAAGGGACAGTTCACCCAAAAATGAAAACCCTCATGTCATTCAAAACCCGTATATAAAACTCTTTCTTCCATGGAACACAAAACCACAAAGACATTTCTCAAAATATCTTCTTTTGTGTCTATACAATGGAAGCCAATGGGGGCCCAATGTTGTTGGGGCACCAACGTTCTTCAAAATATCTTTTGTGTTCTGCAGAAGAAACTAAGTCATACAGGCATTGATCTAATAATCTTGTGCAACTGTAGATAACACATAAATCAGCTTTTGATTGACTATATTTGTGGCACAGCAGTTTTGCATGTACATTACAACATGTAGACAAATAGCTTGCTGTTGAAAACAAACTTGTTTGTTTAAGACCCTAACCATGAAATAGATAGTAGTGTTGCAAGCAAAATACAAAACGATGGCAGAAGAGATGTGGGGGCACGAGAGAGAATAAAATGGAAATAAATAAAGGATGTATTAATAAAGGTTAGGAGCCTGATCTCTGGAGTCAAACTGGAAGCAGAACACTAATGTTTTTGCACTAATAGTAAGAACAAAATTAAATTGTGTGTTTGTGTGTGTGCGTGAGAGAGACAGAGAGAGAGAGAGAGAGAGAGAGAGAGAAAGAGATGCACTCTCTCTCTCTCTCTCTCTCTCTCTCTCTCTCTCTCTCACAAGTGAAAGTGACGTCTGCGCATGCTCCTTCTCCTGCTCTCCTTGCTGCCGTGTGGAGAATTGTCCAATAAGGGACTAAGAAAAATAGTTACAAAACAGTTTTATATGTTCAAAAAAAAAATCTGAAACCTGTACAATCGCTGGGGGAGTGTATCGAGCACAGAAATACTATGTAATACGCCCAACTCGTTTTTCGACAAGTTGACCATGTTAAGCATGAGAAGACAGCAAGTTTAACATTGTAAAGAAGTCAGAATGCATGACACATCGTTGCAGCACCCCTTTAAGAAGGTTGAACTTCATATATATTCCGTGCATGTCCGATTTCTGTGTGTCATTTAGCCAACCCCACATATTACCCTGCAGCTTCCCTCATAAAAACAGTCTTTAACATCCGGGCAGAACTAAAATACACATGGGAATAGAAAACAGAAGTAAATCCAGCAGTCAAGATGATGTAAAATTGTAAATACTGAAACAAAGATATTCAGAGACTTATCTAAAAACACAGATGTTACAATCAGCATGAGAGAAAAACAACAGAATGGAAAGAGGGTTAAAATGAAAAAAGAAATGGCTCAGAGAGAAAACACCAGACAGAAAGAGAAAGGGCACAAAACAGAATTGTAAATTAGAGAGGGCAGCCAGCACAGACACAAGAAGAGGTGATAGAAATGAGTAATAGAAAGAAAAAGACAACAACATGAGGGCGATGAGGGTCGAAGAAAAAGTAAGATGGAGGAGAAAGTCAAGTAAAACCACAGAGAAACCTCGGAATGTGGCAGAAAGATAGATTTCATTACCACCACAAATGGACTGTGATTTCAGAGCATATTTTATCAGGAATAAAATGCCAATCACAGTTAAAGTCCAGCTCTGTCTATTGGGCCTCCTTGCAGGAAAGCAGGGGAGATGTAGAGGAAGATGTTCATTTCCACACAATTCCGTAAATGGAAAATTTTCAATTTCATTTCAGGGGCCAGACTGAAATATACGGTTTCAAGGGGTGACGGCACGCTGGAACCACCAAAATGGAGGTCTCCACAAAACGCATTACCCGAGGACACAAAATATCCGCTGTATGACAGGCCGCCCAGCCAAGGTAATCTGCAGAGATGCTCCGGACTATACAGGGAAACAGATGAAGACGTACAGCGAATTTTAAAAAGCTTTCGAGAAGACAGCAGACGAGATTCACTTGTGCTTAGCTAAAAATACATTTAGAGGATGCTCAGAAACATCTCAGACTAATAAGAGAGACTGAATTTATGATCAATAGAGAGCGCAGACGTCTAAAAGAGGGTAAGAACAAGGTAATTTATGGAGTAACAATGAGGGACTTCATATTTAAGCTTTACTAAAACTGCAGACTTCCACTGGACGCATTCAATCAGATAAATTACATTCAATCCTCATTATGTTCTTGGATGATCAAAGTCTCTCAAATTAGTCCAAAATAAGTAAAGTGGAAAGGAAAAGTGTGCTCTGAACACTTTGGAAGTGAAATTTCACATTCCACCTGTGTGATGCTTTCTTGTTCACCTTTAAAAAGCAAGAAAATCAGCCAAGATAATGATAGCTTGGGATAATATGTCTTTTCAAATGCTGTCAATAAGTGTTCAAAATAACCCTATCAGTTAGTCCTACTGAGATAAACACGGCTTTCAATGTTGTCAGAGGATGGAGCGCAGCATATCGACCACATATATACCTGAACCCCTGTAATACCTGTAGTCACAGCAGGATTACATCACTCATGAACAAAATGAATGTTAAAACCTTTTCATTTTATGATATGAAGATTGATTTATGCACACGATTTATAATCACAATAAGGAAAAGAATTCAAACTTCAAGGCTAGAATTTCAACAATTCCATTGTAAAAATGCAATAAATTGTCTGCTTAAAGGAATGGTTCACCCAAAAATGAAAATTCTGTCATCATTTATTCCCCCTCAAGTTGTTCCAAATCTGTAGAATTTTCTGTTCTGATGAACACAGAGAAAGATATTTGGAAGAATGCTTGTAACCAAACAGTTCTTGGCCACCATTGAGTACCATAGTAGGTCAAATTGCTTTATAATTTTATTTGTTCTGTTGAACACAAAAGAAGATATTTTGAAGAATGTAGGAAAGCAAACAGTTCTCTTTTGACTACCATTGTCATTTTCCTACTGTGGTAGACAATGGTGGAAAGAACTGTTTGGTTACAAGCATTCGTCCAAATATCTTTCTCTGTGTTCATCAGAACAAAGACATTTATACAGATTTGGAACAACTCGAGGGCGAGTAAATGATGACAGAATATTTATTTTAATTGTGCCTTTAAGTTTCAACCAATTGGTGCTGTATTTTTAATTTTCAAATGCAATCAGGTCAACAAATAAAGAGATTTAAAAAATGTAATATCTATAATATTAATATATATGTCAAAACAAAATAGGTGGTTTGGACAGGAAGAGGTTAACATTATAAGGGCACATGATTTTTTTTATAATCACATGCACTGATAAATCATTTATAATAAACACTGCAATATTTTAAAAAAAGAAGTGTCAGTTTTGATTTCATTGTGACATTAAACAGCTATAATGAAATCCCACGACAGCCACAAATCATTAATCCACCTTTGGAAAATAATGGCATATGGTAAATCTGACAGATGCTTCCCAAGTGACACAAATCATTCTTGCAATTCAGACGAAACCTCCTCAACATTCAGATAAACAAGAAAGTTAGCAACACCAAAAAAATATGCAATAAACATAAGATTCACTAACACTTCACAAGTTCAGTCAACTGGTCCCAAACACGTTTCCACTGGCCCCAAGCTACTGTTGATTCTTAAAGCGTTTATACCTCATAATAAAAATAACTAGAACACCATATGTTTTTATACAGCAGCCGTGTCCAGTATAAAACTGCGGGTGTAAATCTCAAACCAATTTTATAAGCCATCGATATTCACATGAGAAGTCAGCAGTTTCTTATTGGTATGAACGAGAAGAACCCACCGACATTAAAGACAGTAAGTACTAAGAAGCGATTGTTTGAGAAAACTCAAGGGTGCCAGCGCTGTGTTGTAGGTCAAACTAGTATAATTAACAAGTCTCACGGGCATCCAGACCCAGAGAACTGCTGCAGGCTAACCAGCACACCAGTCTGCAAACACTGTCTTTTCTATTAGAAAAATCTGTGTGTAGCTTATGAGTGCATGTCAATGTGCTCTGTATGCATTTCTATTGTGTGGGATTTAGGTGTGTTGGGTGATGTCCTCACAGACCTGCAGGGGCTTTACTGCCGCATGAGCCATTTACTGCTGATGAGAGCAAAAGAAACTCAAAAGAAAGAGCAGATCTTTACTCACAGACAACCACTCATGGTGTCAGTCGCAGCGCTAGAAGGGATGTCCTGCAGGACTGCTTAAAGTCTTTTGAGAATCTTAAATTGTGCTTAATTAGATGAATTTATACAAGTATTTTGGAGGATGTGGCACATTCTAACTACTTCAGCTAAATCGATTTGTCTCGTAGGGATTGAGCTGTGTGGTTCACACTGGGCAGACAGTCGTTCTTATCGAACACGAAGCTCATTACCTGGGAGGAAAATTTGGAAACCTTTTACATTATCTGGATTTCTGACTGAAAGGCTCAAAATATCTTATGGTCAAAGTCTCAATTTAACGCCATTGACAATAACCGTGATATTAAAGTGATCGTTCACCCCAAAATGAAAATTCTGTCATCATTTACTTCATCTACATCTTGTCATTTCAAACTTGTGTAACTTTCTTCTGTCAAACACAAAATAAAATATTTTAAAGAATGTTGGTAATCGAACAATGGCGGTATCCATTCACTAATGAATAGACACAAAACCAATACAAGTCAATGGGTACCACCGTTGTTCGGTTAACGACATTTTTCAAAATATCTTCTTTTGTGTTTGGCAGAAGAAAGTCATACAGGTGTGAAATGACAAAAGGGTGAGTAAATGATTTTTTTGGGTGAACTAGCAGCAAGGGCCAAACTGTCACGGGCCATCAAAGAGGCCAAGTGCGCACACGCCCAGAAAATCCATAATCACTTCATGGACAGCGGTGACACACGACGCATGTGGCAGGGCATCCAAGCCATCACCAACTACAGGACATCATCACCTGCCTGTGTCAGTGATGGCTCCCTTCAAGGCGCACTGAACAGCTTTTATGCTCGGTTCGATACGCAGAACGAAGTGACACCAAGAAAAACCACCCCCCCTCCAAGTGACCAGGTGCTGTGCCTTACCACGGCTGATGTGGGGATACTCAAAGTTAACCCACGGAAAGCTGCGGGACCAGACAACATTCCTGGCAGGATGCTCAAAGGATGTGCTGACCAACTGGCAGATGTTCTTACTGACATCTTCAACATGTCTCTGAGCAGTGCTGTCATTCCCACCTGCTTTAAGTCCACCGCATCCTTTTGGTCTCTCTTTATTGAACTGAAAGTTGTACAGGATTATGATCAATCCAAACTGTTTTTCCAGTAGCTGTATTCTGCAGCTGCTGTTCACTGCTTTGCGGTGGTTAAAAGACCAATCCAAATATATGAAAAAAATCATGTCAATTTGAAAGGTTTTGTCCTTGCTTACATCCTTCTAATCAAATCACTAAACATCTATCAAATTGATTGGTTAACATTGGCGTTTTTGCAATTACTTTGAACCACTGACTGGAAGCTTTGTATTCTGTAGGTCTGGAATATCAAATTTGCCCTGAAAAGTTTTGGAATTTGGAGAAATGAGGGACTTCATAGCAGTGACCATGCTTATTCTTTGTATAAAATTATTTTCTTTTCTTTCACAAAAGGCTCTTTGTACAAAACCTGATGATTCATGTTATCCCTGCATGAACTGAGTGTGTTCCAAAGTGTATGCTGCCATTAAAGCTATTGAAAAATACATTCAGTTAGTAAGAAATGCCAAAGAGAGAAAACGTTTGAGTGCTTTCAGATTCCACTATATATTCTGTCCTTTTAAATACTATGACTTCTGCAATAATTGTGAGATGCCCTCAGTAAGCATGAGAAGCTTCACATCATTACACCCCCTCAGATATTCAGCTCAAATGAATGGTGTTGGTATTGAGGGTTTTAGAACATTAAACACTGTGCCAGTATTCTCTCTGAACATTCAGGCGGTCTTAAGCAGGACGCCTGTGGTCTTCAGTCTTTGAAACTGTTTCTCGTGAGCTCTCATGAGCTATGAGAATTCCTTTACGGTCTTCAATAAATCACCAACAATCAGTATTGCTCACACAACTGAAATATGTTTTAAAGGGCAAAAAATATGTATTAGGTCTGAATGGTAGTGCAGGTCAAACCCTGAATTAACCGCAACACCTCTTGATCCTCCTTCCAAAACATGCAAACCAACCACAGCAATCATTTCCAACCAGAGTTACACTGTAAAAAATGACAAAGATATTTACTTGAAAAAATGATGGTAACAATATTACACAAAATTATATATTTAAGTACTTTAAAGCTTATTTTTACCACAATATTCCATGAATATATCAAGTAAAATTACCTAAATTATTTTCGCATGTCACATGATAAACTTAAAAAAATCAAGAAGAAATACTAATTTGAGCATTGGCGCAAACTTTTTGATCTTTTTTACTTCAGTTTAACATTTATTATTGTTTACAACATATATGATGTACAAGTAAGCTGAGAGTTGTCTCACAGTACTGGCATAAGCACCATTACTGTTCACTGAGTGAACAAAACACACCTCACAAGCTCTCCCATAACCTACGATGAACGATGGAATCCACGAAACTCAAAAATACAAACAGAATCTCTTCTACATCTTAAAGACAACTGAACAATAAACACTTTCAAGTTTTTTTTTATTTTATTGTAAAGCACAAAAAATAACACTTTTTCAAAAAATGCTGTCCCACCATAAAATAATTAAGTAAAGATCATTTATACAAGTTTGGGATGAACATGATAAAATTAAGTTTTTGCATAAGGAATGCATTTAGAATTCCGAGATTTTTTTCTATAATTTTTAGGGCTGTCAAACGATTAATCGTGATTAATCGCATCCAGAATAAAAGTTTGTGTTTACATAATATATGCTGGAGTTCTGTGCATATTAATTTTGTATTTATAAACACACACATAAATGCATATATTTAAGAAAAATATAAAATATAACAAACTTTTATTTACAATTTCAATTATTGGTAAATATAAGTTAATACATTTTAAATTTATAGACAATTATGTGTATGTTTTGTCTTTATAAATACAAAATTAATATGCACAGTACACAGATATATATTATGTAAACACAAACCTTTATTCTGGATGCGATTAATCACGATTAATCGTTTGACAGCCCTAATAATTTTAACTTTTTGTTAAAAAAACAACACAATTGTATTAAGTAAAATTTACTCAATTCATTTCATGAAATCTACTACGACACATATTAATTTTGGTTTGCTATGTACACTGTAAAAAATTCTAAGGAAGCTAGAAAAATGAATTGACCCAACTAATCATCAGATTTACAACAACTAGCTCGGTCATACATCAGACGCAACAGATGCAGCCTGTGGCACACTCAGTCTAGCATATTTCATGAACATCAGGGAGTGACAAAGAGCACATCTTCAAGCGCGCCTACACTCCACTCCACACGCTGTCGTTCCTGAGGGACTTCTGCCACCTCTCCAATAATGTTTGTAAATGGCCTGCGACGCCGCGGCTGTTTTCAGAATACCGATGCAGCCGCAGCAGTAACACCCAGTCCCCAGGCATCTCCGGTCGCACGTGAAAATGACAGCCTGCCAATGTCGTGACGGAGCCGCATTGTTTCAAATCACGCTGAGATCTTGCTTTTCTGAATAAAGCGACACATAATGGACTCCGATGTGGCTCTGGCAATGAAACGCAAGCATCTGCATCATCTCGCGTTCGTACCTCGACTGGAGGACAGTGAGGAAACGTACGGTCATCAGTTACAATCTACAAAAGAGGAGCATGTCACGTAAACGACAGGAGACAAGTCTCACACGGCCATCTGGAGGAGAAAACAATATTTTCTCATTCCCTCTTTAATAAAGGAAGACACAAGATGGCTCTTTCGCAGGATGCTGTGTGTGTTATTGGCTAAGAGAATGAAAGATGAAAGGCTTTTGGTCATGGAGATCTGATCCAGAAATGCCCGTGGAGTCACAGATGGACATATGCTTTATACAGACCTAGCCTGGCATGAAGTGTCCCAGAATTTTTTAACATTTGTTTTCTTTAATTGGAAGCCTCTTAAAACAGTGTCCAGATGACTCTGTGTGACCTTTTAAAAGCAAGTCGTGTTTTATTCTTGGCAGCGGCCTCTCTCGAGACATTATACGGTAATATTAACCTGAAGTCAGTCTGGGGCCATTACGAGAGGGAATAAAAAGCAAAGCATTGGTTTACATAAACAGAGAGCATTTGCAATCTGCACTTTCCACAAATAGGTACACTTTGGTTTCCTGTTACGTTTTTGAAAAGTATTAGAGGCATGCTTTTGTAATATGAGGTTACCTTAAAATAAAACATTGGTAGTTTTAAAATTGCTTGCCCCACTTGCAACAATGAAACATACAACAAGCCATTAACTTACAATAGTTTTTATACAAATTGTAATTTTACAGTATGATACTGTAAATTGTATTTATCAAACTCGACTATTCAACCCTGCCCCCTGAATTATTGTATTAAAAATAATCAATAAACTACATTTCTTTAAATTAATGGGAATTAAGTTGATCAATAACTACATTTTATCTATTTAACTTCTGAAGCTGTATTTCCCACATTTTAATAACAGGGTTGCAAAACTTTTTTTGTGATTTACCGTTTTCTACATATAATTATTCTACGAAAAGCATTCTGTGAAAAGTATAATTTTGATATCTGTAATATTTACGGAGTAAGGCTATGTCAAAGACTAAAATCCATGTTTGGGAAGCCAATTTCCAGTATATTTTTGTGCAACAATGTCAATAAAATAATGAATAAAAAAAAGTAAAATGATTAATTTTAGTATTATACATGAAAACTTGATCACTGTACCTCAAAATCTAACATACAGCTAATTCTCATTTATAAAGTGATAAGCACACATTTACAGCCAACATTTTCTGAAGGTTACAGTAAGCACTTCCTTTCACTAACCAATTATTATGATGCAAAAACAACAAAACAAACCAAGGCTTTCTCATCCATATATTTGATTCTATTCCAAAAAGTGAGAATTTTAAAAATGACCAGGATTTCAAGTCCAGCTAAAAGACATCCCAATAGGAACATGCACCGACAGCTTCTTCTTCACATCTTAATTCCATTTATCAGACGAGAAAGCAACCGGAGCGAGCGATGCTGTTCTTCATCTCCTGAATTATGGACTCCCATTTCCACCACAGCAGTATTTACCATCAGCACATTCAACAACATAATTATGTTTATGATGATGATAATGCAAATCACTCGATCCTCCTCATCAGCATTATGTTCTCTCAGCGTGCCAGCAAGAGCCGACGTGATAATGAACCAACACTCGCTCACACACACCCGCGACATAAGGGCAGATCAAGTACCGCCACCATCCAACACGGCTCGTAATTCTTTCATTGCCACGTTTCAATGAAATCTACATCTTAAACTACGTATAAATCACACAAATCTCATTTCTGAGGTGTAAAGGGAAGATAATAATCGACCGTATATGGAACATATTTCTCCGATGCGTCATGTTATGCTAAATGCTTCGGCTCTCTCTCCCTCGCTCTCATTTGATTACAGATAGCTCCCTTCAGACAACAGCCGTATTTTTTCTAGCCCAGAGAAACAAAAGTGCAGAAGTGCTCTCAGTGCCTTTTCCCTGCATGCTCTCATCCCAGCACTTCACTTCACCCATTACGCACTCATTTTCTCCGCAAAACAAGAGCCCGGCCGACCCGCGCGCCACCCTTCCTCCTCCGCCATTGAAGCACGACATCAGACGTGTCATAGACTGAGGAGAAACTTCCAAGCAGGCGAAGGAAGCGAGAGAACGAGTCTCTTCTATTCACCAGCGGCCTTATTTCACATCAGTCATCGCTGCGTGCAAACACAGGAGAGCTCGTGTTGACATGCTGAAACATGAGACACAACATAACATTCGGCTGCTGCACGTTTCTCCATCTCTGCTTCGCTTTTAATTGCCTAGCTTAGATCCCAAGACAACAAAATGTTCACCTCAGGGTACCAATTTAACTTTCTGAATTGAGGAGAAATACATTATACAAGGAGAAATAAGTTATAAATATTGCTTATTGGCATTCAAATTGTCACAGAGGTTAAATTGTATGAAGTTGCTTTATGAAGAGGAAATATATGTAATACTTATGGTAAATTATAATTTTCGTTTATTTTATTTATTTTCGTTTATTTTTTATTTCATTTTGTTTTATTTGTTTTTATTTTATATTTTATTTTTTATTGTATTTATTTTTTTATTATATTTTGATTTACTTTATTTTATTTCAGCTATTTTATAACCACATTACATCCGTTTTGTTTGTTATTATTTTTTATTTTATTTTATTTCAACTATTTCATGACAACATTATCTTTGTTTTGTTTGTGTTATTTTTTTTTCATTTACTTTTATGTTGTTTTATTTATTTATTATATTTTGATTTACTTTATTTTATTTTATTTCAGCAATTATAACAACAATATCTTCCTTTTGTTTGCGTTAGTATTATTATTTTTTTTTTCATATCTTTTTATTTTCGTTTTGTTGGTCATTTTTATTTTTCATTTCATTTCATTTTTTATTTCAGCTTTTTCTACTTTTATATCCACATTACATATTTGTACTGCAGACATTATATCCATTTTAGTCAATAGTAATTTTGTTTTAGCCCTCCAAGTGGTGCTTGTGAATCAAATTCATGATATTGCCTTTCCAGTGCCATGTTCTTACCCGCTAAGCTTGATAGTTTCGAAATTCTCCTGCCAAAGCCAGTCTTACTTGTCGCTTGGCGAGTGTTCATTTTGGACCCTGGTTCAGCCTCTTTCACAACCATCTGTCTACACTTGGGGCCTATTTATTGGTCAACAGATATACATAATGCACCATTAGATCCAATTTGATGTTGCAGCTCTTTTCTCCTGGATCAGTTCAGTTCACTCAAGATCACTCAAGCTGCCCTTTTTCTATCTTCTATTCATCTATTTTTCCCTCTTACTCTGTTATAAGACTTCAATCACTCGTTCCCCCTCTTTTAAGCTTTGGCAGATAGAAATACCCAGGCTTGCAGGCAGAGGAATCTATGTGCAATAACAAAGTTCACTCAAGTTCTCTCCATCTTCCTCTGCAAATCACCCTCTCCTTCATCTCGCCATCTGCATGACTCCACATCTCCACATCCCTGTAAAGTGGAAACATTCTTCCAACATCACAGGATGTCTACGTCAATCTTTGAAGTCAGGCGTTTTATAAAGGTAATGGAAGAACATGCTTATCAGAGAGATCCACCTGTCTCTTTTGATACAGCCAAGACCCTGTGGCTGGGTGTAAGAACTAAGATTTGGCCCAGGCAGTGTGCTTGGATGGATCTGGACGATAACGCTCCAGTATCGGTGTGTCTAGCCAATGAGTTAGCTGAGTGTGTCCAGTATAACTGGATGATTATATCATGTTGTCTTGTCAGGCCCGAGGGGTCCACTGGCCTCTCTATATAGACACACACACATCACATCTGTAAGCCTGTGATCAGAGACCCTTAGAGACCTCAGTTAACCTTGTGCTTAAAAACTAGATAACCACACACATATGTATATATACATAAACACAGACTGTAAGGTGTTTGGACAGATGTACGACTTGAAAGTCTCTGGCCGCGGAGAGCTGATATCAATATTTGTTCAATTATTCATCCACAAACAAATCATTTCCATCCAGCCTCAGAGGAACAGCTTCCTTCTCCAGCATATCAGACAATTTCACACCTCCTCCATTTCACCACAAACAGACATACGCTTATTAAAACAAAGCCACAGGTTGATGATGGATCTGTGTATGTGTTTGGAGTCTGCGGTCAGAGGCCAGCGTGAGAGAATTTGTGACTAGTTAACAGAAACTTTTCTTGCTCTTTCGGGTCAGTTCTGTGCCATGCATTATCCATTATTCTTGTTTTTATGCCTAAAAACGTAAAAGTTTTGTGTTTGCTGATTTATGTCAATCAAATAGTGTATTTTAAAGTTTTTTTTTAAGTCTGTTTTACCAACATATTTTGTCAAGACTGAATCAGAAGATTTTGCCAAAAGAAAATGTGTAAACCAATCGATACAATAACATTTCTGGACAACATCTGTATACCTTTAAAACATCCAGCTTGGAAAAATATTTTGTTAATAATTTGATCATTTAATTTGAATGTTTTATTTATGTTTAATCATTTACAATTATTTAGATTATTTTGTAAAGATTTATTGCTTAAAGTGCAATCAAATATAAAAATCAGTTTTTTTTCCAGCACACACAAATATATACAGCAACGTAAAAAATTAAGAGACAATTTCAAAGACCGTTTTAAGTTTTTCTGAATTTACTATTCATGTGTTTAGGTAAAATGATCATTCTTGTTTTATTCTGTGAATTACTAACAATATTTCTACCAAATTTCAAATAAAAATATTGTTTCATATAATATATTTGCATTATTCACAGAAAACCAAAACTGGAGAAACAGGTCAAAATAACAGAAAAGAGGCTCTGTATTTTTTTCAATGTTTATACATGTACAATAGTCCAAAAAAGATTTTTTACGTGATAACCTTGATTTTTCTCACAATTTCCATGCGACTTGTCATGCTGTCAGTCTTTTACATTGCTGTTGGATGACTTAATGTCACTCCTAAGGTTTGATTTTGTTGATATTCAACAGACGCTGGACTGGAATTGCCACAATTTAAAAAATAATTTTTGGTTAATTGAAAACGCTGGCAGGGCGAGTAAAAGTCTAAATGGAGCAGGATCCATAGAGTCCACATTAAAAGATTCCAGGGAGGGATGGGTGGATGTTTGTACTCGGGGTGTTAACCTACCTCCAGTCTTCCTGTGTCGGGCTGGAAGCCACGTGCTGGGTCCTCAGTGGTCACACGGCACTGAATGGCACATCCATTGATTCGTATCTTGTCCTGTTTCAAGCCCAGTTCGGACAGACTGCGCCCTTCACACACTCGCAGTTGAGCGTGTACCAGATCCACGCTGGACAAAACAAAGAGAGAGACATCAGTTACATCAGTAGACATATTATTCACTAAACATCAAAAACACACCCCGTCACAACCCACACATCCATGAAGATTATAACCAACACTGACATGTCGCTGCAGACAAGTGCATGTTATCCATGAATCTGTTGTCATCCTAGATCCCCGAAGGGTCTGGCCCTTCACTCACAAACACACGTGCCATTCTCGCTCGCTTGACATTCCGGCAGGTTCAACGTGTCGAGGCAACATTTACGTGAGAGCCAAAAGCACAAGATGTCTGCTTGCCCCAATAACTTCTATTATACAAGCTTGACAACTAACAATTCGCTCCACAACTCCGCAATCACTTGACAGGGCGGCGGGGCAAAAGTGACTCACTCAGTGACATGCAAGCGCTTCACAAAGGAAATGGCGATGCTATAAAACAGAATGCAGAAAACCATATTCATGGCCAGCGGCAATTGGCCGATCCACTCTGACCTCAATAGCTCTACAATTAAATCACTCGCTGAGCTCAATTGAATGAACCTTCTCTTTCCAGGGGCGATTGGCTACATTTGGCTGAATCTGCCATCTTATTGGATAAGTGCTT
The DNA here is from genome assembly GCF_024868665.1 of Triplophysa rosa. Classification (NCBI taxonomy): domain Eukaryota; kingdom Metazoa; phylum Chordata; class Actinopteri; order Cypriniformes; family Nemacheilidae; genus Triplophysa; species Triplophysa rosa. Next base: position 10,935,594 of record NC_079908.1, read on the forward strand.
TCCCCAGCGTAAAGTTGGATTTATTAAGAGTCATATAAATCACCCTGATATATTTACTCACCACGGATTCATTGAACCCATTCCTCACGTCTCGCAATGTGTCCTCATATATCCGTGTATCGGGTCAATTTTCTTCTTAGGTTGCTAACCAGCTATAATGGGGAAAAAGACGCACGTAGTGGTGCATGGAATCCTATTATCATCGTGAACCCGCGGCCTTTGTTTGGAATCAATGCTGGCGAGGACGGGAAGTGCTACGAGGTATTTACTTCGCATTACTCGTGAATGTTTCAAAGGTGGTGGTGAGAATTTTAACAAAATAAAGGCTTTCCGCATGCAGCTTCAAGGCTAAAACTTTCAAACTTCAAGATTCATCCTCTTTTTGATGAATGAATAGGCAACTCTCAGAGTGTGAGCATGAAAAGGATGGTGAGACAAAAACTATGAATGCACCCCTGTGGGTCCGGAAACTGATTATTAACCAATAAGAGAAGAGGAAGTTGTACAGTATTTGCTTTCATGCTGCGCATTAATAATTTAGACTACAAAGTGTCTGTCTTTTTTATCTCCAGCAAAGAGGCGTTTGGAAAATTTAGATTCTCTCACAGACAGACAAATATAAATGCACTCACACACGCTGTATTTTGAAATGGCAATGGCAATATAGTTATATACATACACATACTTGCACAATGGCAATAGCAATTTGTTTGCACAGGCCAAAACGTTCTACGGCTAAGCCTCATTAATTTTTTAACAGTGGTACAAACAGGTTTTGAAAATTGCACACATATGTCTTTATGACATCGCCGTATATTGACAGAATCTCACACTAACAGCGGTCATAACAGCAGCAAGCGGAAATAATTACATCCTGTGAAACATCGAAATCAGCTTAATGGATTATGTCTGTTATTTTCCCAGCGTAAATACTAGCAGATCAATGTGGTATTGTTAAAATGACATTCATCACATGCGGTAGCCTAATGGTTTGGGATCAGGGCTACAGACAGGTAGCGTACAAAGTTCAAGCTAAATTGAAGCACAATGAACTGAACTGAACTGGCTTTAAATGTTCCCCACATCCCATAAAGAGGGCAGGTCATTTTGGATAAATACTGTTAACTTAAACTGATTTAAGATTAATTTCACATTCAATAGCTTTAATAACATAATTGGAAATGTAATATGTAATATAAAATATATAATATAAAATATTATAAAATGATATAATAAATGATATAAAATATTAAAGGTTCTGTGTGTAATTTTTTGGAAGGTCTTTTGACAGAAATAAAATATAATACACATAACTATGTGTTCAGAGGTGTTGGGTAAGTTACTCTGAAAAAGTAATTAATTACTAGTTACTAATTACACATTCGATAGTGTAATTAGATTACTGTACAAGTTACTCTCTTCAAAAAGTATTTAATTACTTATTACTAATTACTTTCTATATCCTACATCAACCTTGATGAGTTAAGTGATTCAAGGATAGACATGAAACGGCTCTTTTAATTCATTCAAATAAATAATATAAAACTACATAAAGTATTATTATTAATTACAAATGTGAGAATTATACATTAAAGCACAGATTTTGAAGTTAGACTTTGAATTTTGATGTAAATTCCTCTTCTACACACACACATATTACACAAAGTATTTACTTTAATTAAAATCAGAAGTAAATGTAATTAAATTACAGAAAAAATAAGAGTAATCCCTTACTTTACTTTTTCAAGGGAAAAGTAATTAAATTACAGTAACTAATTAATTAGTAACTAGTTACACCCAACACTGATCTACATGCACCGCGGGTCCCCTTGCATGGAATTCTCCATGTTGCTTCTACAGTAGCCCTAAACGGACAAACTGTTCTTTAGAGTGCGTTTCGTAAACACGTATATCTCCTTCAGCAAAGAAGCGAAAACAAGACAACATCTAAGCCCTGTGTCAACCTCTGTAGTGCTTCACAAGGGAAAGGGGAGGGGTGGAGTGAGCCGTTGGATGCAATTCACAACCTCACCGCTAGATGCTGCTAGATTTCATACACAGGACCTTTAAATAAAACAAAGGTACATTTGAGATCATTAATGGATTTTTTTTATCATTAATAGGAACATTTTTCTATAAAGATCGCGCATCACAGGCAGTTTCTGTCAATCTCATATTAATCTTGAGTGTCTATACAGTAGTATTGCATACATTGTATCTTCGAAGAGTATTTAGTTTGATCAAATTTATAAAAGAGAGATACAGCTGTACAATTATTTCTGGAAAAACACTAGCTGCTAGAGGTGGGACTAGTGAGGAGAGTGGGACTGAACTACAGCACGAGCAGGCAACACATCATCACATCATCCCTTCGTGTTTTGTACATTACGCACGTACATGCCGAATGCCAACAAAACACAGACGTATGACTTCGTTTGATTTACCGCGTGCAGTTCATGTCTGGCATCTTTTAGCACTGGGACCGCGCCATCTATCAGTTACAAATGATCTCCAAATCCAGCGTTATATCCACCGTTTATATCACTGAAATGCCGTGAACAAACAGACACACCTTTCCGAAACAGGTTGGAGTGCTGGGGGGGTGTATCAAGTACAGAAACACTACGTCTTACATCCAATTAATTTTTTAACAAGTTGACCATGTTAAGCATGAGAAGCCAGCACGTTTAACAGTGTAAAGAAGTCAGAATGCATGACATAGCATGATAGCTCCGCTTTAATTTAAATTGTAACATACATGGATGCACTCTCTTAGGACCAACAAAGAACTGTGGCTCATGTCCACTTGGAATCAAATTACACTGGTGAAAACATATCCACACCTACCTGAAAAGGAAAATCCCACACAGGGATTGTACCAGAATTGTTACAATACACTACAAAATGTACTCTCACACACAAGCTACCCCCAAACTGCCATCATCTACCCCTTTAATCTCCAGACAGCAGTGTTTCATGAGCCTAAAGTCAGACAGGTGAGCGAGAGAGAGAGAGAGAGAGAGAGAGAGAGCAAGAGCAAGAGCAAGAGCAAGAGCAAGAGCGACATTGCAAAAAACACACAAAAACGAAAGAAAGAAAGGAGGACAGCATAACAGAGCCGGCTCTGGAGCACGGCACAGACAGTGGTGTTGGGAGCTGCGCTGTGGGGGGGAGCCATGTTAATATATTCAATCTGATTCTCTATTCCATTTTAATTGCCAAAGCCAGACAGCAGCATATGCAGATATGATGTGGGAGTACAGTGATCCCAGTCAGTCATACAACACAAGACTGAGCCCTTGAGTGACACTGCGTGTTGTTGTGCGTGTTCTTCCACACGGTTTAATACCAGCCAATGCCTCTGAATAAGCCTGAAATGTAAAGAAATCTTACACAATGACACTGATGTAACACATCCAAGATCATTTAAAAGTCTCTGAAGTTAAACGAACAGTTCACGTAAAAAGAAAATTCTGTCTTCAGTTACTCACCCTCAAGTTGTTCCAAATATGTATATATTTTGTCTTAGTAGGAAACATTGCTTTATAAATTTGTTTTGAAGAATGTAGCAAAGCAAACAGTTCTGGGCCACTTTTGACTACCACTGTAATTTTTCCTAATCAATGGTGGCCAAGAACTGTTTGGTTAACAAGCATTCTTCCAAATATCTTTCTCTGTGTTCATCAGATCAAAGACATTTATACAGATTTGGATCAACTCGAGGGTGAGTAAATTATGAATTTTTATATTGGTGTGAACTGTTAACCTTTGTTCTTTCAGCCTAAATACATTTATATTAGTTATTGAACATATTACACACAAATGTATTATACTTTTATAACTGCATAAAGATATACATTATTTTATTAGTTATCAATTATAAATATATGACTAAAAATAAATGCATAATGTGCATGAGTTACCGTCATGTTAAGTTCAGTTATTTTTTTCCTTTAGTGTTACAGAAATGTCCACAAATGCAGACACAGTGCAGAATGTTTTTCAGTATGCACACGAGCACCATCAGAACTATGCGACCGTGCACATGAGCACCTCAAAAGGAACACCGTCCCTCACCATCTTATCTCTGGTCATGAATGTGTGCAGATGTCGGATCCAAGCGGCACTGTTTAAACAGCATCATTTAACACGGCTGTTTACAGAGCGCTGATCCGATCTGCCGAAGGTTACCTGCTGCTAGGGAAACATGCACAAACACACCTGGAGAGTGCTGCATTGCAGATCAAGTCTTGGGCATTCTCAAGAACCCACTGGGAGTAGTTTTTTTCACGCTGGTCCTCTCAGATCCAAATTCAGACATCAAACAACAGCAAATGAACAAACAACTGAAATCATGTTGACAGTGCTCCATGATCTGATACACAACCCACAAAGGAATCGAATTCCCCGCTGAAGGGAAGGGATTGTGTGGGTGGGCCATGCTCAACGTTCAACTCCAATCACCTCAACGTTAATCAGTTTCTGTCGTCCCACGCTATTAACCTCAACTTCATATTTGACCTTTAATTACCAATTCTTCTCTCCGGCTAACTTTCATCTGAAAACTTTTGGCATCGCGTACACGCCATAATGATCTGTACCATTAGTTGCTTGTCCATTAAAAGACGAATCAATACGCTTTGCGGAAAACACACTACAACAATATACTAATGCCCCGGTCAGTTCCCCTGTTAGGTGAGACAGGTTTATCCGCCTCATTCATCTTGCTTTCCTTTTCTCGCTCTCTCTGGCACCTCCATCATTTTGTCTTTCCGAGGCCCTTAATGCCCTTGTCCAATCTCTTCGCCGCGAAAACGGACCAATACAAATGAGCAGCTGCAATTTAGCAACAACCCAAAGTAATTAGAAAGCCATTACCAGGGTCACCCAGAGAGCGCAGCCATACGCGCCGGCACAAAAAAAACATTCTCTCACATAACTGGCAAACAAACATGAATACGGAATGAGTGTTAAAAGTCACTGCGTAACTCCACAGTTGTGATGGGTGGAAACGGGCAGTGAGCGAGTGACCGAAGCACTCAAACTCTCTGACATCCATTTGCAGGCTTTTGCGTGTGTGTGTTGCTGGTGCGTGAGTTGTGACGTCATAGAAGGCAGAGTGGGAAAAACAAACAAAATATGGTCGATAATATCTGGGCAAAAGAATGTAATGCCCATATTTGCTTTTTGAATCTATAATTTAGCTGAGGGGATTGTCTCCCAGGCACAAGCAACCGCAAGGTCAGGCTGGGTGGGTGATAGTCGTGCTGAGAAAGAAAAAGCCCCTCCCCACAAACTGTTGACACAATGTTGGAAGCCATCAAGAATGTCACTGAATGTCACTGTATGCCATAACATTAAGAATCATTCCCTGACTGGAGTGAAGGAGCCAAGCCAGAACCGAGAAAAATCGCCCTAAACTTTAGCAACAAACTTTAAAGTTGGCACAACACATTCAGGCAGGTGACGTTCACCTGGCACAAGCCAAATGCAAACACTATCGGTCAAAATATTACTCGTGCCTTTTCATTAATTCCCAAATGTGGAAAACAATATAGATTGATTTACTATGAAACTAGGAATTATGACCAAAAACATCCACAAATTTTATTGCATTTTGCACCTTTCAAGTAGCCACCCTAGAATCTGTAAAAAAAATACTGTTGGCTTCTTGAGATAACACCCTGGGATGCATTTTATGGCTGAAATACACTACATGACTTTTGCTAAGATTTTTGTCCCAATTTTCCAGGTTTCTGCCAGTCTGCAGATTTTTTGCAGCCTGTTTCTAGAGATTACACAAAGAATCGCGTAGTAAATGATGGGCACAGATTCCAATTTTTAGCTTCAGACTATTATTCCATCCAGCCGTAGGATATCAAAACGTGTGATATTTCTGGCAGATTTTGGAACACAGTATATAGACCCACCTAACAAACTCGGAATAGGTGAAAAAGGTGACAGCCATACGACCGGTGGAGGGTGGGGTGGGGGTGGTTGTTGGGTGCAGGGCGATGGGTCTGGGGGAATCCTCCCCATAAGATTTTTTATTTATTTTAACATGTAAATTATGCATTCTGGCACACTCTGACAATATTCGCTTCAATAAAAAAAAAACTGTCAAACCAGCCACAATTTGCTGGTCAAAATATATTTCTTCAGTCTTTGGGCCTTTTTTCAAGTGCACCACATGACACATATGGAGCAGCAGCTAATCACATGACGTATGACCTAGGTGAAGCTTATACGCAAATAAGACACATGTTGCTGGCATAATGAGTCGGAATGCGCACGGTCTAATTTCAGGAAAAAGAAGTGAAAAAGAAGTACACTGCCCTTGTCTCACGATCCTAATGCTCCAAGTTGTAATTAAACATCTAAAATGATCTTTATTTGTCTACGTTTTCTGAGAGGTGCAGCTTATAAGTCCTTCCTAATACAAAGGATTCGTGTCCATCGGAAGCAAATCGCTTGCGCGTTTTGGTTTTAAAACATGCAGGATTGACCACGATGCGATACGTATCCCGACACGGGTCTGTTTTTTTGTTACATTTCTCATATTTAGAGCAAAATATACTTGCAGAAAATTGCCATTCATAACTACTAATCAGTCAATCTGACAAATCAATGCATAAAGTAGTTTTGAGAATGAGTATAAACTTCCAGAAGATCACGTTCTTATACAGAGACCCTTGTTTCTAAAACAGTTTCTAGGGTTTCTAGGCTTCATCATTTGTATGCATGTGTTTTACAAATAGACTATATGTAAAACGAATAAATATGAATATATGCATAAACATGCAGTCAGAGTAAATAGCAATAGTTTTATAGTGGATAAGGCAGAAGCGGTGCTGCGTCATATGTGTGTTGAAATAGCACCTACAGGACACTAACTTTACCTTTACATTTATTCATTTGGCAGACGCTTTAATCCAACGCAATTTACAAGTAAACTTTACACTTTGCCTTAAACGCAACCGTTTAAGTGAATGATACGAGAACGCGCTTGCATGTATACTGCGCTCACGGATGCAGAGAGAAGGTAAGAGCGCATTCTTAAACTTTCACTTTATGATGGTGAAACTTTGCAGTTAATCTGAGGGTCACATGCATACCCAGATAGCAACAAATTCTGGGCCAAAGCGGTTTTAAATTTGGCCCTTCTGGCTTAATTCTGGCATTGTTTTTTTTCACAGTCTTGTGTCAAACAGAATTAGGCTCGTTTTTGGCGTGAGTCTGGTCAGCCAGAAGAAACAAAAAGCAAGCATTCATTTGGCTACATCCTGGCTCGAGTTAGGCTTGCCATAAGAAGAACGTAGTTCAGTTAAGATTTGGGTCGGTTTTGGTTAGTCAAAAAGTTAAAAGTAACAAAAACTGCCAATAATAACAACATCTTATAATATGATACTATTATTACTATCACGAAAAAACAATTTATATCATTTATATAACCACTAATTTTAAGAAGGCAAATATTTATATGATATTATATTATATAAAAATTGATATCATTAAAAACGATTGTAGATTATTTTTTATATTATTTGTATGTGTGTTTTTTGTGACTGAATGGTATAGTTTGAGCATTGAGAGTCGACTGCTCCGTCTGCTTCTTAATCACTGATCCGGTATTTGCAGCGCTTCATGAAATCGAGCAAGCCTGATGTCTTTGCAGATACGATGATGTAGTTTGCCATGCATCTTGGAAGTAGTAGTCGATTTGCTAATACAGCGTTAAATGTGCACTATAGGACTTCATTTCCCAGCATGCTCCCTCTCACCAGAAGACACACAAGTCCGGAATTCAAATTTTACCGCTGAACGTACTTTGTTTTGTTCAATGAGCTGCAATACAGTTAGGTTGTTTATTTGAATCTAAACTAACAGATTTTGCCGCCTACTCGATTGGCTTTTTTGTTCATATGCAATCGTTTTTACGCTAAAAGTGCTAGAATTGTTTTAATTGAAACCTCCATTTAAATAATTTAACACCAATGTTCGGGCGAAAAGTAAGACGCGAAAAGCGCCGTTATGAGTCAATAAGATGTCTGAAATATGTTCATTCTCAGCCCACTAAGAGACCAAGATAGGACGTTCTGTGTTCATCAGAACTGACCTTTGTCTCTTGACTGCCTGGTATTTATAAAGCTGTGTTATTGTTATTGTGTGTTAAAGACATGTAACAAAAAGCCTCGTTTAAGAGTACTTAATGTTAGAAGGACGCTTTTGTGAAATACTCATAGTCGATTTTCAGAGTTTGCCTTTATTTGACCTTTTTTTATAAGTAAGTTTATCCATGTTTGAGCTTTGTTTGTAGAAAACATTGTCAGCTTGGTTGGCACTAAATACTTGGATATTGTGCTTGAAATCTGGGTAAAGAGTGATGTTTGTTTAATACATTTCATTTAAAAGCTATACGTATGTGTTTTGATTTTTGAAATGATGTCTTTGACAGAGTAATATGAAAAAAAGAACACGACAGCAGCTGCATCTTGTGGAACAGCAGACTCATCTCCAGTCAAAGACAGACTCCCTGAGGCCACCAAAATGGAAAATAAAGTAAGACTGTATATTATTTTATTCTTTAACATTTCTCTAACTGTTCATTTGTACTTTTGTGCAATTTCAACTGAATCTTTAACTATTTGAACATGATATGTTTCTAATTGGTCTTGTATGTAGTGTAATTTGCCTAATATCAGTATTAGATCCAAATGCATGCTGTAGTAATTTGGCTTAATACTGATAGCATGTTTTCAAACATTCCAGGTACTTGAACTTGGATTATTTGGTGGAGTGGATGTGAAGACACAGTCTGGTGAATGAAGCTGGCAATAAAAAACCAGGCCAAAACTGTGAACTGGAGAGGTGTAAATGGGAAAATAGGATTTTGTTGTGATTGGTAAGAGCTTACATTACGCAGCCTGGAACTCTTAAATCTACAAAAAATGTTCATGTATTAAATGTAAAACTCCTAGGCCTGATGGTGTATTGTAGTGTGAAATGTCTCAAATTATTATGCATTTTATTTAAGCATATTTTCAACTCCGTATTTGTATGCTTTTATTCTAGAGAGCTTCATGTGCACTTTTTTGTTTATTCAGTTAGTTTATTAGTTTCTGTTATTAGATGCAATACATTTTTTACATTGTTTTAATTTAATCCTTTATGTTTAAAACATTTGAATTTAGTGCTTAGTTTTTGTATCATGTTACTATTTATGTGCTGCTTTTAGTTTATTGTTTGACATTATTTGTTGCGTAGTTTCAATTGTATTTTTGTGTTTCTCTTGTATTGTGTGACTTTTTTGTTGATTTTTTTCTGTTGTCTTAATGTAAGTGTTATTGTTTATTGGCACCTCTTTTGACATTGTATTTATTTTTGCTGTATTTGGCTAGATTTTATTGTCAGCATCAATTAAACACTATACTTGCATTTGCTTGGTTTCTGTGGTTTTTCCAACTATTCCATATATTATGATATATTGGGCCAATTGTGGGTGAGTTCTAGGTAATTGTGGTGCCACTTTGGCCCTTTATTGGGTTACACACGGGGATACAGTCAATGTTATGGGACAATTAGGGCTGATTTCAGGGACATGAATGAAGTTGTGGGTGAGTTTTGGTCTGCTGCAGGCATGGTTCTGGTATTCTTTAGGCAAGCAGCTTAAGGGCCATTCGAGGGAAGTGGTCTGCGGTGGTATGTGGGCCATAACAACTGTCCAAATTAAACCAGATAAGGCCCATAACCAATTTGCTATCTGGGTATAGAATCGTGAGGGGCGATCTGTACGGAACACGGTTAAATAATTGTTACACAATATTATTTGCATAATAATTGGCTCATTTCAAAGTGCTGCAGAATCGATACGGAGGCAGAAGTATCGATGCGCGCATCGTCAGGAGCTCATGACGATGTATCGCCATATCGATATTTTGAACACAGCCCTACAAGTTTCCAATGACAAGACTGAGTAAATGATGACAGAATTTTCATTTTGGGTGAACTACCCCTTTTAAACAGTCATGAAATAATTCTGTATAGTGCATATTGCGCTCTTATTGGCTGTCATTTTAATGTAATGTAATGTAATTTTACTAATACATTTTAATCTTGTAATGAAAGACACTAGTATGTTGGCACAATTAAATTAAAAAGGTTTTGAAGATCATTTCAGTCGAATGACCCTAAACTTCTGACCGGTAGTTTATATGTATCAGAGTGCCAGATGGGTTAGAGGGTGATTCATCCCTCCAGAGTGCAATGTTGCTATGCTTTACACCTTTTCTGTCAATGCTTGATATGATGCTCAGCAACCGAAACCCAGCTCATGAAGCTCACACCCAACGAGTCTTCTGCTTCCACTGGCAGTCTGACTCTCAGTAATGAATGCTGAGGGCACGCGATGTTTACGCACAGCACACTTCGGCACTCAATATTTCTACTTTGTGAGCTTGGGTGGGTGATATGTTGTTTTCTCCTAGATGCTTCCACTTCACAATAACACAGCATACAGTTGACTGGAAAACATTGAGGACCCTCTAGAAAACAAGAGTAAACACAGTAAGAGAATACCAACTCACAAATCGGAAATAAAACCATTTTTACAAATGAGTAAATGACAACAATTTTCATTTTACACTATTGTAAAACATGCAGTGTTCATGATGTCTTGTTTACTCTCAGAGAAGCCTTTTAAATCTTTCAACGATTCCCCGCAATTATCCTCCCAAAGCTTTAAATACACCATCTAGTTATTGTGAAGCCTAACGCAGCCTAAACACCCTTCCTCACACAAAGCCAGCCAATCAGATCAATCAGGAGCATGCCATTTAGAAAGCATGCCATTTAGAAAAACACGCCATCCAACAGAAACGGATCAGTACTAACCACCAACATCTCACCCCTTGCAATGACAGTCACCGCGGTCGGCTGTCTTATTACAGCCTTAGGACTTTATGACCCGAAGGGAAGAACAAAAGATGGAGGAGATATCAAATTATGAAAACATGATGGGTAATTACGGGCAGCTGGCATATTTTAATACCTTGCCAGTGGCATGGAGCGTCAGAGTGGCAGAGGGTAATTGATCTTAATTACTCTGCCCAAGCGAAGGTCAAATCAGCAGAGAATGAGTCTGGGGGAAGGAGAAAAACCAACTGCATACAAAAACACGCATGAACATGATGGTCTCTGTGCGTCAGGATCAATACTGCACATATAGAGATTACAGATGTGGCAATTGGCAAGAAGGGTAAAAGCCACAAGGAAGTCATTACAAACGTGAACATTTTTTGTTGCTCTTGCTTTTCACACATATCCGCACCATTGCCTATTCACACCAGGAGAAGAACACAAAAAAGCACTCTGGTCATTCGCACACTTTAACAAAACCCACAGATTTCACTTGATTAAATGCGAAACACAGCAATTGCGAGGGTTAATGCAGTGATATAGTGACAGTGTGATGGAAGAATATGAGCTTTAATGGCACTATTAGGCTTGAGGTGTAATGTTAGTAATAACTGTACAGTTGTTGTAATAATGATGCTAGGTAGGCAATGTAACTATATATTACAAACATTTCCATTTTGTCAGCAATTGATTATCATGTGGCTTTTTGTGCTGCATGTTTGTTTATGTAATGGCTCTTATTTGTTCATGATATGAACTCGCAGCACGACGAATGTCATTGAATCAAAACACTGAATTTTAATGGATGTATGGAATGTAAAATAGTATGAAATTTGGGCAATATACAGACGTGCTCAAATCTGTTGGTACCCTTACAGCGCATTGAAATAATGCTTCATTGTATCATGTATACTTGCATGCCTTTGGTATGTCATAGAATAAAGCAAAAAATCTTTGGAAAGAGATGAATTATTGCTTATTCTACAAAGATATTCTAAAATGTCCTGGACAGATTTATTGGTACCCCTTAGAAAAGATAATACATAAATGGATTATAGTGATATTTCAAACTAATTAGTTTCTTTAATTAGTATCACACATGTATCCAATCTTGTAATCAGTCATTCAGCCTATTTAAACAGAGAAAAGTAGTCTCTGTGCCGTTTGGTATCGTGTGCACCACACTGAACATGGACCAGAGAAAGCAAAGGATAGAGTTGTCTGAGGAGCTCAGAAAGAAAATAATAGACAAGCATGGTAACGGTAAAGGCTACAAGACCATCTCCAAGCAGCTTGATGTTCCTGTGACAACAGGTGTTATTATTATTATTAAGGAGTTTAAGGTCCATGGAATTGTAGCCAACCTCCCTGGTCTCGGCCGCAAGAGGAAAATCCACCCCAGATTGAACAGAAGGATAGTGCGAATGGTAGAAAAAGAACCAAGGATAACTGCCAAAGAGATACACGCAAACTCCAAGGTGAAGGTACGTCAGTTTCTGATCGCACCATCCGTCGCTTTTTGAGCAAAAGTGGGCTCCATGGAAGAAGGAGGAAGAAAAACATAAAAGAGCCAGACTGGAATTTGCAAAAATTCATATTGACAAGCCACAATCCTTCTGGGAGAATGTCCTTTGGACAGATGAGTCAAAACTGGAGCTTTCTGGCAAGTCACATCAGCTCTATGTTCACAGACGAAAAATTCAAGCTTTCAAAGAAGTGAACACCATACCTACAGTGAAACATGGAGGAGGCTCTGTTATGTTTTGGGGCTGTTTTGCTGCATCTGGCACAGGGTGCCTTGAATCTGTGCAGGGCACAATGAAATCTCAAGACTATCAAGGCATTCTGGAGCGAAACGTACTGCCCAGTGTCAGAAAGCTCTGTCTCAGTCGCAGGTCATGGGTCCTCCAACAGGATAATGACCCAAAAATTATCCAAGAATGGATAAGAACAAACCATTGGACTATTCTGAAGTGGACTTCCATGAGTCCTGATCTGAACCCTATGGAACATCTATGGAAAGAGCTGAAACTTGCAGTCTGGAGAAGGCACCCATCAAACCTGAGACCGCTGGAGCAGTTTGCTCAGGAAGAGTGGGCCAAACTACCTGTTAACAGGCGCAGAAGTCTCAAGTCTCACGTTTGCTTGCAGTGATTGCCTCTAAAGGTTGTGCAACAAAATATTAGGTTAGGGGTCCCATCATTTTCTAATTTTCATTTGTTTTATTATTTACAATATTATGTTGTATAAAAAATCAAAAGCAAAGTCTGATTTCTATTAAATATGGAATAAACAATGGGTGATGCTAATTACTTTTCTCAGTTTCAAGTTATTTCAGAGAAAATTGTGCATTCTTCGTTTTTTTTAAGTCTGTATACACGCGCTGTTACATTTTAGGTTCACTTGACCAAAATTATTTTAATCATTTTTGCAAATTCTAGGCAAAGAGTGGATACATTTACTACATTATAAGATATCACATATTGTTACATTTGTGTTATTCCATAGATTTAAGGGTGCCATAGAATGGAAAACTTTATTTACCTTGGCATAGATGAATAATAAGAGGTCTGTACATGGAAATGACATATCGTGAGCCTCAAACACTATTGTTTCCTCCTTCTTAAGTGAAATCATGTGCATGCAAAAGACGACTGAAAAAGAGGCCAATCCCAACATAACACCAACTGTGACGTTACAGTCGGGATGTACGCCCCCAACGTGGCATTTACCTGCCAATGTTCTAAGCCACCCGGACGTGCACAGCCGAATCATCGGAAGTTCTGGAGATATTGTGGGTTGGGCGAAGTCTACCATATTGACTCTTAAAGTGAGTTCACCCAAAAGAAAATTATGTCATCATTTATTTGCCCTCTTGTCATTTCAAACCTGTATGACCTTCCTTCTCCTGCAGAACACAAAAGAAGATATTTTGAAGAATGTTGTTAACCGAACACAGGCTTAAAAACATTCTTCAAAATATCTTTTGTGTTCTTCAAAAGAAAGTCACACAGGTTTGAAATTACAAGAGGGCGAGTAAATGACATTTTTTTTATTTGGGGGTGAATTATCCCTTTAACTTTTGACCAACTTCTTCAACAACTTCACACTTGTAAACTTCTCAATTTGGCTGTCATCACCATCAAACATTATGAATTTCTGAAAACAACAAGTTAATGGCATTAATGGTCAAGCTTTAGATTTGGATGTAAAGACCTGATTCTGGACCAGTGTAATGGGCAGCATGTTAGCAGAGCAGGTGGGGTGTCAAGTGACTCAGTATGAGGAACAGAAGGTGGCTGCTTGTGAAGGTCTTGGCAAACAAGCCCCGCTGCAGGCTGGAGGACTGAAAATCAAGTTCATTTCAGTCATATGTGCTTCCAAAACCTCTCGCTCACAGCTGGGTTGCCACGCAATGCCAATTGCGATCTGACAGCTTCAATTTCACGCGACGAGATGGACATTTATAATGAATGGAGGCCTGGTAGGTTGGCGGGGACCGTCATGCTCTGCGGGCTCACTGGTTCAGAACCGGTAGCTAAAATGGCGAAAATTACCCAGAAAGGTCAGAATCATCCGTATTCACCCAAGTGTGCATGTGTACATACTTCAAATTCTAGCAGTTTAATTAATCCATTGAGCTTTTCATAATCCAATGTTTTTCCCATTTTGTTTACTTTCTACATTTTAAGGAGAACCTCTCTCGCCTTTATACCTCTAGGTTTACAAAAAAAATCACTTAATTCCACTCTCCAAAACCCACTTCTATCTGCACTTTGAAAATGAGGAAGGATTTGTTTGAGATACAGTCCCGCTGAGAATCTTACGTGTTTCAAGGGGTTTAAAATGATGATGTCTCCCACTTATTATCATGTTTTTTTCCACACTGACATTTTAACAGCCAGACTACAATACACATTTTGAGTGTTAATTAGTGTTATGGGGCTTTCTGAACATCGGCCTGTAGTTACGGAGGATTAACTGCATCTGGCCACAGAAAAATGTCCTAATAAATGTCAACGAAAACTCAGTTGACTCATTATTTAACAAAAAAAACAAATCTTCCCAGAAACTAAATGTCAGACAGTCAGTTGGTCAGACAAAAAGAGGAACTCAGCTTGGTGTAAAAATGTTCTTGTTAGGCTTTGAAATCTCAAGGACTCTAGAGCAAGAAATTAAGATATTAAAAGGATAAAAAGTGTTTTTGTAGAGACCAAAATACTTTTTTCGGAATTATCAGGCAAAAATGTACTAAAAAGTGAAATGTACACTGTATATAGAACACTGTAATTTTACATAATTTCACTGCCTTATTTTACAGAATGTTCACATATTTTTGAAATGCTGTAAAAAGTTGGGTGTAAAATAACATGAAAAACATGTGATTTTACTTTACAAAATTATTACAATTTTATATATTTACAAATATTACTGCTGCAATATTCGTGTTTACAGGATTTATTTTACCGTGTACGTTTGAATTTTTTCCTAATTGCTGGAAAACTATACAGCTATAAATGTAACCTTATATAAAGTATAAATTCATGAACACAGCACTGCTTTAAAACATTGCCATAATATACAAAATATTGAAATTTTAACAAAACATAATCTGTCAATCATAATTCTACAAAATAAAGAAATCTAAGCAGGAGCGGCCCAACAGAACAGGTGGCAATCCATCAACTGGCCCAAAACACTCGCACAATGAACCCAAGCTATCTAACCATCCTTCTGTCTGTCCACGACAGACAGAGAGAAAAGAGAGAGAGTGATGGAGACAGAGGGAGAGAGAGACAGAGCAAAAGTGATCGAGAGAGAAAAGTAAGAGAGTAAAAGGACTCACTCTGTGATCTCCTCGGTAACCGTGTGCTCCACCTGCAGACGGGAGTTGACCTCGATGAAGTAATGTTTTCCGTGTTTATCCACCAGGAACTCCACTGTGCCTGCGTTCTCATAGTCAACCTAAAGATGAAGGAAGCAAATGTAATTGGCTGATTTGTAAAATCTGAGATTATCTGAGATTTACATTGTTTTTGTATTATTTTAGCTATCTTTGAAGCAATGTAAAACCCCATTCGGGTCTTTCAAACATATCATAAGGTGATTTTAAGGACTTTTATTTTTGATAAATTGTATATTACATACATAGTAATATAAGAATAGATAAACAGTCTCATACTGGTTAGGAGTCTCCTATTACAGCTGTTTTTATATCATCAACAAAATATAGAGATTTTAGAGTCTGTCTTATGGTTTCAATTATTTTTTTAAAAGACAGTGGTGATTTAACCCCTAACAATAGCAATAAACATTGTGGCATAACCATTCAGGGGGGAATAAATATGGTACATTTGTTTAAAGTGGAGTTATTAAGGTAATGCAGGTTGTCTGTTAGGCCGCGTCTCGACACAAATACGTGCGTGCACAAGCATGTCCATAACCACCACGTACAGCCCAACAGGGGGCTCCCATAATCCCGTCCCCAAATTTCACAGAAGTGTGATCCAATTCATCCTAAACCCTCTCTCAGACTGCCAAATTTCACAACATAACACATTCTGAAACGCGCACACACACACACACACACACACACAAACGAAGTGTTCGGCGACTTAAGCATCCTTGAAAACCGGCTGCCAACACACATTGAGATCAAACAACCAACCCTTCAAATTCCTGGCTGATATTCACACTCACACACCCTCGGAAATCTCGCAAGCCCCACGAGAGCACGCAAAGATGGCGCGGCGAGACATCCATCACGCGCCTCTCTCGCTGCCGCTGAAATACAGCGAGCAGATTAAAACTATTAGACCATCACAAACAAAAAGATGAAAGTAAGACAGAGCTCAGAGCGTCCACGTGAAGAAAGGTACAGACAAGTAATTAAATGAAAAAGAGACTGAGAGAAAGAGAGGACAGATGGCATTCCACTGAGAGAACTAAAGAGGGTGAGCGAGAAGAAGGGAGAGAGAAATTAGTAATCATGAGCTACACAGCTTGATACAATTTCTAATTACTTCACAGCCCTTGTACTAGAAACAGGGTCTGCTTATGTGCTGAAGCCAGAGACCGGTTTACCGGGTCGGTTTTCATCCATACATCACAATAAATCAATATTTGTTCATTTAAGGAAATATATGTAAGTACACTTATAGAAATAGAGAGAGAATAGAGTTGGAAAGCAGGGCTGCAACCACAGTAGACATTGAGGGCTTACGCAAGACTCCAAGACACAAATCTCTGGCAAAGAGGAAACATTAGCAAATAACCGCTTAAGCATTCAGTCAGTTAGTTACACAAAGTTCTCATATGGCTTCAGATTTGAAATGTATAGCACACAAGTCATACGGACTAAATCAGTTTTACATGTTGTGCATATCTTTATGCATATTTCTATGCATTTCTCAATGATTTGCAATAAATGAGAACTTCTAAAAGTTAGTCAGACAATTTCCCAAAATATAAACACTGGTCCAGAAGCACTTCTGGTTTGTCTTTTTTAAACTCTAACATACATAGTTACATCTTAAAGTAAGATATCTGTTTAACACTTTGATTTGGTTAAAAATGTTATACTTAAATATACTTAACTATGTCTTCAGAGGTGTTATGTAAAGCGTCATGTTTTTATTACTTTATAATATAAGCTATTTCCATCTACATTCACCGCGGGTCCCCTTGCATGGAATTCACCATGTTGTTTCTACATTAGCCCTAAACGGACAAACTAAATATGTTATCTCCTTCGCCAAAGAAACGAAAACATGACAACATCTTTATCCTGTGAGAGCTGCTGTAGTACTTCGAGAGGGAGGGGTGGATTGAGCCATTGGTTAAAATTCACAACCTCACCGCTAGATGTCGCTAAATTTTAATACACTGGACCTTTAAATGTTTGTGTATGTGTTAAAAAACTTAAACGGGACGTTCTTTTGAATCAGCATTTTATGTCTTCCAATGTGGTCTATATAGACAAAGTTTTGGGTCGATGAAGCTAGCAGAGACTGCAGAAACAGACAACGTGATGTTTTCTTTTGTCAGAAAAAAATGTGCATTGGTTTAACAATTTTTAAATATATTTTCATATATTATTAAGCATTATCATATTGCATATTGCATTATTTAGCAAGTTATCTCAAACCACATTTTCTTCAACATCATGCAGCCCTAGACTAAATTTCATTTGAGTTCAGATTTTGATCCAAATTTTAATGCAATACAACCAAATCCAATAGATGGCCCAGTCTGCAGTACTAAACATGCTGTCTAATCATGTTCAATAAGGATGTGTAAATTATTAACACATTAGTGATGCACCGAAATGAAATGTGTGGGCCGAATTCGATACAGAAAATTTAGGATGCAGTTGGCTGAAAACCGATACCGAAAATTACTTTTTTTGAAATAGTTTTTATTTAATAATTACACACATTAAAACCACAAAAATGAAGAACATAGTTTAAAACAATACAAAATATATTTTCCTTGGTCATTGCAACACAATCAAACATAACTTTTTTTACCAATCATCTAAACATTGAGGTTTTAGAATTATTCTGGAATTATTAGTTATAGGCAAACTCAGCAGCTCTTGCTAATACAAGAAGTTTATATATTGTGCATAATCATTTTAATGAAAACAACAGGCAGAACACAGAGGGGCAGTGAGTCTGTTAATGTAAACAGGCTTAAAATGAGCTTCAGTGATATCAGCACCTGCCGGGATGCGGATAACGGTCCACGTGAGCTACATCGTCACTTACTGACAGATCGTTCCGCTGACCATTCACATATATAGAGTTTGTTGCGTTTAAAGTTAGGCTTTATAACACGCACGAGTCAATGCGCGTGATCTCCGACAACAGAAACATAAAGCTGGTCGTTGCGCATCACACAGAGCTTGCGTGTTATTTTCTGTCTGCTGGTTTTGAGCTGTTCTTGTTATATTTATTAGTTTCAGCCTTTGTTATGGCGCGCTTACATGATCGTCCTTTGATAACAGCTGGACTGAGCGCGAGCACTGAAGGGACAGGTGCCAGATAATTTGGCCAATTTATTTATTTCAGCCGAAACCAATAATGCCAATTTCGGCAGCCGAAATTTCAGTGCTTCACTAATTATTAGCAAATTATGTGTCATTTTAGCACATTGTGTCATTCTCCCTGTGCCTGAAATCAGTTTGAGTCATAGTAGCCTATGTCCGAAACCTCATTATGCAAAAACAATAGGTGAGAAATATATACCGGATGGTCTACTGCTTCCACAGAGATGTGTGAGTGCATTGGATTGACACTATACTCTTTCTCATGATGCCACAGGATCTGAGCAACTGATTAAAATTCAAAAGTTAATCAACTAGGAAAACGAAGGCGGATGTCCGTTTTTCAAATGTTGATAAATGAATTTCTAGTGACTAAATTATGATGCACTGATGTCTGAAATGCATTCCTTTGAGCTTTCACATTTGACACCTTCCTTCCAGCCTCCAGCCAAATCTTAAACGGGGTTAGATCTTCGCTAGAAAGACAAAAGTACAGAAAGCCGATATTCTAAAAGGATTATGGGATTCTGACTTCATTATGCAATCATTGAAGTTAAACAATATTATGTAAATGTCTGCATCTTCTGCTTGAGGACCATACATTCACAGTCAACCTTAGCAGCATCGCAAGCAAACGGGAGAGTTATAACGGTAAATGTTGACTATGGGTCTGAAACCACATCAAGGCTGCGATCCCCAACCTGTGCTTCAGGTGCTCGGGGTAGAGCAGCTGTCTCCATGGCAACAGATGCTAAAACAGGGGAGATGTTTTGTCATGTTAATTTCTCATCCTGACGCCTGACCGACCGCATAAAAAAAACCCTGTAACAGCAGCCACATCAATTCAAGCGGCGCCCCAAGAATAACAGGTCAACAAAATGTGTAACATAATTGGTACAGAAATTATTTCTCACATATTTGTTGTTCCATGACAGCATAGTTACCAGTTTAATAGGCAACTTGCAAAGAAAAACAGATTACAGGGCTTCCTGTCATGGGTTCAGCATTGACACCTAAATGTTAAAAATATATATACTGTATATAATGGACTATTGTGAGAAGATCTGCTCTGGCAAACATGGATGGATGGATGGATGGATGGATGGATGGATGGATGGATGGATGGATGGATGGATGGATGGATGGATGGATGGATGGATGGATGGATGGATGGATGGATGGATGGATGGATGGATGGATGGATGGATGGATGGATGGATGGATGGATGGATGGATACCAGTTCAGTACATGAGAATAAAACAGGAGCATGAAATGGCGATTGGCTTTGAAGGACAAGGGGAACAAAAACGAATCTGACTGTTTCTATTAACAAGGACATGGTTGAGACATCTCATAACATGCAGCATGCAGTTCATATTCTTAATGGCTTGTGCTAGAAACAGCACAGAACTTCTGCTAAAGGTCAGTTCAAGTCCAATCAAATTGTGTTCGTCTCAGCATGAAGAATGAGAAACATTATCACACCGTGGCATTTCCATCGCAGTGACGTACAGCCGTTACTTCTCATGGAGAAAATCCTTTTACAAGTCACACACAGAGGAGATAACGATTTTTAAAGCTTTACGTTTATAATAATAATAATAATTAATAATAATAATAATAACGATCCCTTTAAAAAGAGTGAGGGAGAAGTTTCTTTAACATTACATGACAGAGTCAAACGAGAGAGAACAGTGGGATATATCCCGCTGCTCTTAAGAGAACGAGAGACTACGAAAAGCTGTACTCAGCAACAGGAAATGAGATTGAGAGAAGCTTCAACCGTCTGAGGGATCATGTCAAAAGCGCAAATGAGGTTTTAATGCTTGCGCTGAGAAATCTGCAAGCCTGGCCATCTTCTCCATTTCCCTCGTCCATATGATAAAACAGATGGAGGAGAGATTTCAGCACTCGGTTTGTTTCTGCATCACTCTCCTCCACCAGGTTTGCTTACTTCTTACTCGCATATGAAACACACAGTACTTCATACCTCTCGCTTGTTTTCTCTATCACTCGTTTTTGCAGCAGGCAGAAAACCTTCGCTTTCTTTATATGCACGTAAATAAAAAGGTGCGATACGGCTCTCACGATACGATTTTTCACAAAATGAGTCGAGACAAATTAAAAATGAATAAGTGCCTTCATTATTTCTCAAATGCTGCACATTTCTTTGCAAAATAAACATACCTTTTATGTCAAATACCAAAACTAAATTGCAAATTTAAAACAAATTTCTAAATCAAATAAAAATGTGTAAGACTTAATCTGTGCTTTTCCTGCATTTTTACATTTATTTTAAGAAATAGCAGCATATCCACGTTTTTCAAGTTTGCAGTAAACACAGCGCCCCCTGCCGTTCAAAAAAATGTGTCCGGATTCATTGAACATCTCAACCGACTTGAATCGTCGATTTTCAACCAGCTCACGGTGAATCGTTACATCTCTATTAGTAAGTATTGCATGTGTGTTGAATTAAGTGTAAGTGTAGTAGAAAACAGATAACACTAACAGATAACAGAGTTTTGATGCCTCAGAGAATTTTTTTAAATGATAGAAACTCTAGATCTAAAATTGGCTGTATTTAAAAAAAATAAATGTCTGCTTTATAAATAATGTGCAATAAATGTCACGTTTGTGATTCATCATACTGAAGAAGCAGTCGTGTAATGGCACATGAGGTGTGTGTGTGTTTGCACATTTAACAAACGTTGCAAAAAATGCTGCCAAACCCCAAACCATAAAATGAATTTCCAGTTAAAAGCATCAACAAACAAACCAGTGTCTGACTTCTACCAAAATTTGGAATCGAGTCTTAGAAAGCAATCTCTAGTGTTGCCAAGGTATAGCATGTAAAAAGATGTTTACTGACAGTGTTATTTACAATGTGATGTTCTGTTATGATCATACAACTTATTTTTTCTGTTCCTTAAACCGCATCAGCTACTAAACAGCTTGAAATGACAAAACTGGCTACCTCTCTGCACATAATGCAACGGTGTGTATTAAACAACACTCTGAACGTCATTTTCATTTTAATGCAACAGCAGAACAGAAGTACATTGCACTCTGGTCATTTCAATTTCGCCAACGCCAAGTATCACATATTGCCCTCTTGTGCTATATTATCAACATAATTCATCATATTTTAGCTGTGGGAACAGTTTGCTGATGATGATTGATGTATATCGACATGCTACTAGGAGGATTAAAGCTGGAGTAAGCAAAGGAGAGAATGAACAACAATATATATTTTTTTTTGGACAGACAGACAGTTATTGGTTAGTAAAATAAATGTGGAACATGTATGTTTTGAGCTGTTTTTTGAAAGTTGTGAAGGATGCTGCAGTTCGGGTGGAGGTTGGCAGTTCATTCCACCACAGGGGAACCGAATGAGTAAAGGTTAGTAAAGTAGATGCGATTGCATAGGCATGTGTTAGTATATAGTATAGTATATTTTGTTTGCATTTCAAGATATAAGACGTTCAACAATCGTACTACATCATTGGACATTAATCATCCAGTCTATGAAAGTAATTATTGTTTTCCCTTAATGACAGGCTTCAGAAAAACCTTTTCGGAGTTTAAGACGACTATTTCACCCATCTCCATGAAGAGGTCAGATTATCCGTGGAAAATTGGGATAGAAAATGAAAATCGGGCTTTATCACTGATTTTCTAGGGCTGTCAAACAATTAATCGCTTGTGTTCAATATGTGTTTACATAATATGTGTCTGTGTACTGTGCATATTCATTTTGTATTTATAAACACACACACACACACACACACATACGTGCATATATTTTTAAGAAAAATATATAAGATACAAATTTATAAAAAATATTCCTATAATTACAAATTCAATTACAAAATATTTCCTAAATATGTATACATGTATGTGTGTGTGTGTTTATAAATACAAAATTAATATGCACAGTACACAGACATACAGTATATTATGTAAACACAATTCTGGCTGCGATTAATCACGATTAATCGTTTGACAGCCCTATTATTTTCAATTAAAAAGTTGGTATTTAGCGGGTTTTGAAGCAAAATTATTTAAGTAACGTATACTATGTGTGGAGAGCATTTACTCAACATCATAAACTCATTTTTGACAGAGGTGGCAATAGTATTTCACAGACGACAAAGAAAATACAGCAGAATGTGGAGTGCTGCTTGTGGGTCTATTTTACTTAATGACCAAGTCCTTCAACTCTTTAAACATATCTGAAAGATTTCAAACCTGTGTGCCAGATACTCCTGGAAGCTGTGTAACACCGTGTCCTTTTCAGACATGATGTAACAAATTCACAGTGACAAGCAATTTGTCTTTACATGCTGAATGCAAAACTGCTGCGCCAATCACAACACATTTAATGTTTAATCTACAGTTATGAGAAGTGGGATCTGGGGCACATAAAATGGCGGAGTAGGCGGCACTACCACGACGAGAAACCAAATAGACTGACAAAACGTTGCTGCATTTGTCACAGCGGTTTAGGACAAATCAGATTAACATCGAAGATTTTACTTTATTTTAATTTTTCGCACTTAATCGTCTTGTGTTCGGGTTTGGACATGATGTAGAGCCAACCAATCAGACTGGAAACGGTCATTTTAGCACTCTCTTGTAATTTTTGTGTCATATGCAACAGACGGGAACAGACTGAGGGTGAGACTATGGCATTGTCACCACCATGAAAGATAAACAATTCTTTGACATATCCCTTCGAACAAAATATTAAAACAATTTCACACATATATGCTTGTTCTTAGGGTCATTCAAGTCACGCAAGCACGTAAGAGCCAGATTCAACCATGTCTGTGAATCATTTGCTGTGCAGCATCAGATCGATTCACACCTTTTGTAACCTGGAGCCAAAAATATCTTTCATCCATCTTCTGTAGATAAAATATTAAACATCACAATTTAGCTCAAGTTCAAACCTCCACAAAAGCCAGCACAAACTGTCCACATGTTTCCTTAGACTAGCACATGAGAAAAACTAAGATTGCGCGTTTAGATTTAAGGTGAAATTTACATCTGTTGATCAATAGAAGAAATTGATTGCTCTGGAGACATTTTTCTTCTTCCAAGGCAGATGTTTCAGTAAAAGCTAGTACCATCGAAAACAGGCCGCTTGTGTTCTGTGCCGTGAAATGGATGAATGCAAAAGTTTGATTATGGCTGTTATCAAGCTCAGAGCAGTCCTATGGCACAACAGCGACACCTGCTGTATAATTCATGGTACTGCTGCACCCAGACATACTGTACAGTTGCAGAACCTTCTACACATCTTCACATCTTTCATTTCGAAATTTATTTGGGCTCACAGACCGGAAATCTCTCTGCCTCTTATTCCTGATTCCTTCCCTGCATCACTCACAGAAACCTTTTTATTCTCTCCTCATCCTCTGAAGCTGAAGGAGCGAGTGCGCTTCTGCATTCACATCAGGTCCATCAGAGGACCAGGAGACAATCTTATGAAGTGAATGTTAAATTTTAATTCAGGATGCTCGAAGCGCCAGACTTCACCCTAGGTATATTTCACTACACATACAGAACCTTCAAATGCCCTTTAAAAGAATAGTTCACCCAAAAATAAAAACTCTGTCATCATTTACTCCTCTCCTGTCTTGCCAAACCTGTATTCGTTTCTTTCTTCTGCAGAACACAAAAGACATTTTGAAGAATGCTGCTAACCGAACTACGGCTGACTTCTATTGTATGTACACAAAACCAATGCAAAGTCAATGGGTACCGTTGTTCGGTTATCAGCATTCTTTAAAATATCTTCTTTTGTATTCATACATGTTTGAAATTACAAGAAAGTGAATAAATGATGACAGAATTTGCATTATTTGGTGAACTAGCCCTTTAAGCTGTATCACCAAAATATAAATTCGAATCCAAATTTCCAAAAGTTATTTTTAATATTTACACACAGTTTGGAAAAAGCCAAAACAGCCATCGGTCAGATGTGTTCATTTGTACCTGTCGGGCAAGGTTAACAGAGTCGGCGGTCAGCCGGTCTCTGAGGTGCGGGTCAAGCTGCGAGGCCGGGGCGATCTCCACCACCTTCTGGTGTCTCCTCTGGATGGAACAGTCCCTCTCGTACAAGTGAATGACATTGCCGTATTTATCGCCTGCACACAAAGGACCAATCAACTCATTGAGCGTTACGCAGAAGTCTTAAAACCATCTGGTGCTGTAAACAAACCCATCTGGTAGCATTTCTCCAAAACATAATAAACAATCACATAACTGATCAATAAACACTATGCAAATGAGTCGACAACAAAGCACTGTGCCGTTCCGTTTACTGTCGAGAACAGTGCGTTTTATGTAAATATCTAAATATGCTTTAATTAAGTGCCAGACAATGTATTTATTTCCAACAAAAATGTAATTTGCTGCTGGAGGTTTTTGGTGAGTGCTTTTGGGTCCCATTCAATAATATTTGCAAACAAGTGTCGCATGCACAAACACAAACACATAGGAGTCACAAAAGCTGTGTTTGCTAATGTTTTTATGAATTTAATGTTGACAAATCTATATTATGAGGACGTGTATGCCCATATAAGGATCTGTACAGACGTTTGGCACTGCAATAGTACAAGGTAAACACTGGGGAAACATGTAATATCTTAGCGTTAGACCACTTTTTGCCTTTAGTGCAGCTTCAAAACAAACCAATGACAAAAATGTGGCCACTTACCCAAGATCTGCACCTCGATATGTCTGGGTTTCTCTATGAACTTCTCCACAAACAGAGCTCCATTGCCAAAGGCGGCCAGGGCCTCCGAGTACGCCCGATTATAGTTCTCCTCTAGTTCCTGATCAAACACCCGGCCACAAGGTCATCCAGTGCAAATATCCAGCACACCATTTTATACAGTAACAGTACTTGAACAGCAAATACGAAGTGCAGTTATCTTTGGCATTAGGGTCAAAAGCAGCAAGGGCCACACTTCAACAGTACACTTACTCAGAAACCATGTTTTAGATTATTTTAAAGCTCAAACTCAAGAATGCCCCCTAGTAAGAACTAAAGAAAGGTTAAACTCATTGTTCTTTGTATAATCTTACCTCATATTCCCTGACTACACGCATTCCACGGCCTCCACCCCCGTATGCAGCTTTAAAGATAATGGGGAAGCCGCAAGTATTGGAGAACTCTTGAGCCTCCTGCAAAGACGAGATGGGAGCGTTTGTTCCGGGTACCACCGGCACACCTGTAGAGAGGACACAGAGAAGACACACAATGAAATCAAAGAATAAGAATAAATACATAAAAGTTTATCCTCATAATTATCCTCATGCCATCCCAGATGTTTAACTTGACATACGGCCTCGGAAAATAATAAGAGACTATTCTAAATTTTCATTTAAGCGGCATTTCTAGATGTATTGTGGCCATTCCAGTCCATTGTCTGTTGAATTTCAACAAAATCAAACCTCAGGAGTGACAAAGTCATCCAACAGCAATGTGAAAGACTGACAGCATGACAAGACACATGAAAACTGTGATATAAATCCAGGTTATCAGATAAAATATAATGTTCGAACTTTTCCTAAATACATGTATAAAAGTTACTGTTGTATATTGCTTAAATACTGCAAAGTTTACAGTCACTTTTGAGGTA